>NC_132845.1:52196231-52499261 GCF_048164855.1 Canis lupus baileyi | reverse complement strand
CTGCTGATATCAGGAGCTGGCGAGGCTGGTCAGGCTCTATCCCATAGAAGAGAGATGCTCCCAGCCCCAAATACCTCTTATCCTCCTTGTGAGGATGCTTCCTATCTACTGCCCTGGGGGACACCAGTTCCTCAAAGCAGTCCCAGAAGGGTCCTAAAGGACTTTTAGGAATCTGAACTTTCCCACATAATAGATCACTGAGAATCCTTTCTGTAAAGAGGCAAGGACAAATCACAAATGTTTAATGAAACAAAAGCAAAATTTGCAGTGAGATAAATCTCCTGGACTTTCCAATTACAAGAGCCAATGACACCTCTCGCTGGAGAATGAAAACCTAAGGGTGCAGAATGAAAGGTAGCCTGTGGCACTACGCTCCTGGCAATGCCCTGTATTATTATTATTATTATTATTATTATTATTATTATTATTTGAACAGTAAGAATTTATTTTTTTGTATATTTTTTATTGGAGTTCGATTTGCCAACATATAGCATAACACCCAGTGCTCATCCCATCAAGTGTCCCCTTCAGTGCCCATCACCCAGTCACCCCATCCCCCCGCCCACCTCCCCTTCCACTACCCCTTGTTCATTTCTCAGAGTTAGGAGTCTCTCATGTTTGGTCACCTTCTCCGACATTTCCCACTCATTTTCTCTCCTTTCCCCTATAATCCCTTTCACTATTTTTTATATTCCCTGAATGAATGAGACCATATAATGTTTGTCCTTCTCTGATTAACTTACTTCGCTCATCATAATATCCTCCAGGTCCATCCATGTTGAAGCAAATGGTGGGCATTCATCATTTCTAATGGCTGAGTAATATTCCATTGTATACATAGACCACATCTTCTTTATCCATTCATCTTTCCATGGACACCGAGGCTCCTTCCACAGTTTGGCTATTGTGGACATTGCTGCTAGAAACATTGGGGTGCAGGTGTCCTGCCGTTTCACTGCATCTGTATCTTTGGGGTAAGTCCCCAGCAGTGCAATTGCTAGGTTGTAGGGCAGATCTATTTTTAACTCTTCGAGGAACTTCCACACAGTTTTCCAGAGTGGCTGCACCAGTTCACATTCCCACCAAGAGTGCAAGAGGGTTCCCCTTTCTCCACATCCTCTCCAACATTTGTTGTTTCCTGTCTTGTTAATTTTCGCCATACTCACTGGTGTGAGGTGGTATCTCATTGTGGTTTTGATTTGTATTTCCCTGATGGCAAGTGATGCGGAGCATTTTCTCATGTCCTTGTTGGCCATGTGTAGGTCTTCTTTGGTGAAATTTCTGTTCATGTCTTTTGCCCATTTCATGATTGGATTATTTGTTTCTTTGCCATTGAGTTTAATAAGCTCTTTATAGATCTTGGATACTAGCCCTTTATCTGATAGGTCATTTGCAAATGTCTTCTCCCATTCTGTAGGTTGTCTTTTAGTTTTGTTGACTGTTTCTTTTGCTGTGCAGAAGCTTTTTTATCTTGATTAAGTCCCAATAGTTCATTTTTGCTTTTGTTTCCCTTGCCTTCATGGATGTATCTTGCAAGAAGTTGCTGTGGCCAAGTTCAAAAAGGGTGTTGCCTGTGTTCTCCTCTAGGATTTTGATGGATTCTTGTCTCACATTTAGATCTTTCATCCATTTTGAGTTTATCTTTGTGTATGGTGCAAGAGAGTGGTCTAGTTTCATTCTTCTGCATGTGGATGTCCAATTTTCCCAGCACCATTTATTGAAGAGACTGTCCTTTTTTCCAGTGGATAGTCTGCCCCTGTATTATAGAAAACTTGATATACCTCACAGGAGTTTCCATCAGATCACAAAAGAGCCAAAGAAAAACTCCTGCTATTTCAGAAACACATAAGGCAAACAGGAGTAAACCCAGAAAGCCTTGATGTTTTGCCTTCTTAAGAGAACCTACTGTTTTAATTCGTGTTAGCATATTAATTGCCCTTATGCAGCTGGATGCTGCTAATTACAAATGAATGGTGTTTATTCATTATAGAAGACCCAGCAGGAAAGTCTCTCTACTTAGCAACACTATGTTAATTTGAGTTTGGCTTTCAAAGGTCATAAAACTGCTTTGAGTTAAAAGATTTTTATTTATTTATTTATTTTTTAAAGATTTTATTTATTTATTCATGAGAGACACACAGAGAGAGAGAGAGAGAGGCAGAGACACAGGCAGAGAGAGAAGCAGACTCTATGCAGGGAGCCTGATGCAGGACTCGATCCAGGAACTCCAGGATCACACCCTGGGCCAAAGGCAGGAGCTAAACCGCTGAGCCACCCAGGGATCCCAACTGAGCCACCCAGGGATCCCTAAAAGATTTTTAAAGAGAGAGTTGTTTCCCCTTCTCTCCTTCATTCATTGCACAGAAGTTCTGGGTGGAGAGCTTCTGGCCCTTTCCCAGCTCCCTTACTTGCTCCTGTGAGTGGTACCAGTCTGTTTTACTACTGGGGAGATACCCCTGTTAACAGCTACTGCAAATACGTGGCACACACCCACTTTGCCTCTTTCTCTGTTTGCTTTTTCAGTATCTGCACTTGAACACTGCAGACCCATTTCGCCTTTCTGTTTACATGTAGGAAGCCCCTCTCACCATCAACCAGATTTTCTGTTTGTGCTTCCTTGCATGTTGCCTGGGTGGTAAGTCTGGCCAACTTTGCATTGACCAAATAGCCGCCCTCAAATTAGGAATTAAGGATGTAAGACTCCATTCTGCACTTGGATCTAAGCTGTTTCTCATTCCAGTTTTTCACCTGAGAGCTCTGAATTTGGGGAGTAGGAAGTGGTGGAGTACTTTTCTATGTAATCAGAGAGCCCTTTCTCATTTGACCAGTGATGGCTGTGTACACAGTCTACTGGACAGAGCATGCAAGAAGTAGCAGGGGGGGGGGGGTCCCTGAACCACTCTTGCTGTCTATAATATAGGTATTTCAAAGTTATCTTTATCATGATGAATCTAAAGTATTATAGTTCGACCCTGTATGTTTATCTCCCCATAGAATAACTTGAGTTCATTACTACCCAATTCTGCAATAAAAGAGTTGATATTTATTTAGGTACCAAACTTCATCCCAATTTTTTTTACATGTATTATCTCATTTTCCTCCTACAACAATCCTAAAAGACAGTACTATCATTATTCCCCTTTTGTAGATGAGGAAACCAAGTCTCAGAGAGCTAAAACAGCCTGCCCAAAGTCACACAGCAGAACAATATGAAAGTGGAAACTGATTATGCCTGACTCCTAAGCTCTGAATCACTGCTCTACGGTGACCCATCAATAATTCAGGGCTTTTCAATGTAGAAGAAAGATACTGAGCTTAGAAAATTGGGAGAATCCAAACTTCAACTGGTAGCCTGACAGCAAAGTTCCCTCCAGGATTTCTGGGGCATTGACTGCAAGCCAGAAAATGGCATCACCCCATACCAAGGCATTTTAGAAGCCCAGATTTTAAAAATCAATAAAATGTAACCCATCAATCTACTGAGGAGTTTGATAGCTGATAGGATAAAAAATAAGCCTAGAGTTGCTTATCAGCACCATGAGGAAAAAGTTTGAAAATGCAGACCACATTGAGGAGAGAAGACTGAGATGGGGAGAGAGAGAAAAATGAAATGCTAATCTCATGATTCGAGTACCTGGATCCAGCCATACCTGCATGTTTACTTTTCTAAAATTACTTGAATGAATTTACTATCCAATCCATCCATGTCCTGGAACTTATAACTAAAAATCAGTTATGAATTGTCTATTCTCCTCCCGAAATTTTTCAATTACATGAGCCCATATATCTTCCCTTCCTTATTCAATTATGAGTTGGATTTTCTGTCATTTGCATGTGCAAGAGTCTAGAGTATACATTGGTTTTATATTGCTGTTGTTATTTTTCTCTTTATTATTAGTCATTATTTTTAGAGCATTCAGATAAGTCATTTATTTAACTGTGAATTTTAGAGGCCCTCAAACTTTACCTCACACCAAATACAAAAATTCATTCCAAGATGGGTCACAGACCTAAACATTAAAGCTTAAACTATAAAAACTTCTAAAATAAAATGTAAAACAATATATTTGAAATCTTGATTTAGACAAAGATTTCTCAGGCAGGATGGAAAAATATTAACCACAAAATTTTTTAAATGGTAGATTAAACTTTATAAAAACCAAAAACTTTTGTTCCTCAAAAGACATCATTCATCACTATATTGTACACCTGAAATTAATATAGCACTGTATGTTAACTAACTGGATTTTTAAAAAGACATCATTAAGAAAATGAAAAGGCAAGGCATAGAGAAAATATTCACAATACATACATCTGACAAAGAACTTGTATCTAGAAAATATAAATAAGTCATATGGCCCATAATAAAAAATATTTAATGGGCAAAAGACTTAAACAGATATTTCACTAAGAAGATACTCAAATGACCAATGAGCCAAATGAAAAGATGCTCTATATCATTAACCTTTGGGAAATGTAAATTAAACCTGCAATGAGATACTACTTCATGCCCACTAGAAAGGCTAAAATTGAAGACCGGTAATCCCCAATACTGGTGAGCACATGGGCCAGCTGGAACTCTCATACATTGCTAATAGAAGTGTAAAATGTTAAGAGCCACTTTGGAAAATAGTTTGGCAGTTAGTTAAACATACACCAGGGAATGATCCAATAATTTTACCCCTAAGTATCCAAGAGAAAGGAAAATATGTGTCCCCCCCCAAAACATTTTATAGGAATGTTCAGAGCAAAAAAAAAAAAAAAAAGGAATGTTCAGAGCAGCTCTATTAATAATAAGCAAATCTTGTAAATGATTCAAATGTTATCAAAAGAAACCTTAGTATATTCATGCAATAAAATATTTATCAATGAAAATAAACAACAAATATATACAATAATATACATGAATTTCAAATACATTATGTTGAGTGAAAGAAGCCCAAATACAAGAGATTATATATTGCCTGACCCCATATGCGTGAAGTTTTAGTACAGGCAAAACTAAGCTATGGTGATAGAAATCAGATTAGTAGTTGCTTAGGTGGGAGTGGGAGGTAATTGAATTAATATTCCTTTCTTCATGAAGAAGTATAACAGATGTACAGCAGTGTAACAGTATAAGCATGAAGATTTTGGAACTAGAATACCCAGCTCAAATCCTGGCTTGCGAACCTACCAAGTATATGACCTTAAGCAAATTACTTAACCTCTCTGAACTTTCATTTCTTCATCTGTATTAATTCTATTTACCCCAAAGGACTGTTGGATGATTAAAGAAAATTATATGCAAAAGATTATATGTGGTTTAGTAGATTAAGTAGGAAGGGTCCCCCTAAAAGTTCATTCTAGAACCTTGGAATGTGATCTTTGGAAATAGGGTCTTTTCAGATATAATTAAGACACAGATCAAGATGAGAACAAACTGTGTTCTATGGATTGACAAAGACAGAAAAGGACACACAGAGATACAGAGAAGTGATGTGGAGAGGAAGGCAGATATTGGAGTGATGCATCTACAAGCCAAGAAACACCAAGGATGGCTGGTAACCACAAGCTAGGAGACAGTCATGGATGGTTGCTCCCTCAAAGCTTTCAGAAGGAATCAACCCTACCAACACCTCAATTTTAGACTTCTGGTTTCCTAACTGTGAGCGGAGAATTTCTGTTGTTTTAAACCACCTAGTTTGTGGTAATTTATTATGGCAGCCCTAGGAAATAAATATATAAGATAAGGGTCCAGGTTCAATAAATGGATTTTTTTATTAGTAAATATTTTTTCCAATTATTAAAACACAAGGGCCCTGCCCTATATTCCTGTGAATACCATGCAGCATCTAGCTAAGATGTTTGTATTAGTTTTCTGAGGCTGCCATAACAAAATACCACAGACTGAGTGGCTTCAACAATAGAAATTTATTTTTCTCATCATTCTGGAGGCTAGAAGTCCAAGATCAAAGTGTCAGCAAGTTTGGTTTTTTCTGAGGCCTCGTTCCTTGGCCTGTGGATGGCTACCTTTTCCCTGTAACTTCACCTCATCTTTTCTATCTGTGCCCAAATTTCCTGTTCTTATAAGGACACCTGTTATATTGGATTATGGCCCACCCCCTAGCCTCATTTTAGTTGATTTATCTCTTCTAAGACCTCATCTCCAAATATGGTCCCACTCTGCAATACTGGGGGTAAGGACTTCAAAATATGAATTTTGAGAGGACACAACTCAGCCCATAAGATAAAGTCTTCTAACCACCAGCATCCTGTACACCCTGACCAATAATAAATGCTTGTTGTACTGAAGCATCAGAGCACTGGGTCAGCAGTCATTGAGTCACTGAGGCTTGCTGTAATGCCCATGGAGTTACCCTGGTCAGATCTTCCTTCAAGAGGACCTACTTCATGGAACAGGGCTGGTCAACAGGCTCCAGCCTTAGCATCTTTGTAACTATTGTGGCATTCCAGGAGGGAAGGCCCTGCTTCCCTGGGTTGCCCTTGGCCCATGACTGAGCACCTTGGTACCTGGGGGAGGTGGGTACTAAATATAATATATTCTTGCCTGCTGCAAGATTCCTCTGAGGGGCAGCTTTTGCTCTGGATGTCCTCATCAGCTTGAGGCTTGCCCAAATCCCACAGAAACAAAACTTTGGGAGAGCCAGAATTCCAATTCAGCCCACCCACCTATACTAAAGCCACTACCTTTTCTTTCATGCTACACTGCTCCCCAGGCAGCCAGAAGGGCAACCTGCCAATAGGTGGCTGAGGATACAGAATGGGCCACTAGGAAAATTCCTGTCCTTTCTGTATATTGAATGGGTTGGACTAGCTGATTTTTAGCTCCTTTCCTGCACTGACATTTTATTCTAGGAGGTTTGTTATCTCTCCTTCTGACACTGCCTGAACTATTCGAGACAAGTCCCTGCTTTAAAAATAATGATAAAACTGCCTGTCAGTGGAAATAAGCCCCACACACTATCTCGCTAATAGAAGCAGGAGAATTTCTGAGATACCTCTGTGAGTTCGTTAGGCATGCAAGATTAAACTCAAATTCATCTTGGCTCAGTCATACGCGCTCTGAAACCGAATTGCAGGGGATGAAATTTTCAGTTGTTCAGCTAGTTCAACACGAAGTGAGGGAGACCCAGACAAAAATGCAGAAATCTGCCCACTGGAAGTCCGGGGCTTCTCGATGCCACTAGCCTGGTACACCCTGACAATTCAGAGGCACAGCACACAGGGTAAACACGCAAACTGTGGAGTTAGAATCCCTAAGTTCAAACCCAGCTCCACCACTTGCTAGATGAGTAGCCTTGAGCAAATTTCATCTTGTTCCTCAGTTTCCTCATCTGTGAAGTGGGGTAAACAATAGAGCCCATACTATTGGTTATTGTGGAGAACAAATAAACCAACGCATGTAGTTAGTGCAGTCCCTGGTATATAGGAAATGCTTAGTAATCTAAGTTGTAATTATTATACAAAGCCTTTCTAAAAGTATCTAGAATGTTCTGTTGCTCACTGGACACACCTCACACTTAGGATCACAATGGCAAGACCCTATACAATTTGGTCTCTGATTATCTATCCCTCCAGCTTTGCCTCTTGCTTCTGGGATCCTTCCCCATCCCTGCATAATGACTTGTAGTCCCCCCAGATGTCCACTACCCTCTCTTCCCTTCCCCATCACTACTGTCACATTTAAATTCCTGCTCACCCTTCAGAGGTCACCTTCCCCAGAACCTTCTCCCAACCTTCCCAGCAAGCAGGAAGACTGGATTAGGGGCTGCAAGAAGAATCTCCATGCAGGCATGAGGCTTGGTCCTGCTGGGGAATGACAGTCCTAGGAAACTGCCCTTTAATTCACCACACCTACTGTAAACACATGTGAATGTGCTAAGTATCACCAGGGACCCACCCTTGGTAGGCAGGCAGGCAAAGGATCAGCTTCTTCCAAAATGTGAAAAGGGAGCAGCATGCCCATGATGAGGACCAAAGGAAGTTTCCCTGAGCATCATAAAGGACCCTCTCTCCTCTTGGATGATATTATTGGTAGTGGGGTGCCTTTGTGAGAACTTGGGAGCTACGTATCATGTTCAGGATTTTTCTCATTCAGTAAGATATTGGGTAAATATCTTTACCCGATATCTTTGCATGGCTTTCCTTTACCCATGATGTCTGGCTTCCTCTTTTCCAAACACGTCAATGTCACCTCCATTACAAAACACAGTACCTCTCTTCCAAGATCCCCTGCACCCTTGCATTTCTTCTCTTAGAGTCCTTCTCATGCTGTGTATGCTATGTGTTGAAGTGTGGATCCAAAAACCAGACTGCTTGAATTCCAGTTCCTGATTCTCCATTTTCCAACTGTGTGACACTAGGCAAGTTACTTAACCTCTCTGCACTTTGGTTTCCCCATCTGTACAATGGATAATACTAATACATTTCTCAGAGTGTTGTTGCGAAGGCTAAATGAGTTAATATAGGTGAAGCACTCAGAATATCACCTGGGACACAGAATTTGTTCAATAAACATTAGCAATGATTAGCAATGACTACTAACTTGTATCTCCCTCCACATTCCCCATGGGGTTGTGAGGTCCAAGAGACTAGTGTCTATCTGCAGAGTTTATCCTTTGCTTCCACGACAGGATGTGACACAAAGCAGGTACTCAGTAAATACATGTGGAAGTCAGAGAAAGACAAAGAAGAGAAGAGGGGAGTGTTGGAGTAGGCAGAGTGATGGAGAGGAGTGCCTTGAACGTTGTTCAATTGCAACCTCTATATTACAAATAGAAAATTATCTAGAACTGAAGAAAGTCAGTTAAATCAATTTCCACTCAAGGAGAACTGATTACCATTTTATAGTCTGCCAAAATCATGTAACTATTCTCCACCATTAGATATTTCATAATCCCTTATATCAAGTTCATTATTTGTTATTTGGAGGAGGGGGACTAAGACACATTAGCAGTTATTTAAAAGACACATGAGATGGCACAAACCGATTCTCTCCACTGGCCCACGATCCAGCTGTTCCTTCTGAGAGCTTCACTGTGGGTACATCTCAATTCGCCTAGCTGTCACGTATAGAGCCCAGCAAAAGCCAGTCATCACCTCAATACTTGCCCTGCATTCCCTAAGATTAACCTCAGCTTTGCAGATGGAATCCCTGATTTTACCAACAAGGGATCTGTTTTCAGTTGCACATTCACATAACTCAAGTTCTCAAGATTAATGTTTAAAACCAAACAGTTAATTGAATAGTTTTTCAGGGCAAAATCCTTATCTTACGGATTGGATTTCTCTACCTCCACCTTACCAGCACTTTCTCTCCCTGTCAACAGCCAAGTAACATTCAAAGGTCATATGATGATTAGATACTCAGAGCTGGGGGAATTGGATGCATCAAATCTCAGTAGCATCAAGATAAGATGGACTGACGCATCCATCTCATAGTAACAGATGGTCTAGGCTTATATTTCTTCAACTTCATTCAGGGACACTTACATGACTTTTTGCTATTCCCACTGGAACTATTATTTACTATCCTGATAAGGGAGTCCTGGACAATCCCTTTGTGGGATGGGGTTAGGAGCCTACAAACTAATACTTCTTTATATCAAGAGGGGTTTTTTTCCCCACTTGTCACCAGTAGTCCCTAATATAGCTAAAGCCTACAAGTCTTCCTTAAATATAAAACTGGCTTTGCAATTTATTTTAATCATATGGTGATTGAGGGGAGATACCAGTTGTATGTTGAAACGTAAGAAAGTGATTGCCTTTCAGTATTATGTAACGTTGAGGATTGCTGTTTTTATAAGTCTGTCTAGCCCCACTCTGGGAACCATAGCCATCATTAATTAAGGTCAGGTATGCTCAGATGACCAATACTCCAGGGCAGCCAGAAACAATGGGATGCCCATTCAGTTCTTTGCATTACTATAAAGTGGTTCTCGGCAGAGAAATTCTGATCTTCTCTGACTGGACATAGATAAATCACAAGCTTCCTTGGTGACTCACAAAGTATTAGAATGGTCAGTCTGAAGATCAAAAAATTATAGCTCTTTACTCCCCTCTTTGACTAGGGATCTCCCCTTCTTCTTCACTGGGTTTAGGGAAGTTGGGGTATCGTTAAGGTTCACATATATCTAATCTACACCTTACACATCTACACATTCCCTATGCAAAGCCCATCCATTTGGTAAGAAAAGAACATGCTTCCGACTCCTCTGTTGGTACTAGAAAGTTAGACCTTAATCAAACTGATGCACTTACATGACTTTTTAAAGGTCAGCTCTTGTGTATTACTTGAATACACTTATTTTTTATTAAATTTGTCCCTCTATTCTATAATTATTTTACAGATATAAATAAGTGGAAAATCATTGTCACTTGCCAGAAATAAAAGGCAAAAAAATAAAATAAAATAAGACAATACCATAAACTCTAAATAGATACCATCGTTTTCTAAAGGCACTGAAACTGAAATCTGCTCTCTCTTCCTAAAAATATTTAAAAATCACTTAGTGTTGAAGAAGTATTAAAGATGTAGTAGCACCAGACTGAGACTCCCTCACTGATATAATCAGAGAAAATGAAAAAGAATTTTGTGTGAGAAATAAAATCCTGCCAGTGAAAGAGTGGGACTTGGTGTTACATAATGCTGCTATAATGTACCTCATCAAATCATCTCACATACCATGAATGAACATGCTCCACCCTCTAGGAATTTTATCATGCCAATGAAAATAAAATATTTAAACAGTACTGGCTGTAACTCTTTATGTTCAAGACAAAATGCTTTTCCCCTAAGATTGGAAACAAAACAAAGATGCCCACTTTTTACCACTTATACTCAATATAAGATTGAAAATCCTAGCCAGAGCAGTTAGGCAGGAAAAAGAAATAAAAGGCATCCAAATTGGAAAGGAAGAAGAAAAAATTATTTCTGCTTGCATATGACATAATCTTATATGTAGAATGCCCTAAAGATTCCAGTACACACACACACAAAATTGTTAGAGTTAATAATAAATTCAGCAAAGTTGCAGGATACAAAATCAATACAGAGAAATCAGTTGCATTCCTTTGTACTAGCAATGAACAATTGAAAATAAAATGCAATTCCACTTACATAATATCAAAAAGAATGAAATATTTAGGAATAAATTTAACCAAGAACGTGAAAGACTTGTACACACTGTATTTAAAAAGAGATAACATGCCCCAAATATAGCCACTTTTGCTAAATCCCACATCAGCAAACCAAGACTTAACACCTAACCTAACTGTAGTTTCAACTCCCTCAGGAATGTAACCTTTAACCAGTCAACATGGAATTATCTGGTCAGCACTAATGAGATAATCTATCCATAAGACTCCTTCTGGTTCCCTTAAGAAGGTGACTGCATCTGAGACAAGGGATTCTTTGATAATAATTTCCTTTTTCCACCCCCTTTCCACCTTTAAAAATCTTTCCTTGTCCACAGCTCAGCCGAGATCCTTTCTACTTGCTAGATGGGATGCTGCCTGTCTCATGAATTGTTGAGTAAAGCCACTTTGATCTTTAAATTTAGTCAGTTGAATTTTTGTTGTTGAACAGGTTTGATGGCATCAGTGGGACCAAAGGAGATTTCCAAGAACTTCAGGGACAATAAGAAACACAGGTGTGGCACCCCACAAATCCTTTGAGTTCAAGGTCTTTTTCATCATTTCTAAGGACTATGTTATGGGTAAGTTGATACTTGGTTTTAAGCTTCATTCTCTTTGTATCAAACTCCCAATCTAATTTGTTTACCAGTTAGTTCTCCATTTGTCTGGAACCACTAGTTCCATGTTGGAAGCTACTGGTAGTTCCAACCCTAATTCCTCATTTGATTGGAAGCTCCAGCCCCTGGTCTGTCCCCAGATTCCACGTTGGGAACTATTGGTGGTCGCTACAGTTCCTCATTTGTTTGGAATCAGCCTGCACTCCTCATTCTGTACAGTTTGCTGGTTCAGTTCTTTCACAAATCTCCAGTTCCATATTGGGAATTGCTGGCGGTGCACACAGTGCCTTTTCATGGCCAAGATATGGTATAATCTCCATTACTGCTAATATATTCGAGTGTACATCTTTGGTTTGTCTTGTTTTGTATGGATAGAAGCCATTGCTAATGGGGATCTCAGAGGCCAGAAAGCTGCAAAAGTCGGAGGGCACTGGTCAAGCACTTAAGAGCTGTTGGAGCACTACCACCAAACCCAAAGATTTCATGTTAGGATAAGCTGGTCACAGAATAAGTTAAAGACTCTAGGTCAATAGCCAAACTTAAGAAAGTTTCCATCCACCCAGGTACACTGTAGAATACTGCACAATCCCCAGCCCAGTAGTGTATCCCCTTTAGGTTCTGGTTCAGGTCTTAGAAACCCAATGGCTTAGTTAATAGAATCTTTAAATAAAATAAAAAAAAAAAAAAGAAGGAAAAAAGAAAAAATCAAGCACACCCACTTATTTTATGTCTAAAAACTGTGGTCCTGGAAGCTATAAATATCTACAAAAATGGCTAAATCTAACTAAAAGCAACCTAGAATTACAATGGCCATTATGGGGAATATTCCAATTAGACAAGATTGTTCATTTATGAAGTGTACTTGAAAGTAAGGGTTCCCAAATTAAACAAACAGAATGGGATACCTATTTTAATTAGTATGCAGAAGCTTCCAAAAAGCTTCAAGATTCCAAAACAGTTTCATTAAAAGACTTGTTACTAAAGGCTAATGAAATATTAAAGACACAAGAGGTTCTTAAAACAAAAGATGATAGGAATGACGTGACTCTGCTCCCCTTTATCCTTCTCTGCTTGAGTACTCATGTTTCACTAATTCTATCTGAACTGCCTTTCCACTCTGAACAGACTATTAAACAGTTACCTTTTAAAATAAAACCACTCTAGGTTGTAGCAATCCTCCTCAGATACCTTTCACCCGTTGGTCAAAGACCAAGCTAAAGGCCATAGTTAAAGAATTTTCTAAGCTCAGGGAGGATCCCCAAGTTTTCTAAAGAGTTTTGAATCCTTATCCAGGCTCATGACCCCTGGCTTCCAGATCTTTATTAGCTTGTGCACTTGCTGGTAGGACCTAGTGAAGCCCAAAACGGGATACAGGAAGCAGAGTGGTGTAATCCCAAGGATGATATTCAAGATCCTCTATCTCCAGCATGGTCTTCTAATGGACCAGAAAAAGCTCGCAATACAGCAACTAATCTTTTAAGAGCCATTCCTAGGGTCTTTCCTGCCCACACTGTTTGTTCTATTATCTAAGCAAACAAAAGAAAGATGAATCTGTGGCAGACTTTAAAACCTATTTGGAAGCTCTCTTCCTACGGCATTCCAGACTCCATACAATAAATACTCTAGTTTCTCTAATTGTAAGTGGATAATCTCCTGATATTAGTGGATTAATAAAAAGGCAGAAAATGGAATGGGAGACCACTGACCTAACCAAACTCCGGACCATAGCCTAGCACTTTGAAAGTACTTTGGAACAAAATCAATAAACAAAGGTCTGTCAAACTATTGACTTTACAGCTATAATAGCTCCAAGGCCAGAGACAAAAATAACACCTGGTCTTCTCCCATTTCACCTTGTGAGGGGTCCATTGTTAAAACACGGGCCTAAGGATCGATATCTCATTTGTAATCAATTGGGGTACTAGAAAACAATTTGTTCTCAAAGGTCCCACAGTAATTCCTTAATATTAATTCAGTGTCCTCCAAGGGAGATCCTGCACTGGGGGTCTCTTACCAGCAATGATGGGGCTCCTTGGGGCTCTCTGGTAAACTGCTACCAGTAATAACCTTGAGAAACTAAAATTAAAATTAATGACAAATCTTCCCAAATTCTGGTAGATATCAGGGCTATGCTTATTATCTTTAAGTCCTGCTCTCATAGGACAATAAATCCCTTAGAGTGGGAAAAAGAAAGTTTCCGTAGTGGGGGTATCTAATAAAGTTCAAAGAGTATTCCAATGTTAACTGGTACAAATGACTTTGGGATCTTTTACTGAAAAGCATTCCTTATGGCTATATGATACAGTCCCTATTATCAATCTATTAGGTAGAGATCTCCTTTCTGAATTAAAAGGGCTAAAACGCTTTGCTTCCAGTAGAGACCTCACCTTATAATTTCCTGACCAGTCTGAATGTGATCTTTTATGTCCTTTACAACCTGTCCTTGATACAGAAGGGGAAGAATTCGAGCAAAAATTCTCTGATTTAATTGAGGTACCCAAAAATCTGTGGGCTCTTTTCTAATGTTGAATTGGGGAGAATAAAAAGTGCAGAGCCTATAAAAATCCAGACAGATGTGATTAAGCCTCTTCCTAAATTGCCTCAATACCCATTAAAGCCTCAGACCATACAAGGCCTCACACCCAGAGAAGACGACACAGATCTTGCCAGTCTAGAAACATAATGGGAGGGGATGGCAATTTGTCCAGGACTTGAGGGCCATTAACAAGACAGTTGTTCCAAACCCAAACACCCTTTTGTCACAAGTCAGAAATGGACAAAATGGACAAAATGGTTTGCTGTTGTAGATCTTATTTCAGTCTTTTGCCAGCATTCCTATAGACTTTAACAGTCAATGTCTATTTGCCTTTACTTGGAACAATCAGCAATATACCTGGACAGTCTTGCCTCAAGGGTTCATTGAGACCCCCTCCTTATTTCTCCCAAGTGCCCCACCAAGATTGAAGTACCCTCCAGTTCTCCAGGAAATCAACCCTTTTATGATATGTAGACCATCTCCTGCTATGTCCAGCTACCAAGGAGGCATCCATAAAAGATTCCATTTATTTGGTGCACCAGTTAGCTGAAAAGGTACAGAAAGTATCTAAAGAAAGATTACAATTATATCTAGACACTGTTCATCACTTAAGTCATCATCCAAGCAAAGAAGGAATCCAGAAGGATGAAACTCCCAAGAATTTCCTAGGCCCACAGCTAGACCTAGTAGGCTCCTGCAGACTATGGGTTCCTAATTTTTCTTATATTGGCTTTCCCAGTCAATGAACGTACTAGAATTTCAGTCCCTGAACCCCTTCCTTGGGAAGATATATATGTGAGTAGGCATTTATAAGACTAAAGCAAACATTACAAGAATTACCTGTCCTAGGGCTACCTAACCAAACCCTTTCACCTTGTTTGTACATGAAAGAGATAACCCAGGCCCGAGAATGCTCACACAGGAATATGGCAATGAACATTGGCCTATTGCCTATTACAGCACACAACTTGGTTTTATTGCTCATGCCCCTGGCTGCCTTAAGGCAGTAGCTGCAGCTGCAAAGTTAGTAGAAGCCTCACAGGATTTAACCTTGGGAAATGACATTTATTTACAAACCCTGTAAGTTTGTTCAATGTCTTCTTAATTCTGGACTGACTCACCATTTCTATGTAAACAATCTACTCTCCTAAGAGATTCTTCTCTCTCATCACCTAAACTCCATTTTAAACACTGCAACATTCTTAATCCTGCTCCATTACTATCCCTGCCTGACAAAGGCAAGCCCCGTGCCTGTGAGGTAACAACATCCCATTTCATGACACTGTGTCCTGATTTGTGACACTTTGACTAAATCCTGATCTTATTTTGTCTGTTGATGGGTCATACTGTAAAACTGAGAAAGGATATTTCCAAGCTGGTTAGGCTGTTAATACCTAATGCAAACTACTCCAGAGGGGAAAGCTCCCACAAGCTGAATCAGCCCAACAGGCAGAGCTGTGTCCTCACCAGACCATACCAGGTATCAAAAGGACAAACTGTTAACATTTATATTAACATCCCATATGCCTTTGGGGTCCACCAGGACCCTGATCAAAAACAGACAACAAGTAAGCAAACTTCTTAATGCCAATTTTACCTTATGAAATTGCTGTGATCAAAACTGAGGCCCTCACTAAAAAGATTGACTCTGAGTATCAGGATCAATCTTCCCGCTTGGGGTATACCTTCTGAAACTACTGGCTGACTTTTGTGCAGAGGCGGTGGCAACAGAGTTTGTAAAGACTGGCACATACAGATGAAGTTCATTCTGTTTCTGCAAAAAAAAATGACCTCTTGTTATCAGACTTTTGCCGTCCTGATGTCCTTGCCAACAAGGCAACAACCTACTCCCAAATCAGAGAAATTAAGATGGGCACACAATGGTTGTACTTTCAATAAACAGTTGGGGTCATAGGAGACTCAAGAGGGTCTCTTGGCTCTTCCAGATGCCCTGGAAAACTCCATTTTTCAGTTTTTGCATTCCTTCACCCACCATGGTGCATTTAAGATGACTCAAATTATAAATAAACATGAGTAGGGAGACTTCTATAAAACTGAAAAAAAACAGATTACCATCAATTTCTGTCTTGTCAGGTCCATAATCCTGGAAAGACTATTTTTATTTTCAGAAGCCTCAAGCCTCCTCTTTCTGGACCCTTTGAACACCTGCAAGTGGTCTTCACTCAACTGCCACTTATTACAGATTATCAATGTGTTCTTGTTATCATCATATGTGTGTTTTCTGGATGGGTTGAAGACTTTTCCTGCCTCAAGGCTGATGCCCTTAGAGTATCAAAGAAAGTGTTAGAAAATATATTTCCCACTTGGGGTATACCTTCTATAATCTCTAGTAATTGAGGTAGCTGCTTCACTGGATAAATTATACAAATCTTAATGAAAGCCTTACAATGATTACTGTCCCTATCACCCTGTTATTAGCAGGCAAGGTTGAGAGAACTAATGAGACCCTCAAACTTAAAAATCTCTAAGGTGGTTAAAACTATTGAATTTTCTTGGTTTTAGGTGTTGTCTCTGGCCTTGTTGACTATTGACAGTTTCCCCCTTCTGGAAACATAAACTCACTCCACCAGTAGTCCAATGTTCATCACTATACAACTTTCTACTGATCCCTTGTTATTCCATATTGGTATTACCAGCTACTCTAAATCTTTAATGTGTTATGCCAAAGCCTATAATAAACAGGTGAAAAAAGTCTTCCTAGATTCCAATTCAAAGGATCTTATTGGTCACAGTGTGGTACCTGGTGATTGGGTATTCCAGAAATGGTATCAGAGGAAAATAGCCCTTGAATCCTGATGGAAAGGACTTCACCAAGTGCTCCTGACCACTGACACTGCTGTAAAACCAGAAGGTACTGAGCCTCAGGCATATTTCATAGCTAAAGGAGGTTCCACCTGAAATTTAGTCCTATACAGACACTGGAGACCTCCAAATCAAACTGAGGAGGAAAAAAAGTAGCTCACACCAAGGCAGACTGCTTCCACCCAAGACACTGGATCAAGACCTCATACTCTAACTGAACATGGAATCTTTTTTCTTCCCTTTCTTTCCTCTACTCTGGAATTGGCCTGGAAAGAAAATACTCTCTTCCATATTCCCAGGTCGTTGCTAAGAGAGGGTAATTTTCAGACTGCTAGATTTGCCATCAAAGATGTCAATCTATTCATGATGTTAGAGAGCCCCTGGTCCCCCCTGTGACCAATTTCTCTTCTATTCCCAGTGTCACCGTACACCACAATAGACTCCCCACACCGCCACCAACTTAGAAGTCTCTTACAGAGTTCATCTCTCATGGCCAGAACATCCAGTGCCTTGTTTCTTCTCTTTCTTCAATTATAACTGTACATACCCAATTAGACACAAATACCTACATAAATCTTAGGTACACCCCCATGTTCCCATGATTGCCTAGATCAGATCTTCCCCCACTCACTAAAAATCCTCACCAACAGCATTCATCCTTACATGATATTTAGAATGACTCTTCATTTCAGGATAACAGATTTTCTTACAAAATGCCCTGAAAATCTAACTGGCTCCTGGTTTAAATGGGTAAACACAGTAATCTCTATGAATGAATCCATTAACAGTAACACCTCAGTGGGAATGGTTTCTGCCCTGACGGGATTTTCTTTGTCTCTGGTGATTATCATTTCCCTTGAAAGTGTAAATGGCTGGTTTACTCCTGGTCATTGTCTCTTAGGTTATCTGTGCCCCTTACTTTCCATAAACAAAGATATCCCATTCGTTGACTTCTCTGGATTTATATGACTGAGTCAGAAAGGAATTACCAGGAGGCATTCATGACTCATGATTCATTTCCTTTGACAGAGCCATACTTCTCTGGTTAAGGAGTAAATGTATGAGATTTTGATCAGAAACCTCTTATTAATTCTTGAAGATATTGTGGAATCTATTGATAAGACTATAGCTACCCAACAAAGATCCTTAGACTCTCTGGCCAAAACTGTTCTAGATAATAGGATGCCCTTTGATTATCTTTTTGAGGAGCAAAGTGGTATTTGTGCTATAGCCAACACCACCTGCTACACCTGGATTCACACTTCTGAGGAAGCTCAAACCCAGTTATATAAAATCACTGAGCCAGCCACTTGGCTTAGCAAGCTGACTCCTTCAGCAGGGTCTCTGACTTACTTGATTTTGATCAGTTTGGGTCTTGGGGACCATGGTTCCAACCTGCATCCCAAACATTGAGAATTATCCTTTTTATAATAATCATAGTAATCTCCTTGGTGCATGGTATTCTCTCAAAAGCATCAAATGCATGTTCACAATCACTAGCCACCAAGCAAATAATCTCCCTAAGACCAGAACATCTGAAAAGCAATGAAGAGAATGACCAACTCAAAAATTATTAATCCAAAGTAATAACCCATATCACAGAGATTAAGCAAAAATATCATGACCTGTGACTCCACAACATTTCTTTTTATTTATTCATTCATCCATTCATTCATTCATTCATTCATTCATGAAAGACACAGAGAGAGGGAGGCAGAGACACAGGCAGAGGGAGAAGCAGGCTCCATGCAGGGAACCTGACATGGGATTCGATCCTGGCACTCCAGGATCATGCCCTGGGCTGAAGGCAGGCGCTAAACTGCTGAGCCATCCAGGGATCCCTCCACAACATTTCTGAGGTGGGTACTATTGTCATCACTCTGGTGACAGCAGGATGGATTCCTCTTAAATGACACTACTCAATGCATTTATCTCAACTAATTAAAGTTCTCCATCCTCCCTGGGAAACATAACCAACTGATTCTTAGGGAATGCTGAACACTGGAGCCAAGATTAATTCTTGTACTCCACATATTTCTGCTCCCACCAGTTAAGCTATGTTTACCAACAGTTCCTTAGGTTTTTCTCCCCAAGAAACATGTTCATTCCATTTGTGCTCGTTATTGCAATTACTTAAATTAAATAATTAAATGATGAAATAGGATTTTAAATAAGTTAAAAAAAAACAAACAAAAACTCTGAGAACTACATAGCAGTAGGTGGAGAGTGGTACTAATACCTTAAATTCTGATCACACCTCAGTGAAGCTGAAAGTCTGATCCAAAGGAGGAAATTGTTAAAAAGGAGACAGGAGGCCTAAAATGGAGTCACTTGTGCTTGACCTCACTTAATCCCTAATCTAATTGCAGTTTCAACCCCCCAGGAACATAAACTTTAATGAGTCAACATGGCATTACCTACAGTAGTCAAATTCACAGAGATAGAAAGTAGAAATTACCAGAGGCTAAAAGGAGGGAACAATGGGGCATTATTGTTTAAGGGTACAGAGTGTCTATTTGAAATGATAAAAAATTCTAGAATTGAATAGTGATGATGTTTGTATAACAACATGAATGTGCTTAATGTGCTTAATGCCACTGAACTCTACACTTGAAAATGGTTAAAATGGTAACGTTTATGTTATATATATTTTACTATAATAAAAAAGCCATTGTTCAATCATAAGCAGTTGAATTGAGAAACAAATTGTAGTATATTCGCACAATGAAATACTAGTCAGCAATATAAAGAAATCATTGATACACCCAACAGCATGGGTGAGTCTCAAAGACATTATGTAGTGAAAGAAACCTCACACAAAAGGATATATACCAGATGGTTCCATTTATGTGAAGTTCCAGAACAGGCTAAGTTATTCCAAAGAGAAAAATATCAGAAGGTGGTTACTTGGAAGAGAGGAGGGTATTGATTGAAAAGAGACTTGAGGGAATTATCTGGGGTGAAGGAAGTGTACTATATTTTGTTTTAGTGGTTGTGTTCAATTGTCAAAAATCATTTAATTGAACACTGAAGATTTTAGCATATACAAATTATTCTTCAAAGAAAAAAGAAATTTCTATTGGTTAAAATGTCCTCCTAGATGGACAATGGCTGGGCTGAATATGGCAATAATCCCAAGCTTTCTTGTCTCTATGGCTACACAATCTCCTGCCCATCTCTTTTTATTGACACATTCTTTATTTGACTCTGTTAATACATTCAATCCGATTACATTAACATTCTACATGCCTCTTAACCATCAGT
Source organism: Canis lupus baileyi (assembly GCF_048164855.1). Lineage (NCBI taxonomy): Eukaryota > Metazoa > Chordata > Mammalia > Carnivora > Canidae > Canis > Canis lupus. Next base: position 52,478,882 of record NC_132845.1, on the reverse strand, counting down.
ATTTTTAAGGTGATTTTTCACATCACCTTTCTGACTCTTTATGAGGATATATGTCTTCCCTACAATAACCTTTGAAAGACAACCCCACCACAATCAAAATTAAGGATATACTTCACTATAGCCCGCATACTAAACTATAATATTATTTCCAATTTGTAATCCCAGGATTAAAGAGGATAGTCCACTTTTAGTTTACAGTCATATAAAATTCTTAAATGAAACCATATGAAATTACCAACATTTTACTTATTTTTACAAGCAAAATGGCAATTATATAGGGCTCAAAAAGTAAAAGTTAAAAATTAGATAATCAATGGGATGCCAGGATGGCTTGGTGGTTGGGTGTCTGCCTTTGGCTCAGGCCATGGTCCTGGGGCCCCGGGATCAAGTCCCATGTCGGGCTCCCTGTGTGGAGCCTACTTCTCCCTCTGCCTGTGTCTCTGCCTCTCTGTCTCTCTGTCTTTCGTGAATAAATAAAATATTTTTTTAAAAACTTTTAAAAAAAAAATTAGGTAATATATATTTTTTTTAATTTTTATTTATTTATGATAGTCACACAGAGAGAGAGAGGGAGGCAGAGACATAGACAGAGGGAGAAGCAGGATCCATGCACTGGGAGCCCGACGTGGGACTCGATCCCGGGTCTCCAGGATCGCGCCCTGGGCCAAAGGCAGGGGCTCAACCGCTGTGCCACCCAGGGTTCCCGTAGATAATATATTTCTTTAAAAAAAATTTTAAGTTAACAAATAAGCATAAAAGATTAGTTAAATAATGTAGAAATTATTTTTAAAATAATGAAATGATTAATTAAATATATTAAAAATCATCAAATAATTAAATAATTGGTTAAAATGATTAGTTAAGTATGTAAAGAATTTTAATTAAATATAATCACACGCACACATGCTCAAAGTGACCCAATATTTTGCTGAACACCATATTGCAACCTGAGAATACATTTCCAATAGCCAGTAGAGTACCTGAAATATAGTAGGCGCTCAAACAGTACCTACTAAAATGAGCTAATGAGCTTTTGGCAAATGGACTGTCCCACTCCCAAAACCTATGTCCCCACAGTCTTGCCTATAAAAAAAGTTTCTAGATTACCTTCATTACTTTTTTTGTGTGTCTACATCACATCCAAATCAACTTCGCTGCTTTTAATCAAGACATACAAGTGCACAAATCAAAAAGATAAAAGTGGGAGTATCAATAATCTAAATTACTTTCAAATCATGTCTTCTTTGTGATTGGAATAAAAACGAACTCAAGTTTGACAATAACAGAAACTTCCAGAAGAGATGGTAGAAAGCAAGCACAGTGTATCTTCAGCATGGAATAGCTGACTTGCTGAAAATTTGTTAAGAGCATGAGACTTATGAGTTAGACAGATATGCCTTCAAAGCTCAGCTTTTTCCCTTTTCTAGATGCATGACCTTGAGCAATTCTTTGACCTTCTTAAGGCTCAATTGCTCATCTGTAAAATGGAAATGATAATAAATCACTCATTTATTCACTCATCAAATATGTACTGAGCACCTACTATACTTCAGGCCTTGAACTAGGTTCTGGGATACAACAGTGAACGAAATAGACCAAACTCACTGTCCTCATGGCGTTTAAGTTCTAGAAAGAACAAGAGGCAGTAAATCAAGTAAGTAAATTGTAGAGTGTGTTTGAAGATGGGAAGAATTTCATGAGACCAAGATCCTGGGCAAAAACCAATGGGCTTTGAGATATTATTGGTAAGGGGATTAGTTACATGTACCAATGGGCAGCTTAGAGTAATCACCTAAATAGATTTAAGAAAGCATAAGCACAAAAAAATAAATAAATAAATAAATAAATAAATAAATAAATAAATAAATAAATAAATAAAAAAAAAGAAAGCAAGCATAAGCACTAAATGAATAGGTGACACTTGGATACACTAGTATGATGGATAAGCAAATACACTGGCAGGTGCATGAATTACAGTCAGGCAGACAAAAAGACCTACAACAGAGAAACACAAATGGAATCTCAAGGTGCTCTAACAATAGCATCCCCTGCTGGAATGATTGACTGTTGATCCTGCACATGTGACGAGTGAGATGGGCATTACCACCTCCCTCCCACACTGGGCCACAGGCACTCTTGCAAAATCCTCTCCATCCTTCAAGATGAGTTGGAAGAAGTTGGTCATTTCTCCAAAGAGTACCTATATAAACCCATGTCAGGCCATCATACCTTCCCATTTTAGAGGACTGTGTAAGGACTGAATATTGCAAGCTATTGGAAAATTATTGTTGGTCTTCTGTGTGTGCTGATAGCATCATAGCCCTATAAAGAAAGAAAGGCCTTTGTCTTTTATGTTGCAATAGAATGATACAATATCTAGGATTGACTTTGGCGGACTCCAGCCAGGAGAATAAAAAAGGTCTGGGGATTTAAATGGAACAAGCTTAGAAACATGCATTAGTGGGGCTGGTGTTGGTTTCATGGGAGCTTGTTAGATAGTTCTCTCCACTGCTGAGTGTGCTAGGAAGTCTTCATAGAGAAAAAAAAAAAAAATGAAATCTTTCCATTTGTTTCCAGAAGGGATCAAATGCACACAGGCACACATATATGCACTGGAGCATTCTTCCAGCTTTGGGGATTAATTCTGTTTGGCAGATGAAAGCTGTTTTGTTAAATTGTTTATGGTATTTAAAGAGCAATTTTGTTCCAATTAATTACTACCATAAATTAACTGCTGCCTGAGCTTAGAGAGGTTATCATTAGGGCCAGAGAGGAGGAAGAGGTGACAGTGGATTTCCAGTGGGATTGTGGTTTCAAATGTGACCAGCTTAGGGAAAATCACCCATCCCCCAGAATTCTCAGGTAGAAGGCAAAACTCCCAAAACTAGTGATGTCAGTGGCTCATTTCACTGCTTTCAATAATCTGTCCCTAAGTGAGGTTGTTTGAATTCCTTCCCAACTGTTCCCAAACAGAGTTTTGGAAATGAAGAGTGTTTTAAATAATTGAGTCTCACCTTCGACATCCATTCACTACATATTTATTCAATATCTACTCTATGGCAGGCATTATGCCTGGCAAAAGGGATATACGGTAGTGGGTAACCCAGAGAGGGGCACTGCCCTTGCGAGGTATATGGTCTAGCTCGGATGTCAGACATCCTCAATAACTAAGCACACATAAAACAATTAGTTACTGCCTAAGTGCTATGAGTGAGAAGTACAAACTTCTTAGGAGAGTGTCTTAGTCCATTTGAGCTGTTATAACAAAATACCACAGACTTGGTGGCTTATAAACAACAGAAATCTATTTCTCACAGTTCTGGAGACTGTATGTCCAAGATCAGGGTCCCAGTATGGTCGAGTGAGGGCCATCTTTTGAGTCACAGATTTTTCATTGTATCCTCGCCTGGTGGAGAGAGCTAGGTAGTTCTCTGGGGTCTCATTTATAAGAGCACTGGTCACATTCATAAGGGCTCCAACCCCATGACCTAAACACCTCCCAAAGGCCCTATGTCTTAACACCATCACATTGGGCATTGGGATTCTGTGAATTTGAGAGGTGGGCTCAGGGGAGACAAACATGTAGACCATAGCAGAGGGCTTATAACAGAGGGACTCCATGTAGAATAGGAGCCAGAAAAGATTCCTTGAAGAAATGTCAGTAATAAGTAGGGTCCAGATAAAGAGGCAGGGGAATGGTGATGTAGGCAAAGGAACCTGCATTAGTAGACTTTCTGAGATGGGAAAGTACATGTGCATTCTAGAGACTAAAAACCTGGTATAGCTGGTGTAGAGGTGAGAGGAATGTAAGATGAAGCAGGGACAGATCACACAAGAAGGTTTTAGCCATTTCAAGGACTTGGAGTTTGTATGAGTCAGAAAACTGCAGTCCAAAAAGATTAAAATGATTTTCCCCAACTTACTCAAATCCAAGTGAGACTAGAATTCAATAATAATAAAAATGAGCACTTATAAAGCACAGTACACTAGTCAAAATGTTCCACAAGTAGCAATTCATATAATCCTCCCAACAACTTTCTGGGGTATTATTATACCCTTTCTATAGATGAAGATACTGAGCCACAAAGAGGCTAAATAACTTGTCCAAGATTGTCAGCTATTAACCACCAGAACTATGATTAAAACCCGGGAAGATCTGCTGCCGAGCCCTACCTCCTAATCACTCTGCTATCTTGCCTCTCAAATTGAAGTACATATTACATCTTTAATGAGGATCCACCATGTGCCAAGCACTGTACTTGGCTCTGGGATAAAGCAGAAAATAAAGTTCCCACTCTCATGGAGTTTTCTTGGGGCTGCGAGGGTGAGAGAGTGACAAACACCTAAATGTATACTATGCCAGAAGGTTATATGGTTGTGCAGGGAAATAAACTATGAAAGTGGCTAGAATGTGACTAGGGGCTCTTGGATAAGGCAATATTTGAGCAGAGCCCTAAATGAAGTCTTGAGGGCATGTAGGAGAAGAATATCCCAGGAAGAGGCAGTGGCATTCAGACTCTGAGTCAGGGAAGTTCTTAGGAAGTTCAAGGACCTCTGAAGAAGGAACCAACACTGGAGGAGTGAGGGGGACCTACAGTCAGAAGGTGTCAGGAGTCAGATGAGGTACAGCCTTGTATGTCAAGGTGGGCCTTTAGGATTTTCTTTTGTATGAGTGAGGAGCCCAGGGGCAGTAAGCAGAGGAGTGATGACATAATGCCTTAAAAAAAAAAAAAAAAAAAGACTCATTCTGCCTTTGGGGAGTGGAGGTGGAGGCAGGGAGATCCTTTAGAAGGCTATCTAACAATCTAGGGATTTATAATGATGGCTTGAACCAGGCAATGATGGCAGGGAGGATGAGAAGTGGTCAGATTCTGGATGTGTTTGAAGGAGAAGCCAATAGGATTTGTTGACATTGGCCATGAGTGTGAGAGGAGAGTACAAATCATTTAGCCTGATCATCAACAAGGGAGGAGCTGCCTTGAATCCAGAGAGAGGAAGGGAGAGGAGAGAAAGGAGGGGAAAGGAGGAGGGGCTGGGAGAGGAGGGGAGAAGACAAAAGAGGTCTTAGGAGAGTGAGGTCTCCCTCCTGACTTGGGGAGGCCTGGTAGGGTGGAGGAAGGAGAATGAATGGGTCTCCTCACTCAATGGAGGTACATATAGAGTGTGTCGGGTCAGGGCTGGAAACAGGCTAGATGAAGAATAAGGATTAGGACTGGTCAGAGGGGATGAACAGGGGATGATGGTCTGTAGTAATCCTGGAGCTAAAGTGTTTGCAGGGTCTTTTATCTGGGGTCATTTAAGGAGGCTGGGATACTGAATGCTTGGCATTCAGCACTGAAGGATGGGGAAGGCACAGGGAAGCTCAGGAGACAGCATCCCGGCAACCATGCGGGTAGAAGTGCAGAGCAAGGCATGGCCTTGATGTGCAGATGAGACTGTCAGTGCCTTCTGTGACCATCAGACCAGGACTCCAGGGTCCTGTTTTAGCATTGCCCAGAGAGTGGGCAGGGGGACAAGTGGCAGTCCTTATGCTTGACTTTTCCAGGAAGACACATTAAGTCTCATGGAGAAAAACAGATGATCCAACAGCAACAACAAGCTACCGCTTCATGGCTCAGCCTTTTGGATTGTAAAATTATTGATGGAGGCTGAGCAAGTGGAATCTGGGGAGACGCAATTCAGTTTAGTGATGCCTCAAGAACTTGCTTAGATACAGTGATTTTGAGAAAAGGATTTAGAAAGTTGGGGATCCCTGGGTGGCGCAGCGGTTTGGCGCCTGCCTTTGGCCCGGGGCGCGATCCTGGAGACCCGGAATAGAATCCCACATCGGGCTCCCGGTGCATGGAGCCTGCTTCTCCCTCTGCCTGTGTCTCTGCCTCTCTCTCTCTCACTGTGTGCCTATCATAAATAAATAAATAAATAAAATTAAAAGATTTAAAAAAAAAAAAAAAGAAAGTCCCCCTTCACTGTGGCTCCCTACACTTCTCACTACTCCACCTGGCCACCCAAACCGCCACCCCAGGCTAGACTACAGGCTCTGGAGGAGCTGGGAAGGGGCAATACAGACCAGGAATTAGGAAATTGGTTCTGGAGTCTGACTACTGGATTTGAAAGACTTTTTTCCTACTTGCTAGCTATGTGACTGTGAGCAGGTACTCAGCGAGTCTTCGCCTCATGCTCTGGACTGATGATCATAGTGGCTGCTCATGGGGTGCTTGTGAAATCAAGTGAGTCCTTGGCTATACTAAGTCCTCAATGAAAGACCAAAAAGACATATGTACTACCATGTTTGTTGCAGCATTGTTCACGATAGCCAAGATATGGAAATAAGCTAAGTGTCCATCAATGGATGAGTGAATAATGATATAGTAGATGGATACAATGGAATACTCTTCAGCCTTGAGAAAGAAGGGATTTCTGCCATTTGCAACAACAAGGGCAGACTGGAGGACATTATGCTAAGTAAGATAAGTCAGATATAGAAAGACAAATACTGTTCAGTCCCTTTTTTTAAAAAAAGATTTTATTTGCTTATTTGAGTGAGAGAGCATAAGTTGAGAGATGGGCAGAGGAAGTGGGAGAGAGAGAATCTCAAGCAGACTCCAAGCTGAGCATGGAACCCAATGTAGGACTTGATCTCATGACCCTGAGATCATGGCCTGAGCCAAAAGCAAGAGTTAGACTCTTAACTGATTGAGCCATTCAAGTGCCCCCATATGGTACCTCTTATATGTGGAATCTAAAATAAACAAACAAACAAACAAACAAACTTGTAAAAACAGAGTAAAATGGTGGTTACCAAGGGCTGGGGGCAGGGAAATGAGAGAGATTTTGTATAAGGCCCATATTGGTAACTAAAGGATGAGTCCTGAAGACCTACTGCACAGTACAGTGATTATAAATAATAACTGTATCATCAACATTAAACTGACTGAGAGACTAATTGTTCCCAACACTAGAAGAAATAATAATTATGTAACATGGTAGAGGTGTTAGCTAACAGTTCAATGGCAACTGTATGGCAATATAAAAGTATCAAGTCACCTTAAAGTTGCACAATGTTACATGTCAACTATTACTCAGTAAAAATAAATAAACTATAGTTATTATTATACAATTCTGGATCCACAGGGCTGAGTATATCATTATCATCATCATCATCATTATCATCATCACTGAGCCCTTACAGTGTCCAGTTCTTTGTGAAGCATTTTGCAGACCCTTGAGTTCCTTGGGTTGTGGTGAAGGAAAAACTCTAAGAATGTATGCCAGTACCAGTTTTTCTCAGAGACCCAGCACTTTTAGAAGCAGATTTTGTTGTTCTTTTTTAATAAATTAATTTTTTATTGGTGTTCAATTTACCAACATACAGAATAGCACCCAGTGCTCATCCCGTCAAGTGTCCCCCTCAGTGCCCGTCACCCATTCACCCCCACCTCCCGCCCTCCTCCCCTCCCACCACCCCTAGTTCATTTCCCAGAGTTAGGAGTCTTTATGTTCTGTCTCCCTTTCTGATATTTCCCACACATTTCTTCTCCCTTCCCTTATATTCCCTTCCACTATTATTTATATTCCCCAAATGAATGAGAACATACACTGTTTGTCCTTCTCCGATTGACTTACTTCACTCAGCATAATACCCTCCAGTTCCATCCACGTTGAAGCAAATGGTGGGTATTTGTCGTTTCTAATGGCTGAGTAATATTCCATTGTATACATAAACCACATCTTCTTTATCCATTCATCTTTCGATGGACAGCTAGGCTCCTTCCACAGTTTGGCTATTGTGGACATTGCTGCTAGAAACATCGGGGTGCAGGTGTCTTGGCGTTTCATTGCATCTGCATCTTTGGGGTAAATCCCCAGCAGTGCAATTGCTGGGTCGTAGGGCAGGTCTATTTTTAACTCTTTGAGGAACCTCCACACAATTTTCCAGAGTGGCTGCACCAGTTCACATTCCCACCAACAGTGTAAGAGGGTTCCCTTTTCTCCGCATCCTCTCCAACATTTGTGGTTTCCTGTCTTGTTAATTTTCCCCATTCTCACTGGTGTGAGGTGGTATCTCATTGTGGTTTGGATTTGTATTTCCCTGATGGCAAGTGATGCTGAGCATTTTCTCATGTGCATGTTGGCCATATCTATGTTAGAAGCAGATTTTGGTTTGGCAGTTGAATAGGGACAGTGGCAAAGCAAAGGTCAAAGGAAGAATGAACCAGGAGAAAGTTTTTTTTTTTTTCCTGAGCACAGAAGCTGAGATTTTTGATGTGTTGGGAATTATTTACATCCATACACCTTATACTTTTTACACTGGAGCTAGGCTTTTGCTAATCAACAAGTAAGTGAATTAGTTTTACCTTAGGGCTGATGGTCCTTCTTTTCTCCCTTCTTTCCTTCCTATCTTCCTTTTCTTTCTTTTTTCCCCTTCCTTCCTCCTTTCTTTCCTTCTTTACTTCCTTCCAAAGGAGAAAGACCAAGAGTTGAAGAGCTATGAGATATGGAATCAGGCCATATCACACACAGAGAAACCAGTATACCAAATACTGATTTAACAACAATCAATTCCCTGAAATTCTGTTTGCAAATCTCCCCATTCAGCAATCAACTTTTCCTGAATTTACCTAAACCCCTGAGATATAGCTGAAGATAGAAAATTAGAGACAAACACAGGCAACAGGGCCCTTGGAGAATATATAAGATATCAAGGATTGCTTGGAAAGTTGTTCAAAGATGGTACCTATGGCTGAGGGAGAAGTGATGGGGGAGGGTTGTCCTCAACAGACCCAAAGGGAAATAGACATTGGAGGCTTTAAATAGGAAGATCTATAAAGGGGAGAAGAAAGCCTCAAGCAAGACCTGAAGACTAAATGTACCCTCATAATACATACACTTGTGGCAGGAATACCAGCATAAATAATTTAGACTGTCCCCACTATGGAAGAGGAGACAGGCAACAATACATAGGTGGATTTTTCTCCAGAGGGGGCAGAGAGTCACAATCTCTACATGGGAGATTTTCCCCAATTGAGTTTAAGTTTGTGTTTCTTAAATTCTCCACAAGTGGTATAAAGTGACCTAGTATCCTAGCAAAGCATAAACTATGGATATTGTCTTCTTTTTCCTATTTTCCATGTTTCTTCCTTCCCCAGACAACACTAAGTCTGTTTACTAACCCCACCACCACCAACGAAGGCATGTAGTCTAGTGGTTAAGGGTGTGGAATCAATGGAGTACCTGGGTGGCTCAGTCACTTAAGCATCCAACTCTCGGTTTCAGCTCACATCATGATCTCAGGGTCCTAGGATCAAGCCCTGCATCAGGCTCTACGCTCAGTGTCTGCTTGAGATTCTCTCTCTCTCTCCCTCTGTACCTCCTTCTACTCTGTCTCTCTCTCTGAAATGAATAAATAAATAAATAAAATTTAAAGTTCTTATAATAGTCATTGGCTCATAGCAAGTGATCAACAAATGAGAGCAATGATTACTACTACTACTAGTAGCAATACGAGTGTTGGTGGTGGTGCTACTGCTACTACTACTACCACTACTACTACTACTATCATTACCGTTGTTACACACACAGTCAAACTACCCAGACTAAGACAAAGAAGAATAAAAATTAGAAGAGAATTTCATATTTTAACTTCTTGAAACTCTGTAAGGAAAAAGTGAGGAGTTATATGATTTCCATTTGAGACAGAGTAAACTCACAAGAAACCTATATTGGAAAATATCACCAGATATAATCTGAGGTGGGCATTAGAACTGAGAGCAAATTTTCAGCCTCTTCATGCAGAGAGCCTTCACTGAATGAGTGAGTTGTCATGATCCATTTCAGAGAATTCTGGTGGGCAAGAGCTGAACCACCCATTCAACTGATTCCAGGAAAACACCCAAGCATATGTTAGGAGGGAATTCTCCTGAAAGTAGAAGCTGAATTGCCTAGTTCTGCCTCTGTGCCTCCCCCAAGGAGAAGAACTATACTCCAATTGACCATTGGGTTAGCCTTTTGATACAATAATAGGGAAGAACAACTCTAGACAATGTTTCCAATGAGAGTGTGTTTCTTCCCCTCTCTGCTCACATTTCTGGACTCTTCCTCAAGGGAGAAGAGAATTCTTGCCCTTCTGTACCCCATCATCTGTGTGTCCTCCAATCCCAGAAGCAGAGAAATTGCTAATCTAATATTCACTGGGCCAAGTGTTGCTGCAGGTCACTACACTAAAGCCAAAGTTGCTCTCTTTTGCTTTATGCAGTAGATCCAACGGACTGCTCCTAGCAGTGCTTTCTTCCCAATTTCTCCTACTCCCTCTGCAAGATGGATAAAGGATCTTATTTATCAGAGTAGTCTAGATTATAGTTTAGAGGTATAGACATTCCCCACTCCTTTTATTTTCTCCCTGTGCCTCCACGAGACAAACTACCAGGGAGAAGTCAAAGCCAGCCTCCAAGCCCTGCCCCAGCTCTGCCTGCATCCAGAGTGAAAGACCCATCCACCATTACCAACCAGGCAGTACTCTGCGACCCCTGCTTCCTCCCCTGTCCACCTCTCCCCTCCAATTGTCCTTTGGCTCTTATTCATTGTATGTAGCAACACTTTGTTCAGACCACGTGCAGAAAAGTAGAGATGAATGAGAGCATCTAGTTACTCAGAAAACTTTGCATATACCCAGAGAACAACACCTTGTATAATTCTCACTCTGTGGATAGGAAAACAGAGTCCAAGGGGACTTAAAGAGCTTGACTATTGAGATTAAGTAGCAGAGCCAAGTCTTCAAATTCTAAATCTTCCTGCCTTTTGCCCATATTCATTATTCTCCACTCATATAACTTTGTCACCCCTGGGGGAAAATGTGTATAGTATATCCGTGTGTATAGTAAAGTAAAAAATATGTATAAAAGAAAAATATAATGTATGTATATAATATAAAATAAAATCATATAATCCCCTATCTAATATCTAGGTGCTTGGAGGAATGTGTGAAAATCAAATTATGTTACCTACTACTTTGACTTATTGGGTTCAGAGCTCCTTCTCTACTTCCTAATTCACAATAGACTCTCAAGACACCAGCCCTGCTTCCTCTGATTCCTCAGTCTGGCAGTCAGGTTCTGAGCAATGTTCTCATTAGAGCAGATTCCACCCTCGATGCAGCATAGCCTTTGGATGGAAGCTCTATGGAGTTCATGATAATAGACTCTGCTAGCAGTTTCAATCAGGTAGACATGACTTAGATGCCTATAGTGCTCAGCCCAGGGTGTGGGTGGAAGACAACAGAGTTGAATATGGACCTGGTGAAACACAGAGAATAGTGGGGGTTTGCAGAGACTGGGCAGCCAGAGTTTTCTTCTCCTGCCTAGCTTTCAGGCAGGCATCTAGGAGGAAGCAGACACTGAATAGGGTATTGAGTAATGGGCTCAATAATGCCAACTGAATCGTCAGGTGCTCTGGGGTCGAGTCCTTCTCAATTAATGAATTAATGCTTGTAACACAGGGACAGCATGTATACTTCAGTGCCTGGTGAGAGAGCAGGGCGCACTCTCTTCTTCCATTAATCCTGGAAAGGATTTTCTAATCTTCTGGACATGAGGGCAGGTTCTTGGGGGTTGTCAGAGCTGGAGGCAGTTGCAGTAGAGTAAAAGGAGCACCAGCTTTGGAGTCAGAAACCTAGACACTAATTCCAAATTTATTTATGAAGCTATAGGGCCTTGGGCAAATCACCACACTTTCCTGGAGCACACCTTTCTCACCCACATCAATATATAAATACACAAATAATATAAATAAATATATAAATATTGTATATATACCAAATAATATATATGCAATTTGTACAGTATATTTACATATTTGTATAATATACATTAAATATATTTATATACATCACATAATATATGCAATAAATATACATAAACTAAAATTATTTACACAAATATATATTTTTAAAGATGTATTTTTTATAAGATTTTATTTATTCATTTAAGATACAGAGAGAGAGAGAGCATGAGTAAAAGGTAGAGGGAGAGGCAGAAGCAGGGAGCCCATCATGGGGCTCAATCCCAGAAACCTGGGATCATGATCTGAGCTGAAGACAGACACTTAACCAACTGAGCCACCCTATTTATTTATTTTTAAGAGAGAGAGAATGAGAGGGGCAGGATAGGGCAGAGGGAGAGAAAAACTTAAGTAGGCTCCAACCTGAACATAGAGCCCAATGTGTGGTTTGATCCCAGGACCCTGAGATTATGACCTGAGCTGAAACCAAGAGTTGGATGCTTAACCAACCATGCCACCCAGGTACCCGCAAATATATATTTTACACACACACACATACACACACACACACACACACACACACACTTGACCTTGGGAGAAGTATCCTCTGAAATTAAGTCTCCGCATTTGTAAAATAGGTCTCATATTAGGCTTATTGATATGAAAATAAAATGATACTAACTATATAAGATGTGGAAACACTCAGTAAGTTGTGCCCATTTCCCTCCACTGAACTTAGGATAACTGTAAAGTTAGGAAATACTTATCCCATTATGTGTTTTATGTCTCTTTCCCCTGCCGGATTTTGAGCTCAATGAGAGCAGGAACCATCTCTGCTTCTTTGGCACTGTCCCTGAGTCTCCACCAGAGTGGGTGCTCAATAAATTGTGAAGCTTGAACAAGTAACTAAAATAAGGACATTAGCTCCTACCTCTAGGAACTGTGGCAGCAGTAGAGGAGATCACATGTAGTAAAGTGTGCTGTAAGCCATTGAATGCCATGAAAACAAGAAAAATGGTTATTGCCATAATCTGTGAAGTGCAGAAGGGATCACAGACCACTTGGTGGGACAGGAGTGAGAAAGTGGAGAATTAGAACTGGGGAAAAGAGCTGGAAGGGATGCCAGGAGGAGCTGTTAGGAGGTGGCTCAAGGGAATGGAAAGAGGAATGACAAGAGAGTGGCATCATGGCATTTGTATAAAATATCCAGGACCTAATTGGAAGCTAAGCATCAGTCCATCTTTGCCAACCATGAAGCTGAGGAGTTTGTGCATCTTTCCCTCCTGAAGAATGACCTTCCTCAGAAAGATTTTTTTATTCATTCATTCAATACATACATATTGGTTTCCCACTAAGTGCATTTTACTGAGCACTTACTAATTTCACTTCAAAGTGCAGTGACTATAGCAATGAATAAAATAGACCAAGTTCCTGTTCTCCTGGAACTTACATGCCAGTGGAGATAGACAAATAATAAGTAAATAAGCCCCTACAGATATCATGTTCAGGATAAATGCCATAAAAGAAAATGAAACTGCAGAAAAATAGGGAATCATGGGAATAGGGGCTATATTATTGAGAAGTCAGAAAAAAAGACCTCTCTCTGTAAATATGAGCTGTGAGGAAATGTGAGGGAACAGCATTTCAAGCAGATGGAACAGCAAGTATAAAGGCTCTTGAGTGGGAGTATGGTTGACAGGTTTGGCTGGGGTAGAGTGAGCAAGAGAGAAGTAGAAAATGAGATCAGAGAGTTGGTGGGGTACTTAATCATATGGTGTCTCATTCTCCATGACAAGAAGTATTAAGATGAGTTCAATTATCTGACATAGTCTTTAACAGATCACTCTATCTGCCTTGTGGAGAATAGATGGAGGGCAAGAGTGAGTGGAGGAGACCATTGAAGTGAGGGGATTGCTATTGTCCAGGTAAGGGATGATGGTGCCTGGGACTAGGATGTGATGGAAGAGGTGGGCAGTCCCAGAAATGAGGCATTATATTTGTTTCAGAAATCAGAGGTGGAACTAAAGGGGATCTTGAACCTCAGCTGGTCTAAGCACCCTCATCTGAGGTCACATGGGCAGAAAATGGACAGTACCTGGCATGAACCGTGAGTTCACTCCTTTTTGGTCATTGTCACCATCCCTTCTATTCTGTGGCTTTGGAGAAACAGATCTACAAAGAGCTACTGCACTTTAGAGGTTGAGAGTAAAATTAAGAACAACTTGCTTTTCATTTATAATTTATGCATTATACACCACCTACTTCCCAAAAGGATTTGAGACAGCTTACAATAACAATCATCTTTAAACCATCTGCACAGCCACTGAAAAACATGTTTTCAGAGAATCCTTAATGGCACAAGGAAATGTTCAAAACATAACTTTAAGTGAAAAAGATAGGACACAACACTTTATTTACTATAATATTGTTACATAATATAAATACAGGAGAGAGGGAAGAAAGAGGGAGTGGGTAAGAGGAAGGGAGGGGAAAGAAAGGGAATAGGAACAGGGAGGTGAGGGAAAAATACATTGGAAAGAAACATTAAGTGGTTATTTCCTTTCTTTAAATTGTATGGAGAGACCCCCATTGTTAATAACATGGATCCTTGAGATGTTGTAACTAAAATGATTTTGAAGAGTATTAACACCTTTTTAATGTTAATAGTTACATATTTATAGATCAAATGTGTATTTTTAAAAATATAGCTAACACATCATCAAAACTATGTGTGCTGGCTCAATCTCATTTGTCCCTCCAGATCCACTCCCTACTCCCCTCTACCCTGCTCTGTGCAGAAGAGGCTCTTTTGTCCTCTGGGCTGGTTGAAGCCAACAGGGACTCCAGTGAAAAACCAGAGGGCAGAAGAGAGAGGGGTGAAGGTATTCCCTCCCCACACCTCCCAACCTTCTTGCCTTACCCCAGCTCTGGAGCCACTGTGTCCCTCAGCTGCCTCCTAGAGCTCCAGCCGTCCATGGGTCCCACTAATACTATCTGGTTTCCTCTCTGACAGTTCCTAGTGTTTCACAGTCTTTTGCTGCTTCTCTCAACCCAAGCATCAACTCATTTGCAGTCTTTTTATTAAACTCTCTTTAGTATTTTTTTTTTTTTTTTTAGTATTTCTTAAAGTTTAATGTGCATAAGAATCACCTGAAAGCCTTGTGAAAGTACAGATTCCTGCTCACCCCTCCACCCCATCCCAAACCTGAGACTGATTCTGTAGGTCTGGGCAGGGCCTGAGAAGTATTATTTCACACAAGCTCTCAGGAGATGCCACACTTTGAGTAACAGTCCCTTGGTTTAACTCTTCAGATGTGTTGTCTACTTCCTGCCTACTAATACTTGAGGAGAGCAGTCCAGTAGAAGTTTCTGTGACAGTGGAAATGCTAACATTCTGCACTTTCCAACAGGGTAGCCATATGTGGCTTGTAAGTACTCATAATGTGGCTAGTGCAATTGAGGAAACAGATTTTTAATTTTATTACATTTTGATTAATAAAAATAATTAGCTCTGAGCTAATAAAAGTAGTTGGCACTTTGAACATTCTACTTGGAAATTTCTCTAACCAGATTGACAGGTTCATTAGGTACTATTTTCTACCTCCATGTTCCTGCAGAGGACATTTTGTTAATTGTTCTAGCCGTTCATTATTCAAGTCTCATTTTCTCCTGCCTCCAAGAGCAATTTTCTGACTGCCCTTCCAGCCTCCGTTTACTGTCTCCTTGAGGTGCTCTGACCTCCCCAGCTGATGCCCGGTTCCAAGGCCATTGCTATGTTTTACATTATGTTATCTCAGCACCCTATGCCCAGGTACCAATTACTCTTCCAGTTATGTATTGATGCATAACAAGCCACTCAAAATTTAGTGACTTAAATCAACAACCATTTTATTATCTCTCCTGATTCTGTGGATTAACGAGGTTCAGCTGGGCGATTCTTCTGCTCTATATTGTGTTGGCTAGGGATACAGTTATCTGGGGGGCTCAGCAGGGATGGAACATTTAAGATGGTTTACTCACCTGGCCAGCAGCTGTGGTCACCTGGACGCTCAGGTGGGACTGTCAACCAGAGTGCCTCACTTTTTATCCTTGTGGCTTCTCCATGTAGCTTGAACTTCTCACAGTATGATATCTGGGTTCTGAGAGGCAAGAAGTGGAAACCACTCAGAAATCCCAGAACATCATTTCTGGTGCCTTCTAGTGGTTAAAGCCAGTCATGGAACAGTACAGATCCAAGGAACACAAGTTCCACTCCTTAGTGTGAGGAGTGCCATGTGCACAGAGTGAGGGGATGGATTGCTGGAGCCATCTTTGGAGACTGGCTGCCACAGTGCCTCTGCCCTTAGCGAATCTTTCAGAGCCAGGACGAACTATGCAGACCACTGCTTCTCAAACTTCAGTGTACCCATAATCCCCCAGAGATTGCATTAAACTGAAGCTCTGATTCAATGGATCTAAGTGGGTCCTGGGATGCCACGTTTTAACAAGTTTCAGGTGATTGCTGATGCTGCTAATTCAAAGATCACACTCTGAGTAACAAGGATGTTGTTTATATACTAGAGGTAGCTGAGGGTTTAGGAGCACAGATCTAAGATCTCTACCTCTTTTCTGCTATGGGTCCTTGAGTACCCTATAGCCTCAGTTTCCCCATCTGTTAAAATGGAAAGTAATATGACTGAAAACCAATCGAAAGAAATACAATAAGCTACCATTGAGTCTTTCATTATTTGTGTCATGAGGCACTTAACTTCCCCTCTCTGAACTTTAGTTTCTTCACTTAAAATTAAAGTCGGAATGGGAATGATAATACCTACCACACAGGATGGTTGTGAATATTTGGGAAAGCCTGGAATTAACATATATGGTGACTATGTGAGAAAATGTGGGATATATACTTGTTTTCCTTTTTCCTTTCCTCCTTCTCAACCCCATCAAACATATCCCAGCAGGTTAGCATTTGCTACAATTTAGTGCACAGATAGGGTGGAAGGAAGCAAGGGCTGAGGTTCTGAGTTAAGTGAAGTTTGAAGCTAATCCGTGGTCTAGATCTAACAATGACCCACCCCATGGAAAAGTAGGAGTTTGCTTCTCCTTCTCCCCCTAGTGGGTTGGAACCAAGGATAATAAGCAAGAACCGTATCTGTCCAAGATGCCTGGCAAACAGCTGCAGCTCTATTATTTGTGGTATCTGTGGCTGGTGTGATTAATGATCCCTGCTGGGAAATTCAGCTCTGGCATTATCAGAATGAGAAGAGTCATGAGGCACCAAGTCCCAGAATGCTCCTGAGCTAGTTCCATGTGGGACTATGCCCCTTTGATGATCCTTGAACCATTACTGGGAATGAGGTGAGCCACCTGAGGCTCACCAAGTCTGTTTGGTCATGTATTGGGGTTCTCTTGTATTCACTGAAATCTGTGTAGAAAACAAATGGACTCAAAGACTTGGGGATTATGTCAGGATGTGAACCAAAACTATCATACCTGGAAATAAGGCCGTAAATGACAAGGCAAGAAACAATGGTTAATGTTCATTTTGCACTTCATGCTGTTCTGAGATAAACATGTAAGCATGTATTGTCTCATCTTTACAACAATCCCAGGAAGAAGACAGTGTAATAATCCCCATTTTATAATAAAGAAACCAAGGACACAGAAATGAGGCTGTCTACTTAAGGTCGCACAGTGAAGTGGCAGGGCATGGACTTGAATTCAGATCTGCCTAATGACAAAAACTGCTGAAATGTTTTTGAGGGCTGGAGACAGGTAGCATCTCACAAATAAAAATAAGGTTTCTCTTCTGGTTCAGTGACTAAGATCTTGGTCCCTTGCTCCAAGACACACACACACCCTTGGGAAGAGAGAGCAGTCATACTAAAGCAAGAATTTAGGAAGCTAGCTCTTGTAGTTCTATTGACCAAGGTACTTGCAAGAATCTATTGACCTGATCTGAATACACTGCTCCATGTATATGTGACTTGGCACTGCATACCTGGGTGACCAGGTGTTCCAGGCTGGATGCTTTATATGCATGAGGTTTGGCACTCCCTACCACATCATTTTCCCTCCCATGCAGGCATCTTCTTCCCCAGTAAGCTGTGTCATCCTTGAGGACCCAGACCTTATCACATTCTTCTTCAAATCCCCCACACTGCCTGCCATGATCCCTGACTCAGACAAGACCCTCCTCCTCTGTGGTCACTCTGTTTCTTATCAGGCCCTCCTCCAGCCTGTCCTCTGGAATGCTCTGAAAATGCAAATTAAGTGATGTCACTCTCAACTTAAAAATCTCTCAGGCACTGTCACTATCTCTCCTATCTTTCTGGTCAGAGCATCCAAAGTCATTCCTAAGCTCCTAACCTTTATCTACGTCTGGCTCTCCAGCCACGCCCAGTTAACCTGCAGCATCACAGCTGTTCTCAATTCTTCCTTTTACTCATGCTGTTTCCTACACCTGGAACATCTTTTCCTCAATTTACTAGCCTAGCAGTATGGCCTTTAGCAAGCCACTTCACCTCTCTGAGATTCAGCTGACCCATCATTACAGTGAAGCTAATAATTATGCCTCCCTCACAAATGGTTGGATGATTGAGGAAGATGAGATATGCAAGATGGTCGGAACAGTCTGGCAGCTGTTAGTTACTCCACCTGGCTATGGTGGGGAAGAGGTCTAATCCTTGGCCCAGAAACCTCTCTGACAATAGCAACTTACCCAATTGTATGTTTTTCCAAGGAAGCTTCTCTTTCTATCCTGTTCACTACTCAAGGCTTTTTCCTTCCAGAAAACCTAATTTTGAATGATTTATAGAGAACAAAGAA
The DNA here is from genome assembly GCF_048164855.1 of Canis lupus baileyi. NCBI lineage: Eukaryota > Metazoa > Chordata > Mammalia > Carnivora > Canidae > Canis > Canis lupus. The sequence goes on along the minus strand of NC_132845.1, from coordinate 52,460,294 downwards.
AAGTGATGCTTTCTTCTCTCCTATGGCCAAAGGAGAAAAGAGAGAGAGAGATAGCCCAAGGAAGAGACAACTTTGGAGTGGTCACTGGAGTTGGAGAGATTCAGATCCAAGTTTGGGGGTGGTTGACAAGGGGATTGATCACTTCCCTTTCTCTTAGACAGTGGCTTGAAGTGTAAGGGCAGTCTCATTCAAGACCATATACAGCACTTTCTTGGCAAACTACTACCATTTGTTGCCCTTTGGGAAAAGCATGAGCAGAAGGGGAAAAATATTAGAAAAGTATTTTACCCTAAAAGCCCTACAGACTTTTGGATGAATTGCCTGCCATGGCTAGAGCCACAGGGAGGTTTCAAGCAGTTACTTGCCCAAGATTCTCATAAATTGTCAGCTTCGACAGTCGGATGCTAAACTGAACTTGAGGGAGAAGAGAAAGAGGCATAAACATTAAATACATAATCTTTCAAGTGTGTCCCTTCATTTCCTGACTATTTCTTCTCCAAAGGGAATCATTTTCTCTTTTCTTTCTCCCTTTTTTTTCTCACTTGACATTGCACAGAGGAGAGATCATCAGTTAGATCTCTGATTCACCACACTGACAATGGAGCTCTAAGAAAGAAAGAGCAGTTCAGTGGCAAGCAGAGTGTGGGAGTCAGCCGTCTTGGTTGCTTATCCCCACTCTATCACTTTCCTGTGATATATCTTCTGGTGAAGTGCTCAACCTCTCCAAGCCCCACTTCCCTCATCTGCAAAATGGGTAAAACTATGCCTACCACTCAGGGTTGTTGTGAAATTTAAATGGAGGAATACATATAAAAGGTAGTATGCACTCAACAAATGGCTGTTATTGTTGCTCTTATTGCTGTTATTTTACCTGAATACACTCAAAATACTTCTGTAGCCCCCTATATGAGGCCTCTGTGCCTTGACACTCCTATTTCCCTCCCCTGCTTCATTTATCTCCATAGCCCTTATCAGCATCTGATACGACATACATTTCCTTGTTTGTAATTATCTCTTTTCCTCGTAAGAAATGTAAGCTCTTTAAGAGAAAAGATCTTCATTTACTTTATTATAAAAATTCCAGCACTTATCAAATGCTTAGCACATAGTAGATGCTCAATAAATATTTGTTGGATGAATGAATCACTGTGCTGCCATCATCTGAAGGCTCAATTAGGGCTAGAGATGCTTCCAAGATGGCGTACACACATGACTGGAGTTGATGCTGGCTGTCAGCTGGCTGCTCAGTGGGGGACTGTCCCCAGGCAGACCTCCCATGGCCTCTCCATCACAGACGTCCTAGGGTAGTTAGATTTCTTACATAGTAGTTGGCTTCCCCCAGAGCAAGTGCCTCAAGATGACAAGGTGGAAGCTTTGCCTTTTATTGACCTAAAGGCTCAAAAGTCATAGAGTATCACTTCTGCCGTTTCCTATCAGTCAAAGCAGTCACAAGCCCACCCAGGTGCAAGAGGAGGGGAGACAGATTCTACCTCTTGATGGAAGTAGTGTTAAAGGATTTGAAGCCATGTTTTAAAATCTCCACAGACATGACTTCAAATGCCTAGAGGGACTAGCCAGGCATAAGAAGTGAAGGGGATGTTGATGAGTGATTAATAGAGAGTGGTGGGAGCTGTGGGGGGATGAAGCCTTTTGCATCTGGAAGGATCATCCGTAACTCAGCGCAAGCAAAGTGTGGAATTTCCCAATTTTAAAAACACTATGGGAGCAAAAAGGGTAAGTCTCAAGACCCATGAGTTTTCACTTATTGACTCCAAAGATAAATGATCTGAAGTGGTGCTTTGTGTGGCAGAGGGTCTGCCACTTATTCCTTCATACTGGGTGATCTTGAAGGAACTTTTGAGTACCCTTCTCCCCAACAGGAAATGATGGGAATCAGACAAAAGACCTCTTTGGTAGTAATGGGTTGTTCTGGGAGCTAGGAAAAATAAATAAATAAATGGAATGAGGCGAAACATTTCTTGACACACCTCCCATCATGTACCAGACATTTTTACATGTATCACTACATGTAATTGTCACAAACAATCTCATGGGATAGCCACAATTACATTCCTGTCACAGGGTGATTATACGCTGAGTCATGCAGATTTCAGAAGGTGGTGGAGTCCAGGTTTGGCAGGACCCAAGAACCCAAACACAAAAACCCTCCCTATCAGATCAGACCCTTGCTCAGATGGAGTCAACCAAGCATAATAACACTGAGCTGATGAGTATGTGGTATCATGGGAACCACAGGACCTTGAAGTGGGCAAAAGGCTTACCACCTTCTACTTTGAGCATCTCCTGCTTTGTGGTTTTTTAATACCAAAAGAACATCCCTATGATAATATTAACCAAAATGTTTAGTAATAATAAAAATACCATTTCTAGAGTGCTATCTTCTCTTTGTGTGTATACATATTTTTTCATTCAATCCTTAAAGAAGTATATTTTACAGATAAGGAAACTGAGTCGTAGAGAAGTTAAATGACTTGCCTGAGGTAATACAATAGTATGTGGTAGAGTTAGGGTCATAATCTAAGACCATTTGACTCAAAGCCTGTTCTCTGAAAACCTAGGCTACCCTGCCTGTACATTCTTCAACCTTACATGTCATCTTAATCAATGAAGTTTGAATGGGTGGTGTCCATCACTACAGGACTCACCAGGAGAGGATGGCAAGGTGTCTCTCCAGGGGCCCTGCTGTATTCATTCAGTCCTTGTGCCTCACAAACCCAAGGACTGAGGATCCTACAGTCAGTGGTATTCAGAGAGGCTGATGCGTACTGGCAAAACTCACAAGAGACTGGCATATATACCAGAATGAACTCTCTGTAAATGTGTTCACTTACAATGATTATTTGAAGTGCCAAGAATACCAGAATGCTTCTGCTGGCAGGAACAGCCCATTTGTTCCTTGTCTGGGGTCAAATTACAATCATTTGTCCATTAAACAAATATTTGAGGAACATCTGCCCAGGGGTGAGCAAGAGCAGGTATAGTAAAAAGGTGGTTAGGTGAACATGCAATCAACTAATCTCTGCTGAGATTCTTTGGGCTATAAGAGACAGAAGACCACTTGTATTTATTTAAGCAGAAAGAACAGTTTATTACATAAAAAAATATGAGAGTGTCTCATAGTACCCATGGACAAGAATTAAACTTTGATCTCAAGAGTGATAGAAGTTAAGAACAAGAAAAACAGAAACCATGGGATCCTCTCCCTCACAAATATATTACATATATATGCTATATATACTATATAAATTTTAATTATTATATGTATTACATATATTATTAGAAATATATATAAATTTATATATACATTTATATATATATATAAATTACATATATATTTACATATGTATGTATATATATTTCTCCTAATTCTTTTCTTCCTCCTCCCATGGTATATCATATCAGCTTTTCCTTATACATCTGCTTCATTCTTTTCTTGTATAAGTCAGAATTCTTGGTTTCACAGAAACTGATTCTGGCTGATTTAAACAGAAAAAGAATTAATTGAAAGTATATGAGGAAGCCCAAAGAAGAAGACAAAAAATACAGGGATAAGTAGAGGCTAGAGAGCAAGACATAACCAAAATCATACTACAAACTGAGTCTGGTAAGGATGGCACTACTGCCACTACTAAAAACCAAACATCTCAACTTGTACATGTGCTGCTATCTCACTGATGCCAGAATACAGTCTACTTCACCTGTATCAAGCTTGTAAGCTCTTGTTATGGAAACTTATAATTGTATATAATATACACATATGCATCCACATACATATACGCATAGGTCCTGTAAGGGCACCTGGGTGGGTCAGTCGATTAAGGGTCCATCTCTTGGTTTTGGTTCAGGTTATGATCACAGGGTCCTGAGATTGAGTTCTGCATCAGGCTCCACACTCAGTGTGGAATCTACTTGAGATTCTCTCTCTCCCTCTCCCTCTGCCTCTCCCCTGCTCTCTCTCTCTCTCTCTCTTTCTATAAATAAATAAACAAACAAACAAAACCTTAAAAAAAAGACATCAGGTCTTGTAGAATTTCCCATGGTCTGAATTTTACTGATTATATGTCCATGGTTGAATTTCATATGCTCCTCTGTTTCCTGTATTTCCTGAAAATTAATAGTTTGATCTAAAGGTCTGGTCTGATTCAGGTTCTATTATTAACTGTTTCAAGGTTACAGAACACATCTTCTATCAGAAGACCATGATGCCACTTTGCCTCTTTCCTTGGGTATCGGCAGCCATTGGCAAGCACTTCCTAAATCTTTTATTTCTTAGGTATTAAAACTGATGAACTGCTATCATTTCTTCTTCATTAATTAGCTGGAATACTTATCGAGATAAACTTGACTTTTCATTGTTTGGTTACCTTGACAAATAGTTTGTAATGGGAAGGTAGAATTTTTTATTTGTTCCCTTTCCTTGCCAGTTTTCAAAAATAATGCAGTGATAAACTAGCATCCTCCAAAGAGAACCGGTGAGTTTTGTTGTTGTCAGTATAATCACGAACTCACGAATTAAAACTGAATAGAAATTTTTTCAGTCCACTTCAATTCATTACACTTACATTTCTTTTTTTAAAAGGTTTTGTTTATTTATTCATGAGAGAGTGAGAGGCAGAGACACCGGCAGAGGGAGAGAGAGAAGCAGGCTCCATGCAGGGAGCCCGACGTGGGACTTGATCCTGGGGCTCCAGGATCAGGCCCGGGCTGAAGGCAGGCGCTAAACCACTGAGCCACCCAGGCTGCCCCTATGCTTACATTTCTTTTGATGCCCTATTGTTTCATCTTTGGCCAGTGGTAGCCCCTTCAAGTTGGCTCCTGAGTCCTCTGGGAGGCCCCAGTGGTCTTGGGTAGCTTCCTGATATGACAAAATATTGTAGGTTTACTGTGTACATTTCCTGTCTGTGGCCAGAAGTCAAGTCATTTCTCTAAGGAGCCCTAGCTCCTTCCAGTGTGTCTCAGCTTCCTGGCAACTCCATCTGCAGACTCATGCCCTAAGCTCTTGAGCACATCTGGTCAAGCAACCACTTGCACCTGCAGCAGCAGCCAGAGGTCTAGGAAACAAGGATTTGGTCTCTTGCACTTCTGTGACTGGCTTTTTTCTTCCCACCAAGCCAACAGAGGAGGAAACTCCCCAAATAAGGGGTCAGGGGTTGGGGTAAGCTGACAGACAACCCCTCAAATGACAGATGCCCCATATCTCTCTCCCTCTCTAAAACAAACTTTCTCAGTACACATGGCCGAATGTGGTTGTTGTCTGACACCTGAGTCCACACGTCCTCACCACTCAAGTGCCAATAGGAAATGAGTTCCACCTCTAAATTCCCAGGAGCTTTGATTTGATTGTTCCAGTCTGGATCAAGTACAATCAAGTCGCCACCTAAAGGCAGGGTCATGCAACACAAATTCTGCTAGAGGGGCTCCCCACAGAACATGGAAAACAGTAAGCCTCAGAAAAAGGGAGATCTGCCTGAGTAGGTACCCCAAAAAGATGTCCTCCGCCTAGAGCCAGCATTGGAAACTAGATGATGACTCAAAATTTGCAGGCTTTGCATTCTGGAAACTTAATGGACCCCTTCCTGCAGTTCCCAATATGTGGAGCCCCAAGTACCCCACCCTAGCCCTCTATAATCCTACCTGGCCACTTGTCTCAGTAACATCAATTACTGATCCATCTTTCTTCTATAACAACCACAGCATGCATTCACAGAACCTTCTCTATGTACCAGTCAATCTGGTACCCATTGCACATGCCTCATTTCTCTGAGTTTTTGAAGCTTCCTATGGTGGGTGCTACTATCATTATCCCCATTTTTCTGATAGACAAACAAAGGTTTGAAGACACGAATGTGTCCAGATTTCATCATCCTCTCATAAGAGGTGAAGCCAGGATTTAAACCCAGGTGATCTGAAGCAAGAGCTATTGCTCATCAATCAGACACCATTTGCCTTACCAGCATTCAGGGATACTCAAGTCTTTCCCTGTCCTGTAACTGCTGTGTCTCATGAAGGTGACTCTTTCTTTTTAGTTTTATCTAAATGTCTTCCTTATGCAGTTATCTCTTAGGGACTCACCTGATTTTAAAGTCAATGCCCAAAGAGCAACCACAAAATAAATTCAATAGACTATATATCTATTGTGCTTTCATGGAAAGGAGTCTGATTATGACAACCAAAAAAAAGGGGGGGGGGGGAGAGGGCCTCACTGTAAAGCTTGTTCCCATTAGTATAGATAATGTGAGTTTATATGGGCAATCCAACAAATACAAACTCACTGCTATAGTCTGACTGTTTGTGTCCTTCCATCCCCCAAATTCATGTTAAAACTTAATCCCCAGTTTGATAGTGTTTGGAGGTAGGACTTTGGGGACATGATTAAGTTACATGGTTAGAGCCCTCATGATGAGAAAAGGGACTCCAGAGAGCTTCCCTGCCCCTTCACCTTACAAGGACAGAGAGAAGACAGTTGTCTATGAACCAGTGAATGGGCTCTTACCAGACACAAGTCTGCCAGTACCTGAATCTTAGACTTCAAAGATTCCAGAACTGTAAGAAATAAACTTCTGGGGTCCATAAGCTACCCACTTTATGGTGTTCTGTTACAGCAGCTAAGTGGACTAAGACACTCATTCAATCATGCAAGAAATATTTGTTAATCCCTATTCTAGGTATGTGGGATAGAGTAGTTAACAGAACAGATGAACAGATAAGGTGCTGGAGGTGCCATAGGACAGTGAGACACATAATAAATAAAGACAAGGAGTATCTGATACTTTAGATAATAAGCACTACGGAGGAAGATTTTAAAAGGACGGTGAACATAATATATTGAAGGCAAAAGGTTAAAATTTTAGGTTGGGCAGAAGGAGATTCATGGAATCAAGGTCCATTTGAATAAAGTACAAAAAGAAGTGAAGTAGCATGTCACAACATTCCAAGCAGAAGGAATGGCATGTACAAAGGCCCTGAAGCAGAGCCTGACTGCAGGTATATTCAAGGAACAGTGAGAAGGCCAGTGTGGTGGGAGGAGGTGGTGAAGGGGAAGCAGAGCAGTGGAGGGGAAGGAGTGCAGAAACAGTCCTGTAGGGTTTTAACAGTCAAGGTGAAAATTTTGGCTTTTACTCTGGGTTAGGTGGGAGCCAGTAGAAGAGCAATATGATCTGACTTACTCATCATAGCATCACTCTGGCTATTGTGCAGCAAACTGACCCCAGACAGGAAACCAGGAAAGTTAAGAGGCTGTTGCAGTAATCTGGGTACACGATGATGTGGTTTGAACCCAGGTGGTGGTAATGGAGGCGGATATATTGATCTCCCCTCCTCACAAAGGTGGAAGGGACACGTTTTCTGTGGTAAGAGGGGAGTCCAGGGGACTCCAAGATGTGGCCCGAGCCAGTCCTCCAAATTTTAAAATATCCAAGTGAGACAAAATGCCACTCAAGTCACCTCCAGGTTGACCACGCCAGCAACCTGAAGATGAGTTTTTCTTTCCTACTACATTTGTTTTTTTCCTTTAACAAGCAGCTTGAAACCAATTTGTTTATAACTTTAAAACCCCAGAGGATCTTGCAGATAAAAAAAAATGCCTCCCTCCCCCTAAAAGATGCCCACCGCATTTTCAGACACCCGATACTAGTAATGTCTTCTCTCTGCCTGCCCAGCTTCTGGCCCCAGACACACGAAGACATGATTTCCCTGAGAGCCAAGTTCAAGTAAAAACATATTTTTCTGGCTTATTGTCCCAGGCAAAATTCCAAGACATTGCTGAAATACTGTCAGCCAATCAAAGATGTGTAAACTCACACTAAGGGCTGGGAGTATGTGAGGATGTGTATGTCTGTATGTCTTTAATATACACTTTTTTTTCTCAGAGTATGCTGGAATTAGGAGAAAACTTGAGTAAGACAGAATCAGAAAGGGGGAAAGGGGGGTATAAAGAAACAGAGATGGGAAAGGAAAACATAGCTGGGGGAAGGAGGTTAGACCTAGGGATTTAGGATCATAAATCAATAAGCAGTTGGCTACCAAGAAAGAACTAGAAGCAAAAACACCTATCTCAGGTCTGCTTACACACACACACACACACACACACACACACACTGAATACTTATCTCTAGGGATACATCTTTAGACATAAACCCATTCTCCATCAACCTGGAATAGATTTCTCCTTCAATAGATCTGCAGTGCTGTTTTGTAGCATTTTGAATTTTCCTTAGGAACTAAAGCATTTGGAAAGACTCAGGTATGTCATCTTACAGAAGCAAACAAACAAAACAGTGATTTCTAATCACAGACGACCAAGAATTCTGAGCTTGATGCATAATTCCTGTCTAGGAGGAAGCTTAGTGGGGTTGAAAACTCTCAACAGAACTGAGTTCAAATCCCAGCTCTGCCTCTGTGAAAATTGTGCACAAATGACTCAGTCTCTCATAGCCTCATTTCCCTCATCTGTAGAATAGGAAACATTCTACTTCCTAGAAGAGCTGGGAGATCGAATAGAGGAAAACATAATTTTTAGTTTAGCACAATGCCTAGCACAGAGTAAGACCTCAACGCATGTTGGTTATAACCATTTCACTATTAATAAAAAGGCCTCAGAGTATCAGTGATTGGTTTTGATCTGCATCTCCAGATTCACCAACTGAGAGTCCCCTCTGCGTCTGTTGTGACACCCCATCAGTGGGCTGTGAATATTTAATGGAACACAGAAGCCTATTTCAACAGCATGTTTTCTTTTGTCGGGCTGCAATTTCTTAATTGCTGTAAAGCAGATGTACTTGGGTTTGCCAGCCAAGTTGCAGGAGATCAGTTTCAGGGTTTAGGTTTCAAAACATGACATTGGCACTGGGTTGTTTCATCTTTGCATGACAGTCCCTGGGAGTGATATGAGCAGGGCTTGGGGGCAGGAGTAGGAGATGGTATTTTCTGACTTAATTAGGACAGGCCAAGGGCTGTGAATCCTTGGCTTCCAGAAGACCTAGGGACCTCCATGACACAGAGTACATGATGAGAGATGGGGGATCCAGTGGCTTCAATGAGCCCCAAATAAAGTGACAGCAGGGGGAAAACATCTGGGTGCCATCGAGGCCAGAAGTTGTTAAACTGGGCTCTGCAGACCCCTGGAAGGGGATCCACAGGCCCCATTACAACGCCCTCACCCTCCCCTTTAATAACATTAATTATCGGGGATCCCTGGGTGGCGCAGCGGTTTAGCGCCTGCCTTTGGCCCAGGGCGCGATCCTGGAGACCCGGGATCGAATCCCACGTCGGGCTCCCGGTGCATGGAGCCTGCTCCTCCCTCTGCCTATGTCTCTGCCTCTCTCTCTCTCTCTCTCTCTGACTATCATAAATAAATAAAAATAAATAACATTAATTATCATGATAGGAGCCAACATTTATTGAAGACACAATATGCACACTTCTAATCAGTTTGCACAGGTCGACACATTACATCCTTACAACCGATCCCAGAGGTGGGTACTATCACAAATTCTCTTTCACAAAAAAGGGAACCAATGCTCAGAGAAGTTAGGCAACAAGTCCAAGGTCATTCAGCTTGTAAGAGTAAGGCCAGAACTCTGACCAGGCAGTGTGGGATCAGCACTCAGGCTCTTAAACACTCCATTTTCATGATGTCTGTTTGTGCAAGTTTCCTTGTAAGAGTCCATTTTCTTTCTTTTTAAAAATTTTTATTTAACTTCAATTAGATAACAGTATATCATTGGTTTCAGATGTAGTCTTCAATAATTCATCAGTTCCATATGACACTCAGTGCTCATCCCATTATAAGTCCTCCTTAATGCCCATCACCTAGTTACCCCATTCCCCCTCCCATCTCCCCTCCAGCAACCCTATTTGTTACCTAGAGTTAAGAGTCTTTTATGGTTTGTCTCTCTTTCTGATTTTTCCCATTCTGTTTTACCTCCCTTCCCTTATGGTCCTCCACACTATTTCTTATATTTTGCATGAGTGAAACCATATGACAATTGTCTTTTTCTAATAAGATCTCATTTTGTTGTGCGTGCATACACACACACAGAAATCATTGATCTAGACTCGAACAGAAGAAATTACTTTAGACAATGTTCCAGGAGTGTTAGGACTCCTTGCTCTTTTGGTTGCTCCTTCCTAGATATTCATTCACTCATTTGTTCATTCATTTATTCAATAATTATTCATAGAATAATTCTCTAGAAAATGAGCACAGTTCTGTGGCTCACAGCGTGGTCTTTTGGACCCTAGCTATGAGAGCATTCTGCAGGACACAGCAACAGATTGACTAGTAGGGAAGAGGATTGTTCTGCCTCAGGGAAGAAGAGGTCTCAGAACCATCACCACCAAATGCACTGGAGGAGTCACATGGATTTTGACTGGAAAAAAATCATAAGACATGTTGAGACAATCAGGGAAATATGAACATATACAGGTATGAGATGATATTGATTATTGTTAATTTTGTAAGAGTGCTAGTGGCATGGAGGATATGTAAAATAAGGCCTTGATGGCCTGGTTTCCCTAATTTAAAAGAAAATGCAAAGGAGAAAAGAGAGAGGAGAATCTTTAGATTAAAACAGACTTTGGAGACATCTCAACCAATTGCAACATATGGACCTTGTTTGTATGCTGATTCAAACAGACTGTAAAAAGAAAAAAAGGAAAGAGATAGAGGGAGAGAGAGGAAAAAGCAATAAAACACTATGAGAGAATCAGAGAACTGTGAATGTCAACTGAATATTTGATGATATGAAGGAGATCAACATAAAATGTTTAGGTCTGATAATGGTATTAGAGCCATGTTTTTTTTTTAAAGAGTCCTTATCTTTTATAGATACATGATGAAATATTTACAGATAAAATGATAAAAATGCCCAAGATTTGCTTCAAAATAATTGGCAGGGGAGAAAAACTAGAATATAGATGAGGGTATAATGCAGCAAGACCACCCCAGAACTGATAACTGTCGAAGCTGATGGTGCGCACTAGGGAAGTTATTACATTACTGTCTCTACTTTTGCCTAGGTTTGAAATTTCCACGATAAAGTTTTTTTCATGTTCACATAAGTCAGAGATATAAACTGACATATTTGTAAGTGAGATAACATTATGTCTGAGACTGACTTTAAAATAGTCTAGGAGAAAGATTTAAAATGTAGAAAGAAGGATTAAATAATATGGCCATGATTTACTTGCTGGAGCTGAGTGACAGATCCATGGGCATGCATTATTCTATTCTAGATACTTTTGTTTATGTTTGAGACTTTGCTCAGACAGAGGAAGGGAAAAAGAGCTTGGTCTCTGGACCCATAGTACCTCAGTCTGCACATGGATCTGCCACTTATTAGCTCTGTGGCCTCAAAGCAATTGACATACCTTGGTTTCCTCACCCGCAAAATGAGATTTAAAAATAAAACCCATATCCACAGCAGCTTTCTCTGTAATAGCCCCAAACTAGAAATAACCAAATGTCCATCAACAGAGGAGTGGATAAATAAACTGAGATGTATCTGTACAATGGAATACCACTCAGTAGTAAAAAGGAATGAATATTGATTCCTTTGATCCAGCATGGATGAATCTCAAAATAATTATGCTCTGTGGATTAGCCAGACAAAAAAAGAGGGCTCATATTGTAGGATTCTATTTACATAAAATTTTAGAAAATGCATACATATCCATAGTGGTAGAAAGCATGGCAGCAGTTACCTGGGAATGGGATAGCAATGAGGTATGGGATGGAAAGATTTATAAGTGCGCACAGGGAATGCTTGGGGTCATGGGTATATTCATTATTTTGGTTGCCGTTTTTTTCTCATCAGTGTATATATGTCAAAATATATCAAACTATACACTTTATTATGTGCAGTTTATTATATATCAATTATATTTCAATAAAGTTAATAATAAAATAAAACTTATCTCGGAAAATTGTGGGTATTAAATAAATCAATATATGTAAAATACATAGAATTGTATCAGGCCTCTGGTGAGCTTTCAGGCACCCATTACTAGGTGTCAAATTCTGTGCAAGGTGTTGAGACTACAAGTAAAAACAAGGCAGGGATCCCTGGGTGGCTCAGCGGTTTAGCGCCTGCCTTTGGCCCAAGGCGCGATCCTGGATTCCCGGAGTCGAGTCCCGCGTCAGGCTCCCGGCATGGAGCCTGCTTCTCCCTCTGCCTGTGTCTCTGTCTCTCTCTCTTTCTCTCTGTCTATCATGAATAAATAAAATCTTTAAAAAAAAAAAAAGGCAGGTTAGGGTCTTGAACTCCGCCCTCATGAAGCTCTCAGGCTTCTCAGGGGAGGAGAGAAACAAATTATAAAACATTGCAATAGGAAAGAATCATAGAGCATGAGAAATGTAAGTCAGTGAAGGCTTCTTGGAAGAAGAAATATATCAGCTGGGCTTGGAAGGTAAGTAGGAGTTGACAAGGAAAGAGTATGAGAGAAGAATGGTCCAGTTGGAGGGAAAGCATGTGCAAAGGCTATGAGCAGAAGAAAGCATGGCATAGCCAGGAAGTACAAACTATTCTAATGGGTGGAGAGCAGAGGACATGAGGGTGTAGGAGAGGAATTGGCAGAAAAGATGCTGAAATTAAGAACAATAAGGAGAAAGAGGACTCTCAGCAAGGGACAGATCACCTAAGCAGAAGATCAACAAAGAAACAAGGACTCTGAATGACACACTGGACCAGACGGACTTCACGGATATATACAGAACATTCCATCCTAATGCAAAGGAATACACATTCTCAACTTCACATGGACCTTTCTCCAGAATACACCATATACTGGGTCACAAATCAGGTCTCAACTGATACCAAAAGATTGGGATATTTCCCTGCATGTTTTTAGACCACAATGCTTTGAAACTAGAACTCAGTCACAAGAGGAAATTTGGAAGGAACTCAAACACTTGGAGGTTAAAGAGCATACTACTAAAAAATGAATGGGTCAATCAGGAAATTAGGGAAGAATTAAAAAGACTCACGCAAACTAATGAAAATGAAAGCACAACTGTTCAAAAGCTTTGGATACAGCAAAGTGGTCCTAAGAGGGAAGTATATTTCAGTACAAGCTTTTCTCAAAAAAATTAGAAAAATCTCAAATACACAAACTAACCCTAAACCTAAAGGAGCTGGAGAAAGAACAGCAAATAAAGCCTAAACCAAGCAGGAGAAGAGAAATAATAAAGATTAGAGCAGAACTCAAATGAAATAGAGACAAGAAGAACAGTGTAAACAGGTCAACAAAACTAGAACCTGGTTCTTTGAGAGAATTAATAAGATAGATAAACCCTTAACCAGATTTATTAAAAAGAAAAAAAAAGACTCAAATTAATAAAATCATGAATGAAAAAGGAGAGATCACAACCAACACCAAGGAAATACATATACGTATTATAAGCAACTATATGCCAGCAAATTAGGCAACAGTCATCAAACACCTCCCAAGAAGCAAGAGTCTGTAGTCAGATGGCTTCTCAGGGGAATTCTACCAAACATTTAAAGAAGAAATAATACCTATTCTACTGAAGCTGTTTCAAAAACTATAAATGGAAAGAAAACTTCCAAACTCATTCTATGACAGAGACAGAAACCTGACAAAGACCCCATCAAAAAGGAGAATTAGAGACCAATATCCCTGATGAACACAGATGTCAAAATATTCACCAAGATACTAGCCAATAGGATCCAACAGTACATTAAAAGGATTATTCAACATGACCAAGTAGGATTTATTCCTGGGATAGAAGGCTCAACATTTGTAAATCAATCAACATGATAGATCACATTAATCAAAGAAAAGACAAGAACCATATGATCTTCTCAACTGATGCAGAAAAAGCATTTGACAAAATACAACATCCTTTCTTGATTAAAATTCTTCAAAGTGTAGGGATAGAGGGGACATATCTCAATACCATGAAAGCCAACTAAAAAAAGCTCACAGCAAATATCATTCTCAAAGGAGATAAACTGAGAACTCTTCCCTTAAGGTCAGGAACACTATAGGGATGCCCACTCTCACCACTGTTATTCAACATAATACTAGAAGTCCTAGCCTCAGCAATCAGACAACAAACAGAAATAAAAGGTATTCAAATTGGCAAGAAGTCAAACTCTGACTCTTCACAGAACCCGAAAGATCCCACCCCCAAATTACTAGAACTTGTACAGCAATTCAGCAACATGGCAGGATACAAAATCAATGTACAGAAATCAACTGCATTTCTATACACTAACAATGAGACAGAAGAAAGAAAAATTAAGGAATTGGTCCCATTTATAATTGCACCAAAAACCATTAGATCACTAGGAATAAACCTAACCAAAGAGGTAAGGATCTGCACTCTAAAAACTACAGAATGCTTCTGAAAGAAACTGAGGAAGACACAAAGAGATGGAAAAACATTCCATGCTCATGGATTGGAAGAATAAATATTGTGAAAAGGTCTATGCTACCCAGAGCAATTTATACATTCAATGCAAACTCTATCAAATTACCATGGATTTTTTTTCACAGAGTTGGAACAAATAATCATAAGATTTGTATAGAACCAGAAAACCCTGAATAGCCAGAGGAATGTTGAAAAAGAAAACCAAAGCTGGGGGGAAATCACAATGCCTGACTTCAAGCTATATTACAAAGCTGTGATTATCAAGATAGCATGGTGCTGGCACAAAAACATACACATAGATCAATGGAACAGAATAAAGAACTCAGGGCAGCCCGGGTGGCTCAGCAGTTTAACACCACCTTCAGCCCAGGGCATGATCCTGGAGACCCGAGATCGAGTTCCACGTCAGGCTCCCTGCATGGAGTCTGCTTCTCCCACCGCCTGTATCTGCCTCTCTGTGTGTATGTGTGTCTCTCACGAACAAATAAATAAAATCTTAAAAAAAAAAAAAAAAGAATAGAGAACCCAGAAATGGACTCTCAACTCTATGGTCAACTGATCTTTGACAAAGCAAGAAAGAATATCCAATGGGGAAAAAAAAAAGCAGCATCTTCAATAAACGGTATTGGGAAAATTGGACAGCCACATGCAGAAATTAGACCATTCTCTTACACCATTGTCATACACAAAGATAAACTCAAAATGAATGAAAGATCTAAATGTGAGACAGGAATCCATCAAAATCCTAGAGGAAAACATAGGCAACAATCTTTTTTACCTCAGCCACAGGATTCTCGCAAGACACATCTCTAAAGGCAAGGGAAACAAAAGTAAAAATGAACTATTGGGACTCCATCAAGGTAAAAAGCTTCTGCACAGCAAAGGAAACAGTCAACAAAACTAAAAGACAACCTACAGAATGGGAGAAGATATTTGCAAATGACATCAGATAAAGAGCTAGTATCAAAGATCTATAAAGAACTTCTCAAACTCAACACCCAAAAAACCAAAAAATCCAGTCAAGAAATAGGCAGAAGACATGAACAGGTATTTCTCCAAAGAAGACCTATACATGGCCACAGGCACATGAAAAAAAATGCTCCATATCACTTGTCATCAGGGAAATTCGAATCAAAACCACAATGAGATACCACTTTACACCAGTGAGAATGGCTAAAATTAACAAGAGGAAACAACAACTGTTGACGAGTATAGGGAGAAAGGGGAAGCTTTTACACTGTTGGTGGGAATGCAAGCTGGTGCAGCCATTCTGGAAAACAGTGTGGAGGTTCTTCAAGAAGTTAAAAATAGAGCTATCCTATAACCCAGTAATTGCACTATTGGGTATTTACCCCAAGGATACAGATATAATGAAATGACAGGACACTTGCATCCCAGTGTTCACAGCAGCAAGGTCCAAAATAGCCAAACTGTGGAAGGAGCCAAGATGTCCTTCGATAGATAAATGGATAAAGATGTGGTATATATATATAGTGAAATATTACTCAGCCATCAGAAAGGATGAATACCTACCATTTACATCGACATGGATGGAACTGGAGGGTATTATGCTGAGTGAAATAACTCAATCAGAGAAAGACAATTATCATAGGGTTTAATTCATATGTGGAATATAAGAAATATTGCAAGGGACCATAAGGGAAGGCTGGGAAACTGAATGGGGGAAAATTAGAGAGGAAGACAAACTATGAAATATTCTTGACTCTGGAAAACAAACTGAAGGTTGATGAAAGGGAAGTGTGTGGGGATCGGGTAACCACACGATAGGCAAGGAGGCACATGATGTGATAAGCACTGTTATACTATATGTTGGCAAATTGAACTTAAATTTAAAAAAAAAAAGAAGGAGGAAAAAGAGACAGAAAAGGAGGGGGGAACAAAGGGGAGAAGAATCAGTAGCATTTACTGTTTACTATGAGCTAGGCTCTGTACTAAGCAGTTACACTCATGAACTCATTTACACTCCAAAAGCCTATGAGGTGGGTACTGTTATCCTCTCTTTATATTCAAGGAAACTGATAAACAGAGTGGTTAAGCCACTTTATACAAGATCACACAGCTAATAAAGATGGCAAGGGGAGACAAATGCAAGCTTGAATGATTCCAATTTCTCAACCTTACCCTAACACCCATGAAAATATCAGAGTTTTCACAAGTTTTAAAGAGGCATTAACGACAGCCTAGTACCAAAATTAGTTTTTCTCCTTTACCTACTGAAAAGGATTAACAAAAAATTGGAAAGGGAATGGCTTTCTCTGGAATGCCATTTGTGGGAAACATCGACAAGGTGAATATTACCATTCTCCATTTAATGGATGAGGAAACTGAGCATCAGAGAAGTCAAGTAACTTGCCCAAAGTCACACAGTTGGTAAGCTTCAGAGTCTGACTCCAAATCCCAGGCAACACCCTATACTGAAATTACTTCTCCCTGAAGGTACATCTCACAGTTCCCCCATTTGTTCCACTCTTGACAACCTGTGCCTCTGCAGAACTCAGGACTTCTGTTTTCCCTTCTTTTGCCAGCCTGGTATCCAGCAAAGCTGTCTGAGGAAGGTCATTGTGACCACTGTGGGCAGAAAGGGACATCAGCCTTCCACTTCTTGAAAGTGGGTGTCAGAATCCTATGACACAGCACTCTCAGTCAGCTTCTATTTCTTATTGAATTAGCACTGCTTGACACAATCTCTCTTTTGCCATTTTAATGTGATAAGTGGATAATTTGATTGGGTTCAATGAGATGTAAATGATTGGATTCAATAAAGAACCAGGGAGTGTTTCCCTCCACCCTGCTGACCTCATTTCTCGTTGAAGGTGCAGCTTTCTGCCCAGAAGCCCAAAGAGAGGAGATGGAAACCCTTGTTTGCATCTTGTTGATAAGGAAGACTGCAGGCTCCCCTCACCTCCAGCTCCAGGGATGCTGCTGAGTAGGAAAAGCTTGATTCTGTAAGATGGAATCACCTCATTGCAGATCATTACCATAGCTGATCTTCCTACCTACCTTCCTATCAGCAGCATCCCTCCCCAAGGGCAGCCTCAGGGTTTTTTGTCCAGGATGCATTATGTCACTCCCAAAGCACCATCACCCACTTTGCACTGGAGTGCAATGACCATAACATTCCCAGGAGGCAAAGTGAAGAGTAATTAATGAAGTCCCTGATGAGACTGTGGCATCCAGAGAGGGTTAACAGATAAACTATAGAATGCTATTATTTATTAAGATTTTATTTATTTATTCATGAGAGACACAGAGAAAGAAGCAGGCTCCCTGCAGGGAGCCCGATGCGAGACTCAATCCCAGGATCCAGGGTTCACGACCTGAGCCAAAGGCAGATGCTCAATCACTGAGCGACCCAGGTGTCCCTAGAAAGCTATTATATACATACTTTTTAGTATAAGTATGTACCAAATATTGCATGGGACATACTTATGTTAAAAATTACTCATTGTTTATCTGAAGTCCAAATTTAACTGGACGTCCTATATTTTTATTTGCTAAATCTGACAATCTTAGATCCAAAACAAATATGGACAGATTAACCTTCACCAGGGGACAGAACATCCCTTCTGTTTTAAGAGTAAAGAATGAATTTTATACTAAATGTGATGTGACCTGTGCAAGTTACTTAACCTGTCTGGGCTTCATTTCCTTGTGTGAAAAAAAAAAAAAAAAAGAAGATAATATAGTACCTACCTCCTAGAGTTTTGGTGACTTAATGCTGTAATGTATAAAATGGGTTAATGTATATAAATTGCTTGGAAAAGTCCTTAGCACTTAGTAGATATGATGTAAGAGATTGGGATGGTGATACTGATGATGAAGAGGAGGAGAATGAAAAGAATGAAGAGGATAATAAATCTCAAGATGGGTATAACTACAACTTCCTGTTAAAACAGGAAGTAAAGATAATGCCCACCTGATGATTTATATTTTCTCTATGAAACTTCTAGACACAGGAGCCATACCCGTGTTGCTGTGTTCATTGCTGATCTTCTAGTGCTTATAAATTTACATGCCACATGCTAGGTGATCAATGTTTGGTGAAAGGAAGCAGGATAGAAGGAAATAAAGGATGGTAGAGAGGGAGGTTTAAGGCCATTTAGGAAAGTACAGAAAGAAAGGCAGCTGGATATGGGAACACAAGAGGAATTTAGGCTACATTCTGAATAGATCCCTTGAATTGCAGTTGTGCCAATACAGAGCACTCTGGGACTAGTCCAGGAGAACTCACCAGAAGAGATGTAAATGCAAGTACCCAGAAAGATGGATGGGTCCAGGATGGGGGATTCACCAGTGGTACAAGATTGGGAGAGTAGAATGAGGAATTGAAGACATTGCTTAGAAAGTAGCTCAAATGATGGACTATGATTCCTAGACTTGACAAGGAAAGAAGGAAAGACAAGTAGGGGCTGACAGAAATAAAGAAAACTGAAGATACAATGGCCAGATCTGAGGGAGTTGGGGGGTGATAATTAAATGAAAAGTTTGAAGGACAGGAGGGTGTGACCTGAGTACGAAGTGTTTACATTTAGGATTTCAGTGATGGAACAGTTCTGGGTGACCATGAGGTCAGGTTATGGCCAGAGAGATTTCAGTCCAACCCTCTTATTTAAAAAATAATAGTTCAGAGGTGCCTGGGTCACATAGTGAAGCATCTGATTCTTGGTTTTGGCTCAGGTCTGATCTCAGGGTCATGGGATTGAGCCCCAAATTAGGCTATATGCTCAGTGCAGAGTCTGCTAGAATTTCTCTCTCCATCTCCCTCTGCCCCTCCCTCCCATGCTCGCTCATGCGCATGCTCTCTCTCTCATAAATACATACATACATACATACATACATACATACATACATACGTACATCTTCTAAAAAATAAAGTCAAGTGAAAGGTGAGCGCTCAAACATATTCTGAAACACCTGCTTGTGTTAACTTCTGTGACAATCATGTTCTCTACATCCACTATCTTTTCCACCATTACCTCATTTGATCCCCACAACACTCCCAGAAGTAATCTATCCCTGTTTTAACAAAGGAGAAACTGAGAGCACCTGAGTGGCTCAGTCTGTTAAGTGGCTGCCTTCAGTTCAGGTCATGATCCCAGGGTCCTGAGATTGAGCCCTGCATCAGGTTTCCTGCTCAATGGGGGGTCTACTTCTCCCTCTGCCTGCCACTCCTCCTGCTTGTGCTCTCTCTTTTCTCCTATCAAAGAAATAAATAAAATCTTTATTTCAAAAAAAAAAAAGGGAGAAACTGAAGCTCAGAGGGTTAATAACAGTCACAGGTGTTATTTAGGGTTAGAACCAGGATTTGCACTGAGGTAAGCTGTGTCTATGGTTTTAGCCTCTTCACTATACCACCTTGGTGGAGAGCCAGAAGGGTCTATGACTTACTTAGAGTAAGGGAGTCAGAACATAAACCATTTGTTTTCTGACCTTCAAGGAAAGTACATTTGGTAAAGTAGTCTCTGGCACATGGTAGGAATCCATCTCCTGCGATGCTAGCTGGCCTCCAAGATGTCCCTAAATGGGTCCCACCTCCTGCTTTTCACACCCTCTCATATTGTACCAGTCTTGATCTGCATGATCAATAGAATGCGGCAGAAGTAATGATAAGTCACCTCCAAGATTATGTGATAAAAAGTACTATGGCTTTTGTCTGTTCTCTTAGATCATTCACGCTGGGGAAGTCTAAGTGCCATAGTGTCAGGACACTGAGGCACCCTATGGAGAAACCAATATGGCAAGGAACTGAGATCTCGAGTCAACAGTCAGCCAGCAACTGAAGCCACCAACAACCACGTGAGTGAACATGGAAGCAACTCAAACTGCATGACTTGGACACATTACTTAAATTTTCTGATGCTCAATTTCCTCTTCTTCAAAATGAGGATAATATTAGTACACACCTCAGATTGTTGTACAGACAAAATAGGATAATGACTGGGGATCCCTGGGTGGCGCAGCGGTTTGGCGCCTGCCTTTGGCCCAGGGCGCGATCCTGGAGACCCGGAATCGAATCCCACGTCGGACTCCCGGTATATGGAGCCTGCTTCTCCCTCTGCCTGTGTCTCTGCCTCTCTCTCTCTCTCTCTCTCTGTGACTATCATAAAAAAATAAAAATTAAAAAAAAAGAAAAGGATAATGACTAGCACAATCATATAACAGCCTAACACACAAGTACTTAATAAACATTGGCTGTTGTGGTATCAATGTTATTGTTAGAACTAGTAGTATTAAAGCTGAGTAAAAACTAAAAAAAATTATAAGAATCTCTGACTCCTAAAGCATCTATTCAGAAACAAAACAGAGGTTTGAAATATGATACATAAATCTGCCAGTGCAATAGCTTGCAAAGAACACAGACAAGAGTTGATCGTGTAAGGCATGGGAAATCATCCCAAATGGTGCTACTGGGTATCCCCACCTCAAACACCCAAATGTGTCCCCCTGGCATCAAGCCCAGATGCTGGCAGGTGGCTGACTTCCAGGTGCTGCACATTTCATCTGAGCTGGACTCTTCAGGCCATAAAAGAAGTGAGTCAATGGCTTAGTCACTGTTGGCGTAAAGCAGAGGTTAGATTAGGAAAGGAACTGAACTCAGAAGCAGAGCCTTGTCGGGAAAGACCTCAACTGTTCCATCTCTCCCCAGTCACTGGAAATCCCTGGTTCCTTTAGAGCTGCTCTGACTTCAGAGGAGGGCAGACAGGGAATGGGGTTCTGAGATAAAGTCAATCCTGTGTTAAAAAGAAACCTAGATAGGGAACTGAGCTATTTGGGCTTATTTCCAAATCTTAATGGAAAGAACTAGGACTCCAGGGTCAATTCCAGCCCCAGTTCAGCCACATACTAATTGCATGTCCTTAGGCAAGTAATTTTACATATCTGGGCCTCAATTTCTTCACTGTAAAATAGTGCACATTGATGCCTACCTGACAGGGTTTTGTGAGGTTAAAGCGAGATAACAAAAATCTTAAAAAGAAAAAAAAAAAGCAAGATAACACAAGTAAAGCAAAGGATCTCACACAATAGGCCCTCAATAAGTGGTAGCTAGACATTTATCAGGTTTTGCTCCATGGGGATAACAAAACTGCCTTCAGGCCATTTCTGTGAGGATTAAACAAAGTGGTCGAAGTATCAGGCATGCTCTGCACATAGTAGGTCCCCAACAAGGTGAAGTCCATTCTCTAGTAGTTTTTAAAATCTCTCTTCCTCCAGAGAGTTTTCACAGACTATTCAGAAAGTGAACGGTAATTGCCTCTAGGGCTTCTTGACCAAATTTAAAGTCCCCTTGACATGATCACTGAGGCAAAGCCTGGCTAGTTGGTCACCAAACATGTTCACTCTTCTTGGGCATAGGATCAAACTACATTTCCCAGCCCCTGTTGCAGTTTGTTTGTTCATGTGACTGAATTCCAGGCAAAGGATATGGACAGAAGTGATGTGAGCTGCTTCCATGCCTTGCCCTTGAAGACCTCCCTCACTGTTCCTTCATGTTCTCTCATCCTCTGGTTGGATGCAGAAGATTCCAAGGCCTCAGAGGAGGAAACAGAGCCACAAGATGGAAAGAACCTGGGTCCTGGAATCATATTGTGAACAACCATCCCAGTGACCAGGAACAACCAAGTTGAACCAATATATGACTGAGAAATAAACTGGACTTAGGAATTGGCTTGTTTCAGCAGCTGGCATTACAATCAGCATCTGGAGAATCCCACTCCAAATCCCTACTACAAAGAGGACCAAATGGATAAAATAAATTTGGCCCTTCTAGACGTTTGAGATTCATATATTCCACTTGCAACTGTGAATGCTTTTGACTTCAAACTGTCATAAAAGTTCTTGGGGGGTTAATCTAGGTGTTACTACCCATAATAATATCCATCATTTCTCAGAGTTTGCTGTGCCAGGTACTGTTTCAAGTACTGTGCATCATTTGATCTCATATATTCCTCACAATAATTACATGCAATAAATATTATTAAGCCTATTTTACCATGAAGGAACTGAGGATGAGTGAAATTAAGTCAAAATCTTCTCATTTCACAGCAGAGAACTTGCTGTTATGCCATGAGAGACTGGTGGTTCCATTGTATCAGGAGATGTGGGAGGAATAGCTCTGCCCTGAGAGCTATGGTGCTCTGGAAGCCAATAGAGAGCAGGAAAGTTCCTGTGGGGTGTGGGAGGATGAGAATGCTGCCATTTCCAGATGGTGAGGAAAGACCAATGCCCAGATGTCAAAACATTTACCCTAGATCAGCCCTGCCCAGTGTCACATATTTGGTGTAAATATTTCATTTGTCTATTATGCGTATTCACCAGAGGCATATTCACGTCTGTGGGTTTGGAAGCTGTCCCCTCACCTTTCAGGCTAACCATTAAATGGTTCTCTTTTGAACTCTCAGGGCATTTCATTTGTGTCTCTCGCTGTGTAGAGTCAGGAAAATTACTTAACCTCTCTGAGCATTAATGCTCCTATCCACAATATAGAGACAATAGCAGTGCCAACTTTGTTGGGTGGTTAATTAAGATCAAAATACAGGCACTTGACAGGATGAGCACTGGGTGTTATTCTGTATGTTGATAAATTGAACACCAATAAAAAATAAATTTATTAAAAAAAATACAATACATGTGAAGTGCCTGGCAAATACTAAGTGCCAAATCAACATATATATTTTTTCTATCTGTCTGCCTATACTCTAGAGATAATAGTAACTCCTCTGGTGTCAGGAAAATTGACTAAAATAACATATTAGCGGTCACCACAGCACCCTATATAAAGAAACATTAAATCTTAGCGGGTGTTTTTTTTTTAAAGATTTTATTTATTTATTCATGAGAAACACAGAGAGAAAGAGAGAGAGTGAGGTAGAGACACAGGCAAAGGGAGAAGCAGACTTCATGCAGGGAGCCCGACGTGGGACTCGATCTCAGTTTCCCAGGATCACACCCTGGACTGAAGGTGGTGCTAAACCACTGAGCCATCCGGGCTGCCCTTTTGTGGTGTTTTATTGTAAGCTGCCCACCATTAGCATTGAACTGGGATGAAGAACTCCTTAGTTTGAGTCCTGGGTCTTTCTTAGATAGGCAACTTTGGCCAAGGCAATTCATCTTTCTATGCCTATCTTTATGTCAACAACATAAAGATAATGATACTCACCACGGGGGATATTTTTTTTAAAGAAATGAATAGTGTATAAAAATATTCTGTAGATGATAATAAACTTTTAAAATGTATATAATTAGAGTTATTTGGGGACGTGTCCTTTATAGTCTTGTTAACAGGAAACAGATTTTGCTCCTTTAGTTCCCCAGCGCCCAACACAATGACTGGTGCATAATAGGTAGTCAATAAATGCTAAACAACTGAATGAATGAACAAACATATGAATGAATGGTTTGGATATCTGGGACTGTGTTAAGCTTCCAGAAGGGTGTGTGTGTGTGTGTGTGTGTGTGTGTGTGTGTGTGTCTGATGTAAATTTCTTTTGGAATAATTATCTACATGGCCCACTAGCCCAAGGCTTCAATCTTGATTTTCTATAATAACGAGGAGGACTTTCCAAACACTTTCTGATAAGCGTAACAATAGCAATAATTGAATGCTTTATTTTCAAAATGCCTGTACATCTATCATTGCATTTTATTCTGTCAGCACCCTTATAAAAGCAAGAGTTATTATTTTCATTTTGCAAATGGAAAAAAAATTGAGGCTGAGAGAGGAAATGCAATTTTCCCAACTCTGTAAGCCATTGGCCTCTCTGGAACTTCTAGGAGAAACTTGATTTAAGTTATTCTTTCCCCTCCTCAGAAATCTGAGTATCTTGATATAAAGATTTGGAAAAATGCCTTCATTGTGGTATCTTGCAGAGTTCATTCCGGGTTGGCTATTTGCTCATCTGGCTAAATGGCATCATCTTCTACACAATTGGCCAATCTAGAAATCTGGAAATTATTCCAGGTTCTTCACTCATGCCCCTCCATGCCAAACCCCATACATTTGCCCACTCAGGCACATGCAAACACAAACCTGTTTTGTCCATTTTCCCTCTAAAACATCTCTACAACATTATCTATCTCCACTACTTCCAGGTAGATGGGGCCACCATCACTTCTCAACTGGATGACTTCAAAACCCTTGGATGACCACTTTGCCTTCATCCTGGCCCCTATGACCATTCCCCACAGTCTGAGTGATCTCTGAAACATACAGATTCTATTCTGTAGCCTTAAGATAGAATCCAAACTCTACCATGACTCAGATGGCCCTTCAGAATCACCCCCTGCTTTCCTAACTCCCTCTCTGGTCACCATCCCCTCATACTCACATTCCCACCGGAGGGAAGTCCTTGAAATTCCAAGAGTGCTCCCTGGTCTCTCTGGCCTCTGGCCCTTCACACATATTGTCCCCTCCCTCTTCTGAGAAGACCTGCCTCCCTTCCTTACTCTCTATTCTCTAGGACTTAAACATCCCAGACTCAAGGAACCCTCCCTTGTTCTTACAACCCCCTGTGCTTCCCTTATCAGTTGATACACTTTGTTATTTGTGTGGCTCCATTATTAGCAGTGATGCTAAGAAAAATTGTATTGAGCCATCATTTTCCAATGAATTCCACTCCTGTCCAAAGTCCTCCCAAAGACTGTGAATTGCAGGGCAACAGAGGAACTTCACAGCCTCCTCTGGCTGACCACATTGCACCTAATGGAAAACTCTAGCTCTTTTCCAGCTTTCACATTAAAAGTCACTCTCACCAATACAGAGGGTATTGCTTGACTTTCCTATAATGTTTGGAGGTTCCCAGAAAGGTATCTCAAGATTCCTTTTTTTTTTTTTTTTTTGTATCTCAAGATTCTTTACAGAAAAACATATCCTTCTCCCATTTTGCTGGAATAATCCATTTAGATGCTCCTACCATTCCCTCTCCTTATCTCCTGCAAAATAGTTTAATAAATTCTTGGGGTTTCACTTTCTAAAACAAATATAGTAGCCACTAGACACATGTGGCTATTAAGCCCTTGAAATGTGGCTAGTCTAAATGGAGATCCAACATAAGCATAAAATATACACTGAATTTTGAAAACTTAGTACAAAAATAGAATACTGAATATCTCACCAATAATTTTATTTTTTTATAAATTTATTTTTTATTGGTGTCCAATTTGCCAACATGTAGAATAACACCCAGTGCTCATCCCATCAAATGCCCCCCTCTGTGCCCGTCACCCAGTCACCACCCCCCCCCACCTCCCCTTCCACCGCCCCTAGTTTGTTTCCCAGAGTTAGGATTCTCTCGTGTTCTATCTCCCTTTATGATATTTCCCACTCATTTTTTCTCCTTTCCCCTTTATTCCCTTTCACTATTTTTTATATTCCCCAAATGAATGAGACCATATAATGTTTGTCCTTCTCCGATTGACTAATTTCACTCAGCATAATACCCTCCAGTTCCATCCACATCAAAGCAAATTCACCAATAATTTTAATATAATATGCAAATACATTAAATTAAATAATTTCACTTGTTCCTTTCAACTTTTAATGTGGCTACTAGAAAATTTAAAATTCCATATGTAGCTCATATTGTAATGCTATTGAAGAGCATTTGTCTAGACCACTGAGCTCACTGATGGCAATGACCTCCTCAAGAGAAATTCCAGTACCAGATTTTAAGATGATGTTTAATATCTACCTCTTCTTCATACACCAAAAGGTGAAGATGCACCACTGCTCAGAAGTTCATCTTCTCTTAGTCTGTTTCTCCAGAGATAAAATGAGAATTGTTCATTCGACAAATGGTCCCGGAATGCCACAATGCAAATGGCACTGAGAATATAGAGGTGAACAAAATGACATGGAGCCCACCCTCAGGGTTAGACCAAGAGGAACCTCATGATCTCCCAAATGTCCACATCATTTCCAATTTCCAATCTTCAGTTGCACAGTCTAGGATTCCTCCACTTGGGGTGCAAACACGAGGAAGTCAGGATCTTAGAACTTGAAAGATATTTTTCCATAGAAACCCCATTATAGAATGTTTAATGTAAGGTCCCAGACTACCTGTACATTTATTTTTAGTTGATAATTATAGTAATATTTATTCTTTAAAAAACACTGTGCACTGTCTCATTGAATTTTCATATCAACCATGAGAGTTAGACATTAACATACTGCGTTTTCAGATTAAGGAACTGAGGGTCAGAGAAGTTTAGCAGCTGCCCAAGTGCACACGGCTTGAAAATTATAAAACTTGTATTCAACAATGATTTTTGTAGGTATGGAGATGAGGGGACTGAAAACCATGGCATGTTTCATTAAGCAAGGGTAGAATTGGAGACAAAAACTGTTCCTCCCTTCTTTCTACCATAGCCTCCATTAGATTTTTTTGCTGGCTTTCTTGGAATTTGATCCAGAGAATGAAAGCTGGAAACAAATGGAACTTTTTTCAGTTTCAGTTACAATTTGTAACTTACAAGGGACAGAAAACCCAATATGTACAATTTAAGCCAAACAAAGATGGGGATGGAGTCAGAATTATTGGCTCAGCAATTTCAAGGATATTTGGCTTCAGGCACAGCTTTCAGGGACTCAATCCACTTCATCAGGACCTGAAATTTCTCTACCTCTTTGCATCTTGTTCTCCCAAATTCTCCCCCAGGCTTTTTGCTCTCTTGTGCTCTAAGTTCCTACAACCTCTTCCCTTCATGGCAGCAACATTCTCTTTCCTGGAGGTGCCACAAAAACTCTATCATTTTTTCTGGTTGGTTTTAAATGGGTCATGTGCCCATCTATAAACCAATCATTATGGCCAGGGGAATAGAGTGCTCTGACTGGCCAAAGCTAGATCCAGATGCTCACTCTTGGACTTGGGGAATGAGGTCAATCCCATCCAAGCCACCCATCCAAGATGAGTGGAGAGTCCTAAAGGAAATTTGCTGTTACAAGAGTAGGCAAAGAAATGGATGATGGATAGGCAAAATCCACAAATATATAACATAGTGGTATGCAGGTAAACACTCTCAGGAAAACAAACAAACCCTGTAACATTTGAAGATGTCAGTGATGTAAATAATCCCACCATGGCTAACTTCAAGCTATCAACAGTTTAACAACTGCTTCCAAAATTCCTGAATATTTTAGAGTCTTTTCACATTAGCCAGGGAGAGCTGGCTACAGCACACTACTGCATCCTCCAAAGAAAGACAAAAAGAAAACCTCTTGCAGGGAGGAGGTATTATAAGAGGAAAGGGGTTTTTTTTTTTTTTTAACCCTCTTTGTGTTTTGGATTTATTTTATTTTTGTGTGTGTGTGTTTTGGATTTAATAAGTAAAAATCTAAGGCTCTTATAATCTCATAAAATATCTTTCTTCTAATCCTCAGAACTAAGGGAGAAGCAAAGAACAGCTCCAGTGACTTCAGGGAAGCAAACTCCAATTCTTGAGATACTATAGAAAGTTCCATCACTCATTTACCCAGTATCTCTAGCAAAAGCACATATAGCCCAAACTAAAGTTCTTCTTTCTACCTTAGGATTTGTGTTCAATGTTATTATCAAAACACTGATTCAAAGAAAATTCTGTCTTCTGTGAACATCTGTTGCCACTGATTAGAAACCACTTAGAACCAAGCCACTTTCCATTTTCACAATATTAACTGCAACACTGTGGCCAAGTTCTTCTAAATAACTTGTAATAAACTAAGGATGTTTCCTTAAATATACATGCAGATGAGGACTCACCATAGCAACTAGGAGCATCAGGAAGTGAAATGCATATTGTAAACATGAAGGTAGCTGCATTAGTCTGAGTTTTCATAAGTACAGAACCAATAGGATATATAGATACAGACACAGATGTGGAAACAGATACAGATATTTACTATAAGGAATTGACCCATATGATCATGTAGGCTGCTAAGTTCAAGAGCTGCAGTTGGTAAGCCAAAGATCCAGATGAGTAAATGATGTCAGTTCTAGTCTAGTTCTGAGTGTTGATGGTACAGTTTCAGTCTGAGTCTGAGTCTGAGTTCAGAGGCAGAAGAAGACCAATGCAGAGAATACTCAAAGACAGTCAGGTAGGGAGAAAAGATCCTTTCTTACTCACCTTTTGATTATATCCAGGCCTTCAACAGAAAGGATGAGGCCCACTCATATTAGGGGAGGCCAACCAGCTTCACTCAGTCTAGGGATTCAGATGTTAGTCTAATCCAGAACACCTTTCAGGCATACTCAAAAATGTTTAACCAAATATCTTAGTACCCCAGGCATTGTCACATAAAATTAACCATAATCGTAGCCATATCCAGTATGTTCCTATTGTCCACCAATAGTCTGATAGTCTGAGATCTTATATTACATGTTTTATAATGGACTTTCCATAGAAAAATATCTGACAAGCTCACAACTCCTGACTTCTGGGATGCCTGAGTGGCTCAGCAGTCGAGCATCTGCCTTCAGCTCAGTGTGTGATCCCAGGTCCTGGGATCGAGTCCCACATCGGGCTCCCTGTGGGAAGCCTGCTTCTCCCTCTGCCTGTGTCTCTGCCTCTCTCTGTGTTTCTCTCATGAATAAATAAATAAAATCTTAAAAAAAAAAAAAAAAAACAACTCTTGACTTCCTCATGTTTGGATACCAAGTGAGTGGAGGAAATCCTAAACTGAGCCATTGAATATCAGAAATTGGAGGCAAGGTAGATGTTTTTCAAGATAAAAGGGACCATAAAATCCCTGCTGGTTTAGTCCTAAGGGTGAGAATAATAGTGATTAGGAATCCAGCTTTTGGCTTCAGATAGACCTGGGTATACATCCCATCACTGTCACTTTCTAGTTGAGTAACCCTGAGCATAGCTTTTAACTTCTCTGAGCTTAAGTTTCAATCTCTGCACTCAGAATAAAATAGTGTCTGTTTCCCAGAGAAGAGTGGTTCATGAAGAGACAAAGAGTTTCAGCAATGAGTCTAGGGCTCCCAATGGATAGGCTCCCAAATAGTAATAAATAGTTTTTAATATATTTTAAATTTCAATCTTGCTCCCTAATTCAAAATGCCCCCATGCACATCAGTGCTAAGTCACTGAAAAGAAAAAGGTGAGAAATGCATGAGCTATGTTCAAGGGGTCTAAAAAAGGGGTTGTTTCATGGCCTGTTTGTTTTAAGGAATGTGAGGCTTCTACACAGGTTAGTTTTGAACTTCCTTTGCTTGTGAAGTACTTCCTTCCATCAGCATTTAGTATAATCTACTGTACTAGGTGCTATAGGGTACACAAAACAAAACAAACAAACACAGAGAA
Source organism: Canis lupus baileyi (assembly GCF_048164855.1). NCBI lineage: Eukaryota > Metazoa > Chordata > Mammalia > Carnivora > Canidae > Canis > Canis lupus. Next base: position 52,430,578 of record NC_132845.1, on the reverse strand, counting down.
GACATGGAAAATCAAGAAATGTTATGACCAGTGTGTGGACAGGAAGAGCAGACAACCCTGGATTCAAAGCCCAGCTCTGCCACTTTCTGGTTGTGTGACCTTAGCAGGTTATATAGTTTCATCAGGTAAATGAAAGTCATCCTGATCTGACAGCACCATTTTGATGCTTTAGTGAGCTAATGACTGCAAATATCTGGTACCTAGTTAAGAACAGTGTCAGACCTTTCTCCTGCCCCCAGAAGGGAACTGATTTTCTGGGACAGAAAAGAGGATACACAGAGAAGCCATAGCTACTATTTGTGTTACATTTTCAATGGATTGGGGATTTACATGCTGATTTGTCAAGTTCTTCACACAGTCATAGGAAAGAAAGAAAGACAATTTCCCTGCTTCCACCAATGCTGGAAGAAAGGAGCCTTGTTATAAAAGAGTCGGTCCCATCAAGGAATCAAGCTGAAGTTACCTAGGAAAGGGTGAAGCAGCAGGAGCGGAGAGAGACATACCCCAAGGGAGGCAAGTCCTGTAAGGAAAAAAGCCCTGGACCCTATTGCCATCCAGTCCTAAGAAGTCAAGACCCCACTTAACAAAAATACAACTTCAGGGGTCCATTTATTTGGGCAAGCCTAGGCAGGCAGAAGGAGCCCTGGAAAGAACAGGAGTGGCCCCCAGGGAATGGAGGATCAAACATCAGCTGGGGTACCCATGAAGGTAACTGAAAGGATACAGAACTGAGGACTAAGGATGGCCCCTTCCTCAGTTTTCTTGAAACTGTGAGGTCCTTATAAGATCCCAGTAGGATGGAACCCCATCAACCAAGCAGATGAACCTCAGAAACCAATTTAATTTGTTTCAGAAAAAAATTATATATTTCTTGAATCTGAATGGCACTTACAGGATCATAAGAGGTTGTTAGGGACTTTCAGATTCTGTCTAGCAAACATTATCAAACACTGAATCCTGCAAGCCATCCTATGAGGTAGTCTTCATTAATACCACTTGACAGAAGACAAAACAAGGGTGGCAACAACTTGTTTTGGGAGTAAAGCTAGGATTGATGAAAGAATATTCACAGTACCAACTATACTATCCAGCAAGGAGTAGGTGTTTAACACATATTTGTTGAATTGATGATTGAATTAACAAAATTGGTAACTTCTCAATAAAAGCCAATTGAAAGAGCAAAAACTCGAAAGAGGTAACAATAATAACTGACACATGCCAAAACCATTTTAGAACTTTGCAACTCATCTAAACTCCATAAAACCCTAAGAGGATGTTTGTCCCCATTTTACAGATGAACAAACCAAGGTCAGAAAGGTTCAGACATTTGCTTGCAGTCACATACCTGGAAAACTGCAGGGCTGACTTTTAAACTCAAGATGCCTGACTCCACAGGTCAGGTTTTTAAGTATTATATTACCCAGCGTGTGGACAGGATGCAGAGTGAAGGAGTAATCGCGAGAATTGGCACAACACAGTCTCACTTTTCTCTAAGATTGGGAAACTTACCATTGGGAAACATGAAGCTAGGGAGAGAGAAAATTAACCTCAAATCCTAGCTCCATTGCTTTCTAACTCTGTGATTACAGGCAAATGACGTAAGCCCTCCTGAGACATAGGGAGATGGAGATGACAAGAAATTGTGGAGGGGGAGAATGAAATAAAAGGCATTCAACCCCTATCTCAATACTTGGGGCTGGAAAAATGGCAATAAATGGTAATAAACATAATGATAGCAACAATAACTAGAATAGCAGTTATAATAATAACAATACTGATGGTATCAATGATGAAAGAGAAGGAGGAGGCAGCTTCTGGGAAGAAGGGACTTCTAAAATGAGTTTTCAAAACAGAGAGGATGGAGTTGGATGGTTCAGTAGGTTAAGTATCAGACTCTTGGTTTTGGCTGAGGTCATGATCTCAGGGTCATAAGGATTGAGCCCCACGCCAGGTCCCTGCTGGATGTGGAGCCTGCTTAAGATTCTCTCTCTTCCTCTCCCTCTGTCCCTTCCCCACTCTTCCTTTCCCTCTAAAAAAAAGGGGGGAAAAAGAAAACAGGGAGGAACATTGAAGTTGGAGCAGAAAATATTCCCCAAAGGGAAACAAAAATAAACTAAGATGAAAATTGATAGGAGGGCTAACCATAAGAGACACTGGACTCTAGGAAGCAAACTGAGGGTTGCTGGAGGGGAGGTAGATGGGAGGAAAGGATATTGGTTGGAGGGCATTAAAGTGGGCATTTAATGTAATGAGCACTCTATGTTATATAAAACTGATGAATCACTAAATTCTGCCCTTGAAACTAATAAAAAAATATTCTCCAAATTGTGCAGGGGAGGTGTCGGGGGCGGGGGGGTTGGTGAGCACATCAAGAGACACAGACATAACACCTTGAAGCCCACTCTTTCCCAGGCCATCTGGTAGACATGGTAGACAAAAAAGGAAAAGAGAGTTCCCAGACAGGTATATAGAAGCAGCACTTGCCAACACAAGGCCCAGCAGCCCAAACCCTACAGCCACTTTCCAGCAAGTCTGAGGTTACAACCCAGGTGATTTTACTTGGGGACATCAGATGGCATGCACCTCTCTCAAATCACCACAAGATTGAAGTTCCAGCCACATCTTCCAGACATATCCATTTTGGCAGAGATGCTATTTTCAGGGACCAATCAGAAGCCACATCTTAAATGCAATTCCCCTAATCAGAGTAACCTCCTCCGGGTGCCCTGAGTGTCTCAGCACACCCAGACAGACACCACTTGTGTTTGAAAGGTTAGGTTTGCCTGAAGCAGTTGAGCGGAAACCCAAATTCAGAGAACAATTTGCTGCTCATAAGGAGCCATCACTCAGAAATGCACTGACTGAACTCAAAGAATCAGGCCATCACCCACGGCTCCTGTGTTGCTCTACCTGTGCTGGATGACCTTGAGGCATGAGACCTTCAATACTTGGAGTCTGAAGACAACTTCTGTTACTCAACAGAGACCCCATCCAGTGGGGCTAGAAATGAGAGAAGCCTGAGTGAGAAGCAAAATGCCAAGAGAAGACAAACTGAGTCTTGTGCTTCTTCCTCCCTTTTCCATTGATGGGACTTCAACCTGTTGGTTCCTTATAGATCTTGGCCAGGCTACTCAAAGCCTCACCGGTGGACCAGCAGTGGCAGTAGCACTGGGAAGCTTGTTAGAAATGCAGAATCTCAGGCCCCACCCCAGACTTGCTGAATCAGTTTGCATTTTAACAAGATCCCCAGGTAATTCCTACACACATTAGTGTAAGAAATGTCGTTTGAAGAAAATCACAGTTTCTGAGCCCCTGCAATTAGAAACTCATCCCTCTGAATGTAACTGAAAGAAAGGCAGTCAGAAGTCCATGAAAGAGTGAGGACACCTACCATTTATCAAATACTCCTGGCATGCCAAGGACCTTCCACGTATCTTCTCATCTGTCCATCTCCCCACCTTACAGATGTCAGCACCGAGATTCAGAGAGGTAAAGCAACTTGCACTAGGTTGTCCATCTAGTAAGTGAGAGCTGGGCCAACTCTGATTCATCCTTAGAGGCTGGGGATATGGTTCCCCTTCCCAGAGCAATGACCACGGGCTTTATTGTCAAGGAAGAAGGTGGGATGGCTCTTGGATGGGAGGCCAACAGCGTCAGCCATATCTGGACTAGAAGAGTGGAATTCCTTAAGGCTCAAGAAACTAAAGGAAAGAAAGATCAGTCACAGCCTGAAAGAAGGGAGAATCTAAAGCAAGGAATGAGCCATCAACAGTGTCAGGACACCCAAATCCTAGTTCGGGCACATCATTAGTCCCTAAAGCAGCACATCAAGGAGGAGAACTAACCATGCTGGGTACTTGAGCCACATGATCTTATTTCTTCCACAGATCGGCTCCATCATTGTTCTCTTCATGCGGATGAGTAAACTGTGGCTTGTAGGTGTGATATCAACTGCCCAAAGAAAGTTGGAACCTGGATCCAGTCTATATGACAGCAGGGGACACAACCCTTTTTACACCATAACACACAAGATGGTAAAGTTTCAAACTAAGACAGCGACATAAAGAATAAGAAAGGGGAGATAAGTGGAGGAGATTCCACAAAAGAATAATCTGCCAGCCTGGGTTGTTATTTAAATGGAGAGGCAAAGACAATTTTCATTCTGAAATTTGAGGTTGACCACTGTTAAGCATGGTCAAAACACTTATTATCCCTATTAAATAATAAAATGTTTAGGGGTTAATTCAAATGTTCGAGAAAGATGTTGACCTGCTCCATCACAGGGCACCCTCTTCTTCCATACTCATCTTCCTAATGCTTGCAGTAAGTTCCAGAAGGGAAGTAAGTGAGACCAGAGGCAAAAACCCTCAAATAAAATACTCCTTGTTCTTAGGACCGGAATGCTTGTGGACCATCCCCCACCCAGTGGAGAGGCTTCATATGCCCCCCGGATGATGCCAATACTCACCTGATACCTACACACACATACTTTCCTCCTCTCATCTCAACACCTCTCCTGTCCGCTTACGGAATTGGGCATTCATCTTAAGGCCCAAGGGAATGGAGAGGCATTCCTCCCACCTCAACTCCCTACCTCCTCCAAAGATAGAGAATCTTTTTGACTAAATATTTAAATATCAAAGAAGGGTTTTTACCTGAGCACGTAAAAGTATTTGCTAAGTCTAATTCCCAAAAGAAAACAAATCCAGAATGAATACTAATATGTTCCCCATATAAGGGACTCCCGGCAAGGCTGATGAATCTACAGAAGTACAGAATCTTGGATGTAAAATAGGATGGAGATGATCCCCTAATTGCTCATTCAATTCCTATTAAATGAGAATTCATGTCCACTATTGCCTCATTCAAATCTTTCTTCCACACAACTTTTAAAGTGATATTTTAAAAATCCAAACCTGATTATGCCATTTTCCTGTTTAAAACCTTTCAGTGGCTTCTCATTGTACTTAGGATAATTTCCAAACACTTCAATATAACCTGTGAGGTTCTAAATGGTTGGGTCCCTGCCTACTTCTTGCAAATTCTCTCGTGCCTCTTTCATCCTTTCTCTGTAAGTCAATGCCACCCTTAGGTCTGGGAAAGAAGAGTCCCCATGCTTGGCCCCCATATATCACAAACACAGAGAAAAATTAATTTATTATGGAACACTAGGGCAACTCTTAAGAACACTTGAGATCCGGCATTTAGTGCCAGCATAGTGGGCCCTATACCCTAAAGATCCACCCTCATGACTAAGATGATTCAAACCATAAGGAAGTGCTTCTCTACATCCTTTGCTCTATATCTTTAAAACAAAAGGCAACTGCATTTAAATGCCATGAAGCGTTGTGTACAGCGCTCCTGCTGATCTTGGAAACAAAAACTGCCTTGGAAGGCAGAGATTCTAGCATTAAAAACACTTAGCTAAGGGAAAATATGAATTAATTAATTTGCCATATCCTTCCTCTCAGATAACATGAACACAAAATATTTTTTAAAAGCCAAGCATTGTTTCCTAGTAATACCAACCAACCATTTTATTATTTTCCTTCATATTTCAATTCATGGGTCTAGCAGTACTCACAAATTAACACAATATTCGCAATAAATTTGACATGGCAGCTGAGAAATACTTCGTAATATTAAACAATTTAGATTACTCTGAATTTTGTATGTATGTGGGTCTAGATTCCATTCATGACAAACATGAAGCATATCTATTCTTTACATTAACAACTAGCTGAACTTTGAATGCTAAATTATTTAATAAGTTTGAATTTGAGTTCTTAGAGCTGAAATAAATTTCAGTTTTATTTAAGGGAATAGAAGGGAAGGGAGAAGAAATGGGTAGGAAATATCAGAAAGGGAGACAGAACATAAAAACTCCTAACTCTGGGAAATGAACTAGGGGTGGTGGAAGGGGAGGAGGGCGGGGGGTGGGGGTGAATGAGTGACGGGCACTGAGGGGGGCACTTGATGGGATGAGCACTGGGTGTTATTCTGTATGTTGGCAAATTGAACACCAATAAAAAATAAATTTATTATTAAAAAAATGAAATCTTAAAAAAAAAAGTGGGGGCACCTAGGTAGCTCAGTGGTCAAGCATCAGCCTTTGGCTCAGGTCATGATCCTGGGGTCCTGGGATCGAGTCCTGCATCAGGCTCTTGGGAGGGAGCCTATTCTCCCTCTGCCTATGTCTCTGCCTTTCTCTGTGTCTCTCATGAATAAATAAATGAAATCCTTAAAAATAAATAAATAAAATAAATAATTTTTATTTGGACTTTGATATAACCATTTATATTTTACTTTCTAAATGTAACAAATAATAGGCATAAAACACATGGGTCTCCATTTGTACCCTCAGGCCCTGAATATTTGGTATCAGGTTTGTTCTATACTTCCAATCTCATTGGAATTGCTTGAGTCCTCAAATGCACTTTCCTCTTTCTTACCTCAGGGCCTTTGTATGGGCCACTCCCTTACCTGGGTCATACTCCCCTTCAGCACCTTTCACCTGGATAACTCCTCACACCTCCTATCTTCCCTTCAAATTCCCATCCTTTAGAAAGCCTTCCTTAATTCCCCTGGCCAACTTAGGTCCCATTATCATGTGCACCCATCATATTTATTATTCTCTTTTGTATTTTCTGGTTCAATATGTGCCTACCCAGGAAAATGTAAACCCCTTGAAGGTAGGGATTGTGACTGTCTTGTTCATACCTATCTCTCCTGCCCCTAGAAGAGAGCCCAGCATATAATAGATGTCCAATAAATAGCCAGTGCCTGAATGAATAACTACGAGGAGTGGTAGCTCGGATCACACTGAATTGTAATTACTTGTTTAGGTCTCTCCAGCTGGACCATGAGCCTAAAGCCCAAAACTTTGGCAAACCATGGACCATACTTGGCCTGCCATTTGATTAGTTGGCCAGAAGAATATTGCCCACAGCATGCCTTTAAATTTTTGAATTAACTGCCAATATTTAAGAACTGGGAAATCACACTTAAAAATCCAGATTTTCAGATTCTCTTGAAAAAGCCAATGATTTGGCAACATTTCCCACATGGCAGCAATTCTCTAAACTAAGACACATCTGCTCTTTTCAGAGAGCTCAGTTGTCCTGCCCACCACAATCCTGATCTACCCCACTTTACTCACTTCCATTGTACTCCTATAGCAGAGACTAATATTCGGTCACCAAACTTTTTTCCTCTTCCTGAGTTTATGGCTAAATTACATTCTGCAGCCCACCTTGATGCTAGGCATGGCCATGTGACTAAGTTCTAGCCAAGGAACTCTAAGAAGTGATGAGAGCCACTTCCAGTCCTGGCCCATAAAAAACTTCCATGCAAGGTCCTCTCTATCTTCCCTCATCTTTCAGCTGAATATTTATCCCCAGAGCAATCCTAGTGGCCACATGTGAAATATGCAAAACTCAAATCAGCCTATCTGATTTCTAGATAATCAGAAAAATGATTATCTAGAAAGCTCCTCACCTATGCTTTGCCCATCAGGAACAACCACAGTGGACTGTTTCATTAAAGAGTAAAACATTCTTACAATGTGAAAGCCACTGAAATGTTGGGCCTTGTTTTTTACAGCCCCTAATATTACCCTAACACAGCCTCCATGGGCATTTGAACTTGGGATCCCTGCAGCAGCTCTGGGAAAACAGAGATGATGTCTTGCTCACTCCTTTATCTACAGTACCCTAGTATGAATATTTGCTATCAGGTCTATACTTCCAATCTCATTGAAATTGCTTGAGTCCTCAAATGCACTTTCCTCTTTCTTACCTCAGGGCCTTTGTATGGGCCACTCCCTTACCTGGGTCATACTTCCCTTCAGCACCTTTCACCTGGATAGCTCCCCACACCTCCTATCCAGATTACTGGAGCCATAGTGGATGCTCAAAAAAAAAAAAAATGTTTGTTGAATGAAGGAATTACAGGAACAGAAAGAATCCACGTAAGCCACAAGCAGAGCTATGACAGAAAAATTCCACACCACCACCCTCATTACTTCCAGTACCACACCTGTCCATCACCAGCTTCTAGCGGTACAGCAGTGCTCTCTCTGGAGGCCCTTCCCAGTGGCTGTAGATTTCCCTTATCTCTTTCGCTCTCAGAGCCCACACCTGTGCTGAGGACAGTGGGAGATGGCCTCTGGAACTGGTATATGGAGGTAACCACGAAGTTGAAGCAGTTGCTTGGAAAATAAATTGTATGCAATCCCCTGCTTTTCCAATTCTAATCTCATGTGGAATCTGCTCTCCCAGCCCCTGCTTCTGCTCCTTTTTCTCCTGATGGCAGAATACTTTGGAATCAGACCTCCACTGGACAAGAGGAAGAACAAGACAGAGTCTACCTTCATGATCATATGTCACCAAATATTTATTACATGAACAGTTTAGAGAACAGTAGATGCTGAGCAATTTCTGTGCCTATCTTCTTATTTAGAAATTTAGAATGGCAACAACTAATAATTTATGTCGAATCTTAGAAACCCCATTCATCTATGTTATTTTATCAATACTCAAACATTCATGTAATATATGCAGGCAGGATAGGGGTTAATGCCCCCATTATACAGATGCAAAAATTTCACACATTTTTGCTTTATATGTGCCAGGCACTGTGCCGAGGACTTGACATGCATTATTTCATCCAAAGCTCAAAACCACTCTCTGAGGTTTGTTCTATTATTATTGTACCCATTTTAATAATGAGAACTCTGAGGCTTAAAAAGATTAAGTGGTTTGCTCTGACCCATGAGTTAGTAAGAGGCAGAGCAAAGAATTGGTCCCTGTCTGTTTGACTCCAAGATGTTAACCAATTTGCTATTATACCCATTAGCTCCTGGGTTGTATTTGTTATGTATATGTCTACCTCCTCTACTAGATTATGAGCTCCTTGTCAAAGACCAAGGCATATCCATAGCATTCTCCCCAGCTAACACAGTCCCTCATACTTCTAACAGTATGTTTATGATGAATGAGGGGGAAAAGTAAGAGGGTAAATGACCTGTCCACAACCACATATTTAGTGATAGTTCTCCGACTTGAGACTCAAAGGCAGTTCTTCTGAATCCAAAGACTTTTCAATAATAATAATGGGAACAAAAACAATATCAGCTATCATTTACTGAGAACTCATATCAGGCACTTTTATACATATACTATTTCATTTAATTCTTTAAATAACCCTGTAAAATGGGTGTAATAATACCTTATTTTGAAACAGACACTCAACGAGGTTAAATGATTTTGCCTAATTGCCTAGCTAATTAATATCAAACACTCAGTTTGCCATACTTGGGTTATTAATTCTTGCCACCTTCCTTCTCTAAGAACTGAACCTAGTCTCTACATCACTCCCATCCATCTGACTACAAGAACTCCACTGGTCAGACATCCTTACAGTGGGGCTCCACCTATAGAGGAGGCCTCTTAAGTACAGGATATACTCTTCAGAGTTATACCAGATGGACCAAAAGCATGGGCTTCTTCATCAAGCAGATCAGGTTTCAATCCTTCTGCTGCTTTCTAGCTGCATAACTAGTTGCAGGAAATAGAGTGGAGACTTACTGGAGGCCATTAGTTCTGTGTTAAATGTAGCCTGGGCTCCCTAACATATCTTATGCCCCCATGAGATATTTCAGGATGTTCCATCCATTTATCCATCTATCCACTCATTCTTTATTATCTAACAATCAATCCATCAACTTTGCATTCTTTTTTTTGATCCATCCTTTTACCAATCTACCCTTCCATCATCTTTCCTTCTTCCTTTATTCAACCCTTCCTTTCTTCCTTCAATCCACCCATTCATTTATTGACTAGGAGTGCCCAGCTGGCTCAGTCAAAAAAGCATGGCAACTCTTGATCTCAGGATTGTGAGTTCAAGCCCTACATTGGGTGTAGAGATTAGATAGATAGATAGATAGATAGATAGATAGATAGATAGATAGATAGACTTAAAAAAAAAACATTTATTGACCAATTACTCTGGTCCCAACACTGCTTCAGGCTCAGAGTATGCAAAGATGAAACACAGAATATGACATAGCACAACAGTTGAAAATGAGGGTCAGGAACACAGAGAGCTAAGTTAATAATCTGGACTCTGTCACTCATATGCTGAATACCCTTGGATAAGTACCTAAGCCTCTCTGAGCCTCAGTTTCCTCTTATGTAAAATGGTGGGAGGGAGATATAATACATAACTCACAGAGTTGTTTATGAGGAGAAGACAAGATCAAGCACATAGTGACTGCTCAAACACCCTCAATTGGCATTGCTATAATTAAAACAGTTCTTGTCTTGGAAGAACTCACAGTGTAGTTGAAAGGCATACATGAGATAAGAGACCAAGTAGTGGGAGATAACTGAAATCCATCTGAGGGATTAAGGCAAGTTGCAGGAAAGAGAAAGAGTCCAGCTCCTTTTATCATAAAAAAAGGCATCTCTTCTGAGAGAATACTCATCCTGAATTACTTGATGACTTTGAGGCATTCAAAGAACTTCGTGGATGAACATCCCTTCTTTCTGTTTGACCAATGCCTTTGCCAAAGTAGTTTCAGCTTTCCAGTTCTGTGTGAATATTCTGTGTGTCTGTTTCTGAATTTAATAGATCTTCATTCTCCCATACATTGCATCTAGAATGTCCTTGGAACTTATGTCTTAGATATATCATAAAATTATAGCAGTGAAAAGCACCCTTAGGTATCATCTACCCTACACTCCTGCATTCACTAGAAGGGAAGTCTCAGAGAGGTTAAGCCACTTGTCTGAGATCACACAACTAACCTGGTGACCCAGCTGGGAACAGATCCAAGGTCTTGTGATGTCTACTACAAGGTTACTTCCAGTCTACCATGCTTCCTACTCCTTTAAATTCTCCTGCTACCTCACACCAGGCTCACACCCCCATAGTCCTTTTTTCTGTGTATTTCTTTATGTCTTCCTCATCCATGATAGGGTAGCAAGTTGCAAGCCAAATTATCTTGAGAAAATTACTTTGCTTCACTGAATCTGTTTTCCCATCTGTAAAATTATGTTATGACCAACTTCACAGATTTGATGTGAAGATTAAAGGAGAGAATTTAAGTGAAAGTACTTCAGGAAGTGCTATGTACTGTCTTTGATTCTCAGAACAGCTGTAAGTGGTGGATACAGAATTCAGACTTAGCTGGATCTGACTGCAATGAGTATGCACTTTGTGCTGCATTTCTGGCTCTTTATAGGTGCTTAACAAATAAAAGAAATTAGCCTCCAAAAAAGGTCAAGTAGATACTTTCTCTGTTCCTCCTGCTGAGTACAACTAAAGTCCCTGGACATTATGTATAAAATAAACATAAGCACAACTTCCATCTGAAAGTAACAAGGTGACACTACTTTTTTCTCCTGCCAGAGCAAGGTCAGAGACAACCAACCAAACCAGAAGGTGTTAGTAAGAACCAGAGTCTCATAACACAGTATAAAAAAGCACAGATTTTGATTGAAAATCACTTATCATACAAAGAATCAGGAAGGTCTCAAACTGAATAAAAAATACAGTCAAGAGATGCCAATACCAAGATGTCAGAGATGTTAAAATGATATGACAAGGAATTTAAAGCAGCCATTGTAAAAATGCTTTAGTGTGCAATTGCAAACACACTTGAAACAAAGAATAGAAAACCTCAGCAAATAATGGAAGGGCTCAGCAAACAAATAGAAGATGTGAAAAAGAGCTCCTTGTCAGGAGCTAAAATAAAATAAAATTTTAGAACTGAAAATGCTAAAATGTCAGCTAAAAATAAAATTTTAGAACTGAAAAATGCAAAAAAAAATTGTAAAAATCAATGAATGGACTCAACAGCACAAAGGATAGGATAGGAGAGAGGAAATAATCAGTGAACTGGATGATAGAACAATAGGAACTACCCAATATGAACAACAGAGAAAATAGATTAAAAAAAGAAAAATGAGTAGAGTCCCTAACATAGATCCCAAAAGGAGAAGGAAAGGAAGGTGAGTCTGAAAAACTATTCAAAGAAATAATGGCTGAAAATGCCCTAAATTTGGCAAAAGACATAAACCTATAGATTCAAGAAGCTAAGAAACTCCTGAACCCAAGAGATCCACATATAGCAATTAAACTTTTAGAAAATAAAGACAAGTAAAAACAGAGAAAAAAATGACACCTTATCAATTTCTATGCAAAAAAACAATCCAAATGACATCAGATTATTTTCGGAAACCATGGAGGCTAGAAAAAAATGGGACGTATTTTCAGGTAGTGAAAGAAAAGAATTGTCGATCCAGAATCCTTTACACATGAAAAAATCCTTCAGGAATAAATAAAAAATCAGCACACTCTCAGGTGAAGGAAAACTAAGAGAATTTGTCAGCAGCAGCCTAAAAAATGCCTAAAGAAAACTCTCTAAACAGATAGGAAATAAGTTTTTAAAAGGAACTTCATCACATCAAGAAGGAAGACAAAATACAGTAAACAAAAATATGGATAAATACAGTAAGCTTTCTTTTTCCTCTTGAGTTTTCCAAATTACATTTGATGATTGGATAAGAATAGATAAATCATTACTACATGAAAAATATCTGGAACTTAATTTTTTATGATCCTTTCTTTATAAAAACTTCTTTCCTTGATACATGCATTATCTTCATTACTTCATTTTTCATTTGCTCTCTTAAAAGGTCCAGATCTCAAGATCTGTCTAATATACATCACTTCCCCTTTGTCAAATTCTACTCAGGTAAGGCACAATGCATGCAGCACCCAGAAAATTCTCCTTTGTCTAAGAACTTTCCTTAAATATGGCTAAATTAGAATTCTTTAATTGCAAGTTACAGATACTCAATTTGAACTCACTCATACGAAATGGCTGGTTTCAGTGTTTCCAATGCTGTCGGGTCTTCCCTCAGTCTCTGTTTCATGTTGGCTGCCTCTTTCTATGCATCAGTTTCATGATCATTTATATTAGCTTTGTCTGAGTTTATATTCTAACAGCCCTGGGCCAGAATAGAAAAAGAATTTTCTTCTCTACTTTCCATTTGGAAAAACAAAAACAAAAACAAAAACAAAAACCTCCCAGAGAAGGACTCTGATTGGGCATTCATGGGTCTTTTCTTCTCCTTTGACCAATCTCCAAACCTATGTCGAGGGGGTGGGACCCATTAGCAAAAGAGAATCTTGGATGCTAAGCAAACAAAATCTGTGATCCGAAATCAAAATAAAGCTTGGCTATTCTCCCAGTGACTTCATTTTCCTTTATTAAGAATTCTTTAGTAATCTGATGGTAGCAGAGCAGGGTTTCTCAACATCAGCTCTACTGACATCATGAGACAGATCGTTCTTTGTTGTAGGGGCTGCCCTATGCACTCTAGGATGTTGAGCGGCAATCCCAGTTCTCTCTACCCTCTGGATGCCAGTAGTAGTATTCCATCTCCAAGTTGTAACAATCAAAAATACCTACAGACATTGCCAAGTGTCTCCTGGGACGTAAAATTGCTTCCAATTGAAAGCCACTGAAATAGAGGAAGATGAGATGGGAAAACAGAGGGCATGTTCCCAGAATTTATTATCAATGTGGACATCTTGGGGGATGGAGGAGAGGATAAGGGAAAGACATGGAGTAACAGAGTGAAGGAAGGAGGGAAGAACTGAGATTGTAATGCTTCCAGCACCTCCTATATCATTTTCCCATTAGCCCCTTGCCACCAATTAATATATCATATTATCTGGCTGTCACCTTGGAAGAAGAGCTAGGGTCCCAGAGCATATGAAATAGAATGAGGTATGTAAATACTTCAGCCTGGGAGTGAGAGGGGAGGAGGGACTAAGGATTCATCTCCTTAATGGAGGAGTAGATAGTGGTAATTCAGCATCAGTGACTCTAACCTGGGGTTGCTGGATCATGTTTCTTGTGTCTACTCCAGTTGTTATCCATATTCACAAGAGTAATCTCTTGCAATTTAGAATTTTCATTAGGTTTTTTCAGACTCAATCTTATTTGATTGTCCCCCAGAAACCTTGTGAAATGGGCAAGGAAAGATCTTGTAATGCCTATTTACAGATGAGGAAGCTGATATCCATCATGTAGGAAGCTGAGGCACTATCATATGGGCATTAAAAATGTGAGGCCTTTTATACAGATAAAGCAGGCTTTGATTCTTAGCGACATAACTTACTAGTTGTTTTATCTTGTCAAGTTACTTAACCTCTCATCAGTAAAATGGAATCAATGCCTAGGGAATATAGGTTGTCATGAAAATTAAATTGGCTAATGTAGGTCAAGTATCTATTATGGTACCTAGCACTTAGCAAGCATATAATAAAGGGTAGCAAATACTATTATCCTAATTATCAATAGTATTACTGAAATTCTAATAAAAATTTAAAGTAAGTGATTTAACCAGTCTCACCACCCATAAATGATGGTTTAGATCCTTAAATTCAACTTTTGATGATTCAGTATCATTTTACTATTCTGTAATGACTAATATAGAGTAAGGGGATGAAGACTGAGTATCCACAGGTGACTGGTACTTTACATAATCTTACTGAATATCCTTGTAATATTGAGAATCATCAATGGTCAAATTTCACAGATGAAAAAAAATCTGAGACAGAGAAGTAACTTGCCCAATGTCACTTTGGTTGAGGGTGGGGGTAGATTATCAGTTTTGTATTATGAAGCCCTCTCACTCATTATTTTGCAATTCTAATGACTGGTTGAGGGTAGGGTGGCAACACAACTGTCCATGGAGGTCTAAGGGAGTAGAACTTATAAGAAAGTTTTTCCTCACTGAAAACAAAAATAAAGATTCCCAGGAGGAGAAATGACCCTACTTTTGTGCGATATGCACAGAATAGCTGCCACCATCTTGTGAGTACAGAAAAAAGCAAACTGGAGAGGAAAACAGAAACATCAAAGATAACAGAGCATAAGAAGACAGAAAAAATCTGAGCCCTTGATCATATGACTCAACCAATCACTGATTTAACAGTCCTGAGTGCATCTCTCAGGACTTGTTTCCATGTGAGAAAATAAATTTTCTTTTTGTTTCATCCTTTTGAATCAGGTTTTCTGTTACTTGCAGCCAAATGCATCCTGAGAGAATCAATCATAATTCCTTTACTACTGCTATTACAATTCATTGTACATTTACAACATTGCAAATACTGTACTAAGCTTCTTGGATTTGAAATTTCATTTGATATTTCATGCAACAAATTATAAAGTAGATACTATTATTAACTCTATTTTACAGGTATGTAATAGAGTGGAATAAAGAAAACTAACATTTGTAGGTTGACAATACATAACCTCTTGGGACATTGGGGAGATGGCTCAGAGTGCAGATTCTTGAGTCAGACTATCTTTGTTGAAATACAACTTTATCACTTATTGGTCATGTGATCTTGGACAATTACTTTCCAAGTATTCTCTTTGAGCTTGTTTCTTCATCCTTAAAATGGACAAGATAACTACATTTATCTCAAAATGATACTAGGATGAAATAAGGTTCATTCAGTCAACAAATATTGTGTGCATGATTTAATGTTTAAAAAAATATATTTGTTTGGTCTTTGCCCCATTCCCAGCACATAGCTCCTAAAACCCTTGGAATCTCCTAAGTATTGAGAGTGAATGAGGTGTCTTTGTTATGTTAATGAGGTGGCTTTTGGATCTAGTCTAATGGTGGAGGCAGGTTTGCCCACCAGAACCAACCATGTGATTCAGGATTGGAATTTTCAGTCCTCCCCCTCCCACACTCCCACCAACATCTTTGGGGAAGAGAGACAGGCTGGAGATTGAGTTCAGTCAACAATGGCCAATGATTTAATCAATCATATCCATGTATATTACTCAGCCATTAGAAACGACAAATACCCACCATTTGCTTCGACGTGGATGGAACTGGAGAGTATTATGCTGAGTGAAATAAGTCAATCGGAGAAGGACAAACATTATATGGTCTCATTCATTTGGGGAATATAAAAAATAGTGAAAGGGAATAAAGGGGAAAGGAGAAAAAATGAGTGGGAAATATCAGAAAGGGAGACAGAACATGAAAGACTCCTAACTCTGGAAACGAACAAGGGGTGGTGGAAAGGGAGGTGGGCGGGGGGTTGGGGTGACTGGGTGATGGGCACTGAGGGGGGGCACTTGATGGGATGAGCACTGGGTATTATGCTATATGTTGGCAAATTGAACTCCAATAAAAAAAATTTATCCATGTAATAAAGCCTCCATAAAAACCCAACTGATGAAGGGATTCAGAGAACTTCTGGATTAGCAAGCATGCAGAAGTACTGAGCTCAAAGGGGACAGGAAAACTCCATGCAACTTTCTTCATACCTCACCCTAGGTATCCTTTCCATCTGGCTGTTCCTGAGTCATACCTCTTTATAATAAACCAGTAATCTAATAAGTGAAATGTTTTTCTGAGTTTTGTAGCCACTCTAACAAATTAATGGAACCTGAGGAAAGGTTTTTGGGAACCTCTGATTTATAGCCAGTCAGCAAGAAGCACACATAGCAATCTGGGTTTGTGACTGGCATCTGAAGTGATTGGGAAGGCAGTCCTATAATCTGGGAATCTGATGCCATCTCCAGGTACCTGGTGTCAGAATTGAATTGAAGGACACCCAGCTGGTATTGGACACTTGCTTGGTGTAGGAAAACACACACACACACACACACACACACACACACTGAAATTCACATCTGAGTAGTAATACACTCTTGTCACCAAAAATCTATGTTGCTGATGGTTGCAGTTCAGTCATCTCTCCATTAATTGAAATGGGCATAAACTGACCTCAAGCATTTGGGCAATCAAGGCTCTGAAGTTCCAAACTCTCTAATTCCAAAACATAACATGAACTAGTAGCTACAGTAGGAAATTTGGGGTCAGACAGAGCTGGCCTGGAATCCTTTGTATCTAGGTGATTTTAAGCATAATACCTAACTCTTAGGACCTCAGTATAATGGTTCTAGAGTCAGACTACCTGGATTCAAATCTTGGGTCTTCCACCTACTGGCTTTGTAGATAATATTTTTTAACAATAGATAATTTTTTTAAACTCTCTGAAGCTGTTTCTTCATCTGTAAAATGTGAAAGATAGCCTTACTTACCTGTTAAAATGGTGGAGATTAAATCATAAAGGTCATATATTCAGTGATTAGTCATTGAGAACTTTCTATATGCCTATCAGTTCTGGTGGTGACAAGACAGACAAGATCCCTGCTCTCATGGAACCTGCATTGGAATGAGAGGGAAGAGGTGATACACAGATAATTTTAAAAAATAACATGAAGCAGTGGTCAAACTACCGCTGCTTTGGACACAGAAGGGAAGGTTTGAGCAGAAAGTTGAATGAATGCTGAGTGGGAGGAATAGCAAATGCAAGAGCCCCAAGGCAAAACAGAGTTTGGCATGATTGTGAAAGAAAATAAAAGGCCAGTGTGTCAGGACATACAAAGCAAATTGCACAGGTAGTCGAGGGCTAGATCCTGGAATGCTTCTTTACACTTATTGGTATTTTGGATCTGACTCAATTTGAGAAGAAAAGACATTTGTGGAGGTTTTTAAACAGAACAGTTTACCAGAGTGCCATCTATTCTAAAATTCATACCTGGGATTTGTTTTAACCAGGTATGGTAAGATACACAGACATGGACATGACTATCATAAAGGAAGAAGTTTATACTCCCAGAGCCCTAGAAACAGAAGGTGTGTCTGTCATGCAGGGACATATGAGGAAACACCAGAATAAGTCAGGAGACAGAGGTAGGAGAGAACAGAGCATGACCCAGAGCCTGTATGGGAATTCACAGGAAGGAATATAAGTGAGGCAAGGTGGCTACAGTGAATAACTTTGGATTGGATAGTTTGCATAATTTCAACAGATTCTGGGCTTTAAGGGTAGTCCCTAGTCGTTTAGTGTCTGGCCCTGGAGTGACATAGGGGGAACATTGGCTCAGTATGTGAAGAGTCTGATAGAGGAGATGTTTAGGGGTGTGGGCTCGGGATTAGTTGGTTTGCCTATCAACGGGGTGCCTGAAGGGACTTGTTTGTCATCTCTAGGAATTAACTAGCCCTGAGAGGGATAGTCACTTTAGAATCAAAGCCCCAAATGTCAGAATATCAAGAATACACAAAATAAGAAAATACAGCTAATATGCTATCACATAACAAGCCTCCCATAATCGATATCAGCATACAGCCAATATGCTATCACATAACAAGCCTCCCATAATTGATATCAGCATTACCTCTAAGACGAAAATTTCTGATAAATAATTATAAAATCTATGCAAAGAACTAAAAATGTAGGAAGTCATCAAAAGTTTAATTTCTAATAAAAATGGTGAGAGTGGACATCCTCGTCTTATTCCTAACATGAGGGGGAAAGCTCAGGAACAAGATGAGGATGTGCACCCTTATCACATTTATCCAACATAGTAGTGGAAGTCCTAAGCACAGCAATCAGACAACAAAAAGAAATAAAAGGAATCTGAATTGGTAAAAAAAAAAAAAAAAAAAAAAAAAAAGAAGAAGAAGAAGAAGAAGTAAAACTTTCACTATTTGCAGATGATGTGATTCTATTAATAAATAACCTGAAAGACTCCACCAAAAAACTGATAGAACTGATAAATGGGGGTACCTGGATGGTTCAGTCAGATAAGTGTCTGCCTTTGGCTCAGGTTATGAACCCAGGGTCTTGGGATTAAGCCCCATGTTGGGCTCTCTGCTCAGCCCTCTGCTTGTCGCTCCCCCTGCTTGTGCACTCTCTCTCTCTCTCTCTTTCTCTCTCTCTCTGTCAAACAAAAATCTTTAAAAAAAAAAAAAAGAACTGATAAACAAGAGTAGTAAAGTCACCAGATATAAAACCAAAGTACAGAAATCTGTTGCATTTCTATATACCAATAACGAAGTAGCAGAAAGAGAAATTAAGGAATTCATCCCATTTACAATTGCACTAAAACCCATGAAACCTAGGAATAAATCAACCAAAGAAATGAAAGACCTGTACTCTGAAAACTATAAAACACTGATGAAAGAAATTGAAGATGACACAGAGAAATGGAAAGACATTCCATGCTCATGGACTGGGAAGAACAAGTATTGTTAAAACGTCTATGCTCCTCAAAGTGATCTACAAGTTAATAAATAAATACCAAAAGCATTTTTTTATGGAACTAGAATAAGCAATCCTAAAATTTGTATGGAGCCACAAAAGACACTGAATAGCCAAAGCAATCTTGAAAAAGCAAAACAAAGCTGGAGGCATCACAATTCTGGACTTTAAGTTATATTACAAAACTGTAGTAATCAAAACAGTATGGTACTGGCACAAAAATAGACACATAGATCAATAGAACAGAAAATCCAGAAATAAACCCATAATTATATGATAAGTTAATCTTCAACAAACCAGGAAAGAATATCCAAGGGGAAAAGACAGTCTCATCAACAAATTCTGTTCGGAAAAGTGGACAACATGCAAAAGAATGAAACCAGGCCACTTTCTTACACTACACAGAAAAGTAAGCTCAAAATGGATTAAAGACCTAAATGTGACACCTGAAACCATAAAAATCCTAGAAGAGAACACAGGCAGTAACTTCTTTGATATCAGCTGTAGCAATAGTTCTCTAGATATGTCTCCTGAGGCAAGGGAAACAAAAGCAAAAATAAACTATTGGGATTATATCAAAATAACATGCCTCTGCACAGCAAAGGAAATAATCAACAAAACTAAAAGGCAACCTACAGAATGGGAGAAGATATTTGCAAATGACATATCCAATAAAAGGCTAGTATCCGAAATACATAAAGAACTTAATAAAACTCATATACCTAAAGAACAAATAATCCAATTTCAAAATGGGCAAAAAACATAAATAGACATTTCTCCAAAGAAGATATACAGATGACTAACACATGAAAAGATGCTCCACATCACCCATCATCAGGGGAATGCAAATCAAAACCACAATGAGATATCACCTCAAACCTGTCAGAATGGCTAAACTCAACAACATAAGAAACAACAGGTGTTGGCAAGGATGTAGAGAAAAGGGAACCCTTTTTCACTATTGGTGGGAAAGCAAACTGGTTCAGCCACTGGGGAAAACAGTATAGAGGTTCTTCAAAAGTTAAAAATAGAACTATCTTATGATTCAGCAATTGTACTATGGGGTATCTACCCAAACAATAAAAGAATACTAATTTAAAAAAAAACAATAATTGAAAGAGATATGTGCACCCCTATGTTTATTGTAGCCTTATTTACAATAGCCAAGATATGGCAGCAGCCTAAGTGTCCATCACTTGATGAATGGATAAAGAAGATGTGGTATAAAAATACAGTGGAATATTATACGGCCATAAAAAAGAATGATATCCTGCCATTTGCAATGATGTAGATGAAGCTATAACTGTAAGCAAAATAATTCAGTCAAAGAGAGACAAATATCGTATGATTTAACTCATATGTGGAATTTAAGAAAAACAAGCAAAAAGAAAAAATAAGAGAGAGAGAGAGAGGGAGACAAATCAAGAAAGAGGCTCTTAATTATAGAGAACAAACTGATAGTTACCAGAGGGGAGGTAGGGGAATAGGTGAAATAGGTGATGGGGATTAAGGAATGTACTTGCTGGGCACCTGGGTGGCTCAGTTGGTTGAAAATCTGACTCTTGATTTTGGCTCAAGTCATGATCTCACAGTGGAAGGGGGACCCCAACATGGGACTCCATGCTCTTTGGGGAGTCTGCTTGAGATTCTCCCCCTCCTTACCTCTGCCCCTTTCCCCAGTGCTCCTCTCTCAAACAAAGAATTTTTTTTTTTTTTTAAGGAGTACCCTTATCATGATGAGCTCAGGGTGATGAATGGAACTGTTGAATCATTATATTGTACACCTGACACTAATACAACACTGTAGGTTAACCAACTGGAATTAAAATTAAAACTTAGAATAAGAAAATAATATGGAGCACCTCGGTGGTTCAGTCAGTTAAGCATCCAACTCCTGATTCTGGCTCAGGTATGATCTCAGGGTCCTGGGATCCAGCCCCACATCAGGCTAAGTGCTCAGGGCAGAGTCTGCTTGTCCCTCTTCCTCTGTTCCGCAGGCACCTCCCCATCATTCTCTCTCTCTCTCTCTCTCATTAACTAATTAATTAATTAATTATATTTTAAAATAATAAAGTAATAAAAAGAAATAGAGCAAACTATTTTTTTAAGTTTTATTTCTTTTCCCTTCCTGCTGTAACATATTATGACCTCTAATGCTACATTTAGACCAGAAAATATCCTATCCTACATGGGTTCTGACCTACCTTTTAAACTGAGAACAAACTTCCCCTCCACCCTCCAAAAACCAAACCAGCCCTGATAAGTGATTTAAAAAACAAACAAACAAAAAAAGGCCTATTCATCACTGGAAATGTTGCCCACCAAGCTCCCAGCAGTCACTTAAAAAGCAGCAATGACAAAAAAAAAAAAAAAAAAAAAAGGCAGCAATGACAAAGGATGAGGGGAAAAGGGTAAACATGTTACAGGTATCCTATGGGCCAAGCACTGTATAAGGCACATACATCATTGCAGTGTTTCTCTGAATATAGTCACAGAGATGCTATGTCTGAATGTTGTGCACCCCCTCATACACCAGATTCATATGTTGAAATCCTAACCCCCAAAGATAATGCTGTTAAGAGGAGGGGCCTTTGGGATGTAGTGAGGTCATGAGGGTGGAGCCTCATGAATGAGTTTAGTGCCCTGATAAGAAGGGCCCCACATAGCTCCCTAACCACTTCCACCAGATGAGGATTCAGTGAGAAGGCTCTGGCCATGAATGAGGAAGTAACCTTCTATCAGCTACACGCTGAATCTGCTGCCCCCCCCCAATCTTGAACTTGCCAGCCTCCAGAATTATGAGAAATAAATTTATGTGGTTTATAAGCTCTGACGTATTCTGTTAGAGCAGCCTGAACAGACTAAGACAAGAGACCATGAAGAATATAATTTTAAGGGTTCCTAGACCCAGTATTAAATAACATTGAATCACATGGTGAGCAGTTTGTCCCTTTCTCATCTTTCTAATTACATCAAGGGAAAGTCTCAAGTGGGTGCTAGCATGCCTTTAACACCTCTCTACCACTTGCTAATCTCTCCTTTCAACAAAGAATGAACAACCTTAGACTCAGAGCCTTGGCAGGCTACAGTACTAGCTAGAATTTTAATGACATTCATTTTTTTCTTTTTTACCCCATGATTCTTTAAATGGTTTCCTTTTTTTATAGAACAGGAGAAACTAGTCTGCTTCTACATGATAAAAATTAATTTTAAAATAAATTTTAAATATCTAATTAAAGAGCAATATCATGTTAATAATAGTACAAGTGGCAAAAATCAAGCACATGGTATTCAAATGGTGAGGTTTCAGGAAGTACTGCATTATTTCTTTTATCCTAATAGCAACCTTATGAGGTAGATGCTATTTTTATCCCTAGTTTACATGTTGGAACCTAGGATGCAGACGGGAAAAGTGACCCAAACAAAGTCACATAGGCCTCTTCAACCCAGCTCTACAAAATTTGAAATCTCAGGATACCTGGGTGGCTCAGTGGTTGAGCGTCTGCCTAGGCTCAGGGCGTGATCCTAGAGACCTGGGATCGAGTCCCACATCAGGCTCCCTTCATGGAGCCTGCTTCTCCCTCTGCCTGTGTCTCTGCCTCTCTCTCTCTCTCTCTCTCTCATGAATAAATAAATAAAATCTTTCTAAAAAATTGAAATCTCACCATGCTGACTGATCATGATTTTTTTTTTCCAGAATCAGAAGTTGTCAACCCGGGAAAGCTTCCTATGCATCTCTTAAGGCTCCAGTGACTGCCAGCTTTAGAAATTGGCTTCCAGGTATAGGGCTGACCTCACGTGCAAGCTTTGGGCAAGCACTAAATTCTCTCTCCAAGCCCTCCCACAGCATCAGTTCTAGAGAGGCAGAGTGGTACCAGAACCTGATGTTGCATTGTAAATTAGTGTCTTAGATCAGAAATGTGGAATCCCCAGATGACAGTGCTGTTCCAGAGAAGACAGCCTTTGGTGCAGGTACTCAGGACATTCTGAAACTTTCCTGAGCAGCACAGTTCATCTCTCTGCCCCCACCTAGTCTGGCCCAGCCACTTAGATTGCCTACCTGCTGGCCTTTCTAGCAGTTCTGCTTCTGTCTTAGTTGCTGCTTGGCAGAACTGGCCTTATCTGTACATTGATGAGTCATGCTTTCTGTACATTTCAATGTTTTATCCCTGCGGGGAAGATTCTGGTAAGTACCTTCACTCTCGCTGCTCTTAATACCCCATGCCTCCCTCCTAGGACTATTTCTGAGGCTCTTAAAGAAAATTGAACTTTTCAGCAGTTGGAATGCAGTGATGAAAAAAAGAAAAGAAAAAGAAAAGAAAGGCTCCAGAATGAGGGGAATGTTCTCGTGTTAACCTAGCATGAAAGAATATTCAAAAATTCTCTCATCTTCCAGTTTGACAACTTGAGTTATCAGTTCTAGGTGTTATAGAGTATGAGAATTCTTGGCCTCTGAAATTATACAAATCAGTGGAAAATGATATTTGGTAACTTTTGACTCACACAACACATAGAGATGATGTCAACAAGTTACTTTTAATGTCTCTTCTGGAGCCAGTTTTCAATTATGCAGGGAGTGGCAGGAGACTACAAGTTACCAAAGTTGCCTTTGTGCTCCAGCTGTGATACAGTGTGTGACCATGGGCACCTCACTTAACTTCCCTGGACCTCAATTCTCTCATCCGTAAAATGCAAGAATTGGATAGAATCATCTCTGTGGGTATCACAATTCTCAAACACTAGGTAATCGTGTGGGCACTTTGCTCTCTCCAGGCCATGGATTTCCCGTGTGTAAAATGAGCTCATTAAGCTCTGACCACTTCACACAGGTAATGATGAGGACTAAAATAAACTGGTGTGCACAGCTATATTTGTTAAAAGTAAAGTTCTATCAATTTTGAAGTGTTACTGTAATGACAACAAAGATCACTGGCTGATCAATGCACATGCTTGAGTTGCTAGCAACAGAATCTTCTCCAATTTAAACAAAAGATTTTTTTAAAGATTTTGTTTATTTATTTTTGAGAGAAAGATATTCAGAGACACAGGCAGAGGGAGAAGCAGGCTCCATGCTGGGAGCCCAACGTGGGACTCGATCCCGGGTCCCCAGGATCACACCCCGGGCCGAAGTGTGTAATACAATCCTGTTAACTATAGACATGATGTTAAAGGTAAAGATTTCAAGAACTTATTCATCTTGCATAACTGAATCTTTATTTCCCTTAAGCAGTACTTTCCAATCCTCCTCCCCTAGCCCCCTGGCAATTGCCATTCTACTCTCTGCTTCCATGAGTTTGGCTAATTTAGATATTTCATGTTAAGTGGAATCACATAGTGTTTCTTGTTCTGTGGCTGTCTTATCTCAGTATATATGTCCTCATGGTTTATCCACATTGTCACACATGGCAGGATTCCCTTCTTTTCTAAGGCTAAATAATATTCCACCGTATGTATATACTATATTTTTTTTATCCATTCACTCATCAATAGACATTTAGGCTGTGACCACATCTTGGTGATTATGAATAATGCTACTGTGAGCATGGGAGTGAGGAGATACTCGAGGGCTCACTGGGAAACAGGATGCTGTAGATCTGAGGCCTGGCAGGAAACAAGAACCACAGCAATGGCCCCAGAGCAACTGAGTCCTGATGGGCCTGCCTTGAGGAGACAAATGAAATCTTGCCCCAGTTTCACTCATTCAAGATTCTGAGCCCCAGAAAACAGAATCTACTGGTCAAGCTCGGGATGCCCACCCTCTTATCCCTGACAGTCCTTAGTCCTGAGTCAGAGGATCTGGCCCCTTCTGCTTCTTCTGCTTCTTCTTCTTCTTCTTCTTCTTTTTTTTTTTAGAGTAGAAATTCATTCTTTTTTTTATTTTATTTTTTATTTTTATAAATTTATTTTTTATTGGTGTTCAATTTGCCAACATATAGCATAACACCCAGTGCTCATCCCATCAAGTGCCCCGCTCAGTGCCCGTCACCCAGTCACCCCCACTCCCCCACACCTCCCTTTCTATCACCCCTAGTTCGTTTCCCAGAGTTAGGAGTCTCTCATGTTCGGTCTCCCTTTCTGATATTTCTCACTCATTTTTCTCCTTTCCCCTTTACCTTCTGCTTCTGTAAATGAGCGGCAAGCACCTGAATTTACCCTCTTTCTGAGACCACACCAGGCAGAGAGGATCACTCTCCAAAAGGAAATCAGAACCTGCTGGGAAGGAGAACATTCTGCACAGCTCCTGAATATGAAATAACTATCGCCCAGAGTTTACTTAAGTGCTTATCACAACATGTCACCCACTGATACTTTTTTTGTTCTTGTTTTTTTTTTTTTTTTTTACTTTTTGCCATTACATATTTCTCTACCTGATAGGAGACAGGTAGTTTGGTGAGAGGAGTTTTCTTTCCTCCATCTCCTGTCTCTCTTTTCTTCTCCCCTCTGCCACTCCACCCACTTTTTCTCTCCCTCTCCTCCTCTTTTCTCTCTCTCCACCAACTCACTCCTGTCAGGTAAGGTGACAGAAGCAAAGTGAGTCTGAAAGGATACTCATGAGTCTTCTAGGTCTCTCTGAACCAGAGGGAAAAGACTGCTTTCCTCATGCTTCAACCTCACGGTCAATTACTCCTCTTTCAAACTGCCATACAGGTGCACCTGAGAAAGACACATATACAACACGCACATGTGTGTGCATGCATGTGTGCACAGATACAAACACACCAATGCATATACACATGTACACACATGTATACACACACACACATGCATGCACACACTGCTCTCACCCTCACCTCCGTCTTGCTCTCAGGCAAAGGCTCTGTTTCCTTCACCTCATCCTCAGTCATTCTTTGCCTCTTGATGAAATTTGCCCACATACAACTTGGACCCTATCTTCCCCCACTGGACTGCAGAGGAGAGAGAAGCATGCAACTATGAAAATAGTCCCTTCCTGATCTGTGCAATCCGTGACCACCTCAACAGGTCAGTGGCAAGCAACAAAAGACTTTATACCAATTCTGCAACAACTGACATGCCTCTCAAAAAACTGTCATGAATGGTTGTTACAAGGAGCGCTGGTGTGGATGGATTCTCAGCAGCTCAACAAGATGTCCTCAACCATAAGCCACGCATGTGGAGTAAAACAAACACAGCAGAGAAACGCAATGCTACAGTTCTTATTGGAAAGCAAACAAGAGCCTGCAGACAAAGACAAACTGGTCAAATCTCTAGCAAAGCTGGCCAAGGTCAGTGGAGAACCAGGAGCATCAGGGGAAATGTCAGGTACTATTTTGACAGCCTAATAGCAGAGAAGGAATTGTCTTCTGCAACAACTTCCAAGACTGAATTTGTAAAGCACTGCACCATCACCAGAAGGGGTTGGTTTTGACAACAGCTTGTAATAACCTACGTGCCCAAGACACAGTACACAAGATAATTTTTCCTATATTTTACTGCGAGAATTTTCAAGGATACATTGAAAACTGAAAAAATTTTACTCATTTACCCATGACCTAGATTCTACTATTAACATCTCTTTGGGTTAACATATAACTATTCATTCTTCTATCTACCCATCAATCCATTTGATTTTTGATACACTTCACAGTTAGTGGCATGCAATAGTACACTTCACCCCAGAGCTTCAGCACACATGTCACAAGTAAGAGTTCAGTATTTTTTTTATGGTGCGTATAAAAGATATTTTTGACATAAAAAATAGAACATAGAGGTTAAGGAGAGGGAGGGATGAATGGATGAGGCACAGAGGATTTTTAGGGCAGTGAAAATACTCTTTATGTTCCTGTAAGGGTGGATACATGTTCTTACGCATTTGTCCAAACCCACAGAATGTACAACTCCAAAAGTGAACCCTCATGTAAACTAGGGACTGGGTGATAATGATCCATCAGTACAGGTTCATCCATTATGACAACAGTACCACTCTGCTGGGTGATAGTGATGATGAGGGGGGTCTATACAGTCTATACATGTGTGGGAGCAGAGGTTATATGAGAAATCTCTATACCTTCTACTCAATTTTGCTCTGAACCTAAAAATGCTCTAAAAAATAAAGTATATTTTTTCTTTCTTTTTTTTATAAATAAAGTCTATCTTTTAACTGGATAACTGAAAATTAAATAAAATATATGACCTGTCTCTAACAGAGGATTAGCAAACTGGCATCCCACAGGCTGAACTCAGCTTGCAGACATGTGTTGGCTTTGCCTGCCCAGCATCTATTCTCATTCCTCCTGTTACAGGATCTCACATTTCCTTTGAATAAATGGCCCACTTCCTCTCATACTCCATGTGGTTTGGGAAGAACTGACCCTATGACTGGGACCATGAGCCCCACCTGACTGATCTATGCAGTTCTGGTTGCTACAGAAATCCAATTCAAATGGTGAGTTGAGATGGGCACATGGGTCCAGTTGGTGCATCGAAAGCCTTTTCCAGGACTCATGCTGAAATTCCCTCTCAACTCAGATTACTAATCCAATAGGATAAATACAGGGATGCTGGTGTCCATCTTTTTTATATTTTAAGAAGCTGCTTAAGAATGCAGCTAATCCAAAGCAAAGTGAGCCCATAGGTAGAAAGCAGCAAATAATTTTTGCTCCTGGATCCAGCCAGGCCTAAAGTCCAGCAAACTTCTGTATTTTTCAGTTATAAGGTTAACATATTCCTTTTTAAAAACTAAATGTTTGAGCCCTTTGCTGTCAAATTTCAATAAAAAGAGTCCTGGTGAATATAGTTACTATGGATTCACACCCAAGTCTGGGTTCAAAGCCTCGACTGTTAACAGGTACACTACATACACTGCACTTAAGTTCTGAACTGAAGACTCAAAGAGGAGGGAAACTTACCATCCCCAGGAGGTGATCTAAATCCAGGAAGTACAGGTGACAATTAATGCTTGAGTAGGGGACACAATTTGGTAAGTGATTGCAAAGATGGGTGTCAGTGTCAGGGAGCTAGAGGGGACTTGGTAAAGCTTGGAGGAGGAGGTGACCCTTAAGAGGGACCTTGTAGGGGCACCTGGTGGCTTAGTGGTTGAGTGTCTGTCTTCAGCTCAGGTTATGATGCTGGGGTCCTGGTATCGAGTCCTGCATTGGGCTTCCCTCAGGGAGTCTGCTTCTCCCTCTGCCTATATTTCTGCCTCTCTGTGTGTGTCTTTCATGAATAAATAAAATCTTTAAGAAAAAAAAATAGAGAGAGATTGAGGCCTTGTAGTGTGAGGAGAAACCAGAGGACAAGTTACACTTTTATGGGAAGTAGGGGCACAGAGTGGATCATCAGAGTGGTCCTAGGGAGCTCCAAGCCTCTTTAACCAACCTTCCCATCCAAACCAACCTCAGTCACAATCCCTGTGTGTGTCTGTCTCTCTATCAATCTGACTATTCATCCATCCTCTCTGTGACTCTCTCCATATCTCTGTCTCTCTTTTTCTTTTCCTGTCTCTGTGTATCTGTCTGTGTCGCTCTTTCCCTCTCCTTCTTTGTCCTCCCTCCCATCATGCACTCACTCTCCTAGCTTCTGGGATGCAGTCCACTCAATCATCAATACCACTCTAGTCCAAGCCACCATCATTTCTCACATGTCCAACTTGACAGCCTCATAACTTGTCTTCCCACCATCATTCTTGCTTCTCCATCAATCCTCCACCTCCTTGACAAAGCAAATGTTTTAAAATGCCAATCTAATCATGGCATTCCCCTGCTTAAAACCAGGGATAAAGATCAAGCTCCTTGACACAGCCTACAAGGCTCTTCCCATTCTCTAGCCACATCCAGCTCCATGTACCGCCATCACCCTCACTCACTGCACCACAGCCTCCCTGGTCTCCTAGTTCTTCAAAGAATCCTTCTCTATTCAACCCCAGGGTCTTTGCATTTGCTCTTTCCTCTGACCTGGGATGCTCCCCTCACCCTCAGCCCCACATCCCTTTACCTAATTAACCCTTACTCATCCTTCTCTTCTCATCTCATATTCAAATATCTCTTCCTCAGAGAAGCCTTCCCTGATTGCCAGACCACATAAGATCCCACTCAGATTCTCTCATTCCTTTGACTTTTTCTTGACAGCACTCATCCCAGTTTAGAATTGTGCGTGTGTGTGTGTGTGTGTGTGTGTATCAGATGGATTGATTTGTGCCTATGTCTTGCACTTAAGATTCAGAAAATCAGAGACCATGTCAATTTCTTTAAAAAACTATATATGCAGAACTCAGTACAGTGGCTAGAAAACACTTCCAGTTTGTTACAGTCTCCACCACTCCCTTTTGCATTTTCAACTCTAAGTTGCATTAGTTACAATTTATGTTTGTACTGTCATTTTTCCTAGAGAAAAGAATTATTCCTTTAGACCACTGCCTCCATCAAAGGGTAGAGAAATGGAAGCTAGACCAAGAGGGCCAAGTGTCTCTAGGAAAATGGGAGATAGCATATTTCTTTATGGAAGTAAAGAATATACAATAAATAATTTTATCTCACTCATGTTTATTACTTGTCCAGGCTTATAGGCATCTGAATTTCCCTTCCCTTAACATTCTTCATAGATTTCTATTATAAAATTCATTTATTCATTTAAGATTTATTTCTGTTCACCCACCTGGCACTAGGTATGTCCTTGGCACTGGGTAAGCAGTGGAAAAGACAGATGAAGTCCCTGCCCTCGAGTCACCTAGAGCCTGCAGTACAGTGTGCATTACAGTGTGACAGTTTCCTGTTGTATGCCTGTCCTTCCACTCAGTGGAAGTGATTCCAGCACAGGCTCTGGAGCCAGACTGCTTTGGACCTAATCTCGGCTGGGTGACCTTGAGCAATTTACTAAGCTTCTCTGTGCCTTGGTTTCCTCACCTGTAAAATTGGGCTAATAATTGTACCTTCCCTCTAGTGTTACTGTGAGGATATAATGAATTAAGACACAGTTGTCTTATCATAAACCCCCAGTAAATGTTAACTCTTATTTCCCACCTCTGTATCTTAAGTAGGGCCAGCTTCATGGGTATGTGACCTGTGGAGGCACACAGGGCCCCATACCTAAAAGGGCTCCAAGTTTGGTTTAATGCTCTGCTGTTGCTGCCCTGTAATTCTTGATTTTTGAACAAGGGGCCCATGTTTCCATTTTTGCATTAGGCCCTGCAATGATACAGCAAGTTCTGATCAACACACATTAAATGTTTACTAAAAGTCTGTTGAGAGGGATCCCTGGGTGGCTCAGCAGTTTAGCGCCTGCCTTCCGCACAGGGTGTGATCCTGGAGTCCTGGGGATTGAGTCCCATGTCGGGCTTCTGTATGGGGTCTGTTTCTCCCTCTGCCTGTGTCTCTGCCTCTGTGTGTGTGTGTGTCTCTTATGAATAAACAAAAAATAAAATCTTTAAAAATAAATAAATAAAAGTCTGTTGAAAGAATGAATAAGTGAATAAATGTAGCTAACCACAGTTGATGCTCATCGTACAGAGCCAGTCAAGTGGCTCAGCCCTTGAGCAAAATTAAACAGACTTTGTTGTTGAATCAACCTGCCCCTTCCCCAGGACTAAAAAGCCTGACTTAGGACCTCAAAGTTCTTCTCATCTAACACATCCATTTCCCAGGAAACTTTGAGCTTGACCTCGAACCTTGGCTGCCAAGGTTCTCCATGGAGCTAGCAGAGGAGCCTATCCAAATCCACATGACAGTCTGCACTGTTTCCATCTCTCTATGTCCACGCTTCCCTTTCAGTATCTCCAGAACAATGCATACCTGGTTTCTTTCACCCCCATTTTACAGATGGGGACTTAGAGGCTCAGAAAAAAATACAGTTCATCAAGATTCCCTATGTAGCCCTGTTCTGCCCAGCCAAGTTTCTAGTTTTATAAAGAGTTTCTTTTTTTTTTTAAGTCTTTTTTTTAAATTTTTTTTCATTTATTTATGATAGTCACACAGAGAGAGAGAGAGAGGCAGAGACATAGGCAGAGGGAGAAGCAGGCTCCATGCACCGGGAGCCTGACATGGGATTCAATCCCGGGTCTCCAGGATCGCGCCCTGGGCCAAAGGCAGGCACTAAACCGCTGCGCCACCCAGGGATCCCTATAAAGAGTTTCTAATTAGCTCCCCAGAATCCAAACCACACAAATAATTTTAGAGTGGCTAGTCAGACATGATAATTACATGCTAAACCTGAGACTATGCCCCCCAACCCTCACAGCATCCCACATTCTGACACTCTGGCCTGCAAAAACTAGCAAAAATAAACTCCTCTCCCTATGCCCTGCATGCCCTGTCAATGGGTGCTGGGGCCTTTCATTCTTTCAATGTTTATTGAGAGTCTGCAACATATAGCCACAGTGCAGAAGCTGGTGATGCAACTGTGAACAGAACAGACAAAAGGCCCTGCCTTTCTAAGAGGGGCAACATAAGAAACAAACTAATTAAACATGGTATGATCATGGAGCTGAGTACCATGGAGAAAAGTTAAGCAGGGGAGGGGCAGAGGAAGTGAGTATTTTGGAGGATAGGCATGGAGATTTCAATTTTAAATAGGATTGTTTGGGAAAGACTCGAAGAAGGTGAAGAGGCAGGTTAATACAGCTTTCTGGAAAAAAAGAGCACTCCAGACAGAGGGAACAGTCAGTGCAAAAGCCCTGAGGCATTATCCTTGATTCACAATGTTGAGAGATCCCTGAATAGATTGGGAACTTTGTCAAACCATATACACTCCCCCTCTTAGCCCCAGCTTCTCATCTAAGTTCTGTGGCCTGCAGACACATCTAATCTATAGGGTTTTGAACCATTATTTATTGAACTTCTGCAATGATACTGCTTTATTTATCAACACAGTGTAGTTTTTGTTTTGTTTTTGTTTAGGGTAGTCACATTTAAATGAGAGAGTTCACAACAAAATTTCAATATTGGGCTATCCCTTGGCTTGGGATATCAGGCCTGTGCTCCCTGGGTCCACATGACTTTTTGTAATAATCTGTCCATTTAGGGGGGCACAAGCTTCCCTGTTCACCACAGACCCAGCCAGACCCAGCAGATCCCTTATGCAGAGTGCCTGGCCCTGGCTGCTTT
Organism: Canis lupus baileyi; assembly: GCF_048164855.1. Lineage (NCBI taxonomy): Eukaryota > Metazoa > Chordata > Mammalia > Carnivora > Canidae > Canis > Canis lupus. The sequence goes on along the minus strand of NC_132845.1, from coordinate 52,398,368 downwards.
GGAGTTGCCCCCACCCCCAATGCTTGTGGTGGGGAGCTACAACAATGATGGGGAATGGACACATGCCCCTTGCTGGGAGTGAAAAGCAAGGATCTCCTCCAACTTGGGAGACCAGCAAGAGTCTGGGGAAAGCCCAGCCAGTTTCTTCTCCCCAGAAACGGATGTAGAGGGGTAGGGGGAGGCAGAACAGAAATGGGTCTTCGGCTCCTCTGAGCTCATCACATGCTCTTGCATTGACTGGCAGCAGCTACAGCCCACCCCTGGAAATGAATCTAATTCTCACACATGCTGTCTTGAGCCCCAGATTTTTCTCCTTCCCCAAATCTGTTGTGGCCTCTAGAAGAGCTGCACCAGGAACTGCCCACCCTCCTACACTGAGGGAAAAAAACGGGGTGCTCATTCATTCACCCCAACTCTCCAAGATTGCCTAGGTGCCACCTGCTACCTCTCCTGTACTTCACACAACTTTCAAACACTAGACCACCCCCAGATGATGCCCACGTGACATCCGGGATGTCATTGTGTGTGTCTGGGATGTGATGTGAGTGTGGTCTTTGTGCATATTGATAAGGGTACTCCTGTGTTTTCACGTGTCTGGGTGAGGGATGAGAAAGGGCCTCCTCATGTGAGTGTGTGAGTGCGCCCACATGACTGGGTATTGTGTGTTTCTGTGTAAGTGTGGGGCAGTGTGTGTGTGTGAATGGTTGCAACATCCTGATTCCTGACAGAAGGTACCCGTGTAGGGGGCTTCTCTTAGCCAGCCCGCAACCCCCTCGAAGGCGCTGCACTCAGGGACAGGCCACCTCTCCTCTTGCCCAGAGTCAACACACGCCCTGAGACACGCGCACCCTCCCTTTCAAGTGCAGATGCTCTGGCCCCGGAGAACCCACAACCCCTGAGCATCCCCGCTCCCCGCTCCCCGCTCCCACAGCTCCCCCCGCCATGCCCTACGTGGAGAGCCCTCCACGCGGAGAGGGACGGGAGGGACTCGGAGCACTGGCCAGCCAGGGGGACCAGAAGAGGCTGGGGGCAGAGTCAAGAAAGGCAAAGTGAGGACACGCTGGAGGAGTAGAGCCGCTGCGGGAGAAGCAGGTCCCACCCACACCACACCCCTCCCACCGCGGGTGGGGAAGGGGTGGCGGGTTCCCACCCGGTCTCCCTCGGGGGTTCCCGAGTGCCACTCCTCCTCGGAAACCGGAGCTGGGAGAAGCAAGCTGGGACCCCTCCTCCCGTCCAGCCGCCCCCCGCCCCCCCACCCCTCCGCCCCAGCCTCCGCCGCGTCCAGGCTGCCGCTGATTGGCTGCGGGGAGCAGCGTCCCAGCTCCGGGTCTCCGAGGCGGGAGCCGAGCGGGTCCGAGGTGGGAGGCGCACCCGCCGGCGCTGGGAGCCCCTCCCGAGTCCCCGCGCCCCGCGCCCCGCGCCCCGCGCCAGGGCCGTGCGAGGACTCCCGGCGGGCAGGTGCGGAGCGCGCAGAGCGGAGCCCGGAGCCCGGCCGAGGGTGGAAGCAAGTCCTGCGGGGAGAAGGCGCCGCTGCTCCAGCTGCTGCTCCGCCGCCGCCGCCGCCGAGCCGGCGTCCAGAGCGGGGCGGCCAGGCCGGGCGCGGAGACGGGGGCAGCGAGGGGCGAGCTCATGGAGCACACGCACGCCCACCTCGCCGCCAACAGCTCGCTGTCCTGGTCCCCCGGCTCGGTCTGCGGCTTGGGCTTCGTGCCCGTGGTCTACTACAGCCTCCTGCTGTGCCTCGGTTTACCAGGTGAGGAGCGTGCGGGAGCCCCGAGCGCCGAACAGCCCTGCCCAGACCCCCGGGCCTGGTTATCCTCGCCCTGCGATCCCTGGCGCCCCCTCGGAAAAAGTTTAAGGCTTAAGGGCAACTGCGGACATTTAGAGACCTGGAGGGTGGAAAGGAAGTTGTTGTGGCCTGGAGGAGACTGTCGTCTGTCCCTGTGTGTGTGTGTGTGTGTGTGTGTGTGTGTGTGTGTGTGAGACGAGCGTGCGTGGCAGCTGATGGGCATGGTGTGAGTATGGGTGGCTGTGAGTGTGCCTGTGGATTGGAGTATTTGCATGCGCATCTGAAGGGTTCCACGTCCCTGAGGGTGTCCAGTGGGGGGCTGTGTGTGTGACTTGACTGCACGTCCCGACAGATGGCTTAGTGGGAGCTTCACTTCGCCTGTCGCCCCCCTCCCCAACGTCCACCCCAGCGGGAGGAAACCTCCGCCCCTCTGCCCCACCGTGTGTCCCCTGCCTGATTCGAGGTGAAGCTAGAGGATCTGATGCCCAGCACTCTTTCTCTGGCGCCTGTGGGATGGAGCAAGGGATGAGCCCTTGCTGTGACCCTCTAAGCGAGGAACGGGTCTCTAAGCAGGCTAAAAAGAGTCAGCGTGGTTCTGGGACCAGGCCTGGCCAGGCCAAGGGTCTAGAGACACACTTGAGGCCGCCACTTCAGGGGGTCACAGTCTCCTTGAGGACATGCCTTGCCCCCTGTCTTGGCTTCCCTGTGCATCCACCCTGGGCAGCCCGTGACTGCTGCGGATGTCTAGCTGGTCCCACATCTTAACGTCCTCTCTAAAGTGTGGCTGAGACTTGTGTTGAATTCCTGAAGAGAGCTGAGCTGCTGGGGGCTGGGGGGGAGGGGTGCTTGCTGTTTGGGGGAGAGGAGGAGGGGCTTCCTGGGGTTCTAGCTGGAGATAAACCCTTCTTCCGAATCATCCCTGAGACAGTCTGGGTGGCAGAAAGATTCCTAAAGATCACTTGCAGACAGATGAGAGAGGGACAAAAGGAAGCAGAAAGAAAAGAAAAAAAATCCAACATACAGCCTAGAATCACAGCATCATCTACCCTGTCATTCCGCATCCTAGGATCCTGGGAACCTGGGAGCTGGATTTCTGAGAGGTTTGCTGAGATTTCCTCTTCAACACATTCAACTTGGTGGTCAGGCCCCCCTGATAAGGTTGTTTAAATAAATCCCCCCTCCCAAATTTTGGCAGGCACAGAAAGCATAAGTTTACAATCACTGAACCTCTCCCCCAGCGAGTGATGAGGTTTTTATTACTAACTAATCGTTCTGGCTGCCCTGGGAGAGATGCTCAGCCTCTGATTCACCCTGCTGGGGCAGCAGCACGTGTCCTATAATTACCTTGAGTAGGAATTGATTCCAGTCCAGCCCCCTACCTCCCCCTGACAGCCCTCCTGAGCCTCTCCCAAAGCTCTCTTATGGTGAGTGAGTTTTTGAGAAGGTTGGTTATTGGTGACACTTGCTGAACCAGAGAAGTGACAGGCACCCTTTTCTTTTCAGCTCTCACATCAGAATTAGCCTGACCCCCTCCACCTTCACCGCCCACTTCCTCTGCCCACTAAAGTAGCTAACCTCTCAGGTTTTTCTGCTGAAAACCCTTTAAGGGCCAGAGACCTAAAGACACGGGGAGGTTCTAAGGGTCCAGAGCAGGAACATGAGGATGAGCAGAACACAGCAAAGCTCAGAACTTCAAACACCTCAAGGTGGAGGTACCTCACATCCCCACAGCATAACTCCGATGCCAGCTAGGGCCTTCTTGACCTATAGCATTGGTACCTATTGTGTGCCGGGCAGTGGTAGGCACAGGCTCATCAAGGCTGAGCCCGGAATTTGGAGACTTATAAGAGGGAGGGATCGGGATGAGAACTGGGAAGGCTTTGATGGGTTCTTATGCTCAACTAAGGGTTGTGACCACCTACTGTGTGCCCAGTGCTAAAGAGGTGCCGAAAGGACACAGGGACCCCTAAAGTACAGGCCCTGCATTCAAGGAGCTCACAAGTAGAGCTTGTGGTAGATGCAGAAGGACCAAGGATTCTGGAAAAGGATGACTGAAGAGGCCAGGCTTGCAGGAAGACCATGGGTGGATAATGGTTTTGTTAATGGCTTGCCAGGTGGTTCAAAGGTAAAATCCTTAAGTCATTCTCTTACAACCATCAGGGCAGGCAAGTATGTCCTTGTAAATAAGGATGCGGCTTGTAGAATGAAGCAGAGCTGAGTGTTAACATGTGGACCTTCTATGTCTCTGTGCCTCAGTTTCCACATCTGTAAAATAGGCATTAGGACAGCAGCTACCTCCTGGAATGATGGTGAGAAATAAGAATATTTATGGAGATGATGGTGCAAGTTAAGCACTCAGCTCAGTGCCTGACACACACGGATTGCTGCTGTGGTGCTGTAGTTGTGGTCTTCGCAAAGCTGATTTGGTTGTAAGGAGTGAAGGGGTACTACTTGGCATGCGAGCCAGAGAAGGGTCTGGGAGCCACAAGAAAAGCACTTAGCTCAGCGCCTTCCTTACTCCTGCTGAGCTCACTACAGTATTCCCCTCCCCACCCCCAGCCACCAGCAATTAGCAAACCCTCATTACCCTGCTACTGACCGGGATGCACAGCTATGTTGGGTGTGAAGTAATAGACCACAGGGCTTGGTAATATTGTTGAAAACTGAGATTTTAATTGAATCACTTTTCCTGGCAGTGGACTCACTCCATTTCCAAATTCTCACAGGGGTGGTTGAAAACATGGGTGGGAACCAGGGGGTGGATAGGGAGTGGCTGAGTGTTTGACAATAGGGGAGCCAGTAACTAGGATAAAGCACAGATGTTTCTTACTACCTTCAGTCTCTAGACTGAAAAGAAGAGCTTAGGAAAAGTCATGTGGTCCAATACCCAACTTCTAGGAATGGCCCCAGACAGTCTACCTTAACTGGTCTGGAGTGGGTCCCAGGGCGTCCTAATGTGAAGCAGAGAGAGCTCTGCCACTTAAGAATTCTTAATCTTTCTGTACCACAATTTTCCCCATCTATAAAAAGGGGGGTAAAGAAATAGTGTATATTAAATAAGACTGTCTATATAAAATGGCCTAGCACAGTGCCTGGACTGAGGAAAGCCCTTATTAGTGCCTTCTCCACACTAGATCTTTTTCTATATTAAATGCTTAGATCATTGCACTTAATCCCCACCACATCCCTATGACCTGTACTTGTCCCTGAACCCATTTTACAGATGGGCAAACTGAGATTCAGAGAAGTAGAGCATCTTGTCTGTAGTCACACAGTCAAGCCAGCACGTAAACACTTTCGATTGCACCACAGCACCTTAATTATTGCCAGAAAGTTCTTTTAACTAACTTCAGTTCTTTGTGCTGTGTACTCAGTGGAAAAAATTGGTGTCCCAGCTGTCCCTAAAACTCTCTTTTCTCCTCCTTTTAAGTAAGCAAGATGTTTCTAACTTTTCAGAAATGCATACAATAAGCCAGCCAAGCTAACAAGGTAGAGTTGGGGACACTGATGGGGCCAACTGGGACAAAACAGTGCAAAGCAGAAGGCAGTGCAGGAGGAAGAGATGAGCCTGATGCCTGGGGGAAGAGAACGGCAGGGAGGACGGGTGAGCCTGGCTGATAAGGAAGAAGCAGAGTGAAATTAAACTGAGATTTGAAAGATAGTTTTAAAATTTTACCTTCTAAAAGGCACCAGAGATGTTAAAGGAGACAAGGTAAGGAAGATGATAGCCTGAAACCACATGCCGCCCAGCAGATAGGAGCATTTCTGCAACTGCCAGTAGGGGAGCCAGTAACGAGGAGAAAGCACAGGTAATATCTGCCTGTGAGGATCGGTGCAGGATGGAGGTGATAAGTCTTGTCACCTGGCAGATAGTCAGTGCTGTGATACACAGGAGTCACAATTGTTGTTAACCAGGGATGGGAAGATGGTGACCTGTCAGCTGGACTGAGCCCTCCAGATGTGTTCTCATTCACCGGTAAACCTCTTTCAATAAAATCTAGTAAACAGGTTAAGAGTATAAGGTCTGGCGATAGATCTCGGGAGTCTGAGTCCTGGAGTTGCTACTTATAAGCTATGTGACTTTAGGCAAGTGGCTTTAACTATTCTGTGCCTCAGTTTCCCCATCTGTAAAATGGGATGATGGCAATAATGGCACATACCTCACAGCGTTGCTGTGAGGATTCAGTGGGTTATTCATTTAACACACTGCCTACCACATAGTAAGCTCTCTACAAGTAATTTTTTTTTCATAAAAATTAGGAAAAGAGACCCCTGGGTGGCTCAGTGGTTGAGCATCTGCCTTCAACTCAGGGCATGATCCTGGGATCCTGGGATCAAGTCCCACATTGGGCTCCCTGCAGGAAGCCTGCTTCTTCCTCTGCCTAGGTCTCTGCCTCTCTCTGTCTCTCATGAATAAATGAATAAAATCTTTAAATAAATAAAAATTAGAAAAATATTTCAACTTGTTTTATGACACCAGCTTTACCCTAATACCAAACCAGACATTTCAAGAAAACTACTGATTAATTTTCCCCATATTGCTTCTCAGCCTTTTGGCCAAGATTAAGTGATTAATATTCCCCATGAACACACACACACACAATCCTCAACAAAATATGACCAAATCTAACTCAGGAATATATAAGAATAATAATAAACCAAGACAAAGTTGGATTTATTCCAGGAATGCAAGGCTAGTTCAACATTTGAAAATTGTTCAGTGTGATCCACCATATTAAAAAACCCAAAAAAGGAAATCCATATGATCTTTTCAATAGATGCAAAAAAAAAAGTATTTGACAAAATTCAACATCCATTTGTGATAAAAATTTACCAAACTAGGAATAGAGAGAGAACTTCTTTAACCTGATAAAGAGCATCAATTAGTAACGTGTAGCTGATAGCACATTAAATGGTGAAAGATGGAATATTTTCCCTCTAAGATCTGGAGAAAGGCAAGAATATCTGCTCTTGCTACTCTGATTCAACAGCTTACTGGAAGTTCCTAGCCAGGCAAGAAAAAGAAATGAAAGGTATACTGGAAGGAAGAAATTAAACTGTTTCTATTCACAGATGATATAATTGCCTTCAGAGAAAATCACAAAGACTCCACAAAAAAAAAAAAAAAAAACCTCCTAAGAACTAATAAGTGAGTTCAGCATGTTTGCAGGACACATTATTAATACAATACCCTATTGTATCTCTATATATTAGCAATGAACAATTTGAAACTAAAATTTAGATTTAAAAATAGTAGATTTCTATGTTCCCTTGAAAAAATAGAAGAACTAACATTTGGCTTATATTCCGAGAATACTGGCTGTGGCTGAGGAATAAGGCTGCTTTCCTACACAGTTGCTTTTGTGTGGTGCGTGTGTGTGTGTGTGTGCACGCGCACGCACATTAAATAGGTAATGACATTCATATTATTCAAAAACCTAAAAATATAAAAAGGCACACATTGCAAAATCTCCCTACCATTCCTTTCCCCTGCTCGCCAATTCCCAAATCTACTCATCATCACCACCACACAGGTAACTAGCTCATCAGTATCTTGGTTCCTTATTTGTTCTTTCAGAGTATTTTAGTATATACACAAGCCAAGTATGAATAGAGGATTTTGACTCTTCTTTCTTTTTACTCTCCTCAAAATGAGCAGATTGTACACATTGTCCTCTGTCTTGCTCTTTTTCCCTTAGTATATTAATCAACCGTAATGGTATATTGAAAACTTTTCATTCTTTTATGAAACTGCATAGTATTTCATTGTGTGTTTGTACCATAATTTATTTAATGGCTGCTCCTTTCAAAAGCACATGGGCACTCTAATGTGAAAGTCCCTACATGCTGTACTGAACTGTCCTCTGTAACTTGTATGGCCCCTCTTTATGCACATTTGGCCTTAGGATCCCTTTTAAAACATAGAGAAAGAGCACTGCATGAAGAGTCCTAGATTCCAGGCTTAGCTCTGGCAGTAATTTGCCGGTGGGTCTGTCAAAGACCTGGGAGAGCTGGGCTCTGCTTATATAACTCAGTTGGAGACACGGCCCTTAGTTGGGACATAAGCACAGACCAATGAAGTAGCTATGGGGGAGGCTGGCTGGGCTGGGCCTTGGGCTGGGGTCCAGACCAGTAGCTTTGTTGTCCTTGCCTCTGCATGATTCTTGTAGTGATCCCATGTGTCATTTCTGCTTTTGAGGCTGAGTATAAAATGCATTGCATTGGAACTGAATGGACATGGATTTGGATCCTGTATCTTACCCGAGTTTGCGATGTGATCTCAGATATGATACTTCACCTCTCTGAGCCTCAGTTTTCATTTGTAAGAAAGCAGTCAACCAAGGTCAGCAGTTTTAAGCAAGAGGTCTCTAATGTCAAGCTGCCTAGGTTTGAATCCTAGCTCCCCTACCCACTCGTCTGTGACCTTGGGCAAATTTCTCACCCTCTCTGCGTCTCAGCTTCATCAATGAGATGGGATCATAATAATACCTATCGCATGGTATAGTTGTGAGGATCAAATGAAATTGTAAAAATGCTTAGCACCATTCCTGGCACGTTTGCTCTCATATAGAGTAAGATTCGGTAAATGTTATTAACCTTCTGTACTCTGCATTGTTGTGGTGGTAATCCAAAATAAAATATGCAAAGGCTTCTCACAATCCCTCAAACATTGTGGGAGTTCAATAAATAGTAGGTCGCATTGTTTTTATTGCTTGACAGGTCAACATGCCTTGTAAATCTCCCTAAGCCACACATTACTTTATATATGGGTCTTTTCCAAAAATGCACAATTCCACTCAAAGTGCACCCACCAGGAATGAAACTTTTTACCCTGGAAAACTAGGAAAGAATTATCCAAAGGATTAAGTGATCTATTCTAACATAAGCCTAAGGAATTTGTACCTCTCAGTTGTCTGTGGTTTAGTGAAACTTCCAGAAATACTGTTAGTCCAGAACATGAAACCTTCTTCAACTAAAGTTGATAAAAGGTCTGACAAACACCCAGCAAGCACCCTACAGCCAAGCTCATGAACAGAAGTGGGGAAGTGAATACAGACCCTGCCACTGAACCTCCATGTGATCTGAACTATGAGGGCAATGCTGATAGGAGATGCCAGCCCTGCAGAGGGTACCATGAAATGCTGGGGGCAGAAGAGCACAGGCGTCTCGAATTCAAATACCTGCTAGGGGCAGTCAAATAGTATAAATGCACACAGTGGCCCGGTTTTAAGAAATGTTTCAATTACCTAAAGAATCTTGCTTCCTTGCTGTTTTTTGAAAGTACATGGCTCTTTTGGTCTAATTTTCCCTCAGTGGTAGAGATATCATATGTACCAAAACCACTGCACTTTCCTCTGAACAACTGCTAACACATATGTTGTAATTTCTATGTGCTAGGGATTCTTCAAAGCATTTTAAAAGCACTAACTCATTTAACTCTTCCAATTACCCTTTGAGGCATATGTAGTTATCATGCCCATTTTTCAGATGAGAATGTTGAGGTACCCACAGTCACATAGCTAGAAATTGACAGTGATACTTGGTACTTCTGTCCCCTTATTATAAGAAAATGGCAGCCCAAACACAATGGCAGCTGACAATTGACACTTGGGCTAGGTCATGAGGGATGGGAGTGACACACAATAGGGAGGTTAGAAAGGGGGAGGTTACAAAGTGCCACCATCACTCAGCTCTCCAGCCATTCTAGTATTGCCAAATTCTTCCAAAAATCTAGGAATCCAGATTTTTATGTGAAATATCCCAATGTTTCAGTGTTGGCAACTAATTCAAAAATTTTAAAAAACACTCTGTGAGCCAGCACTGCATGTGCCAAACCAAACATATCTGCAGGCTTGATACAGCCCACCAGGCTGCCAATTCACAAACTCCAGAGTGGGTAAAGCTTCAAGAAGCACCAAGAAATGCCAAGGGGGTCACAGTGGGTAGAGAATAAAAGCAAGATGTGAGGGGGGAAGAGCAAGAAATAAAGGAGATGGAGACCCAAATAGATACGTGGCTAAATTTTTTTAAAAGCATGCCAATTCAAGAAACCAGGGATTTGGCATAACTGAAAGACAGAGCTCCAAGTAGTAACCACAAATTGCATGTTGACAATGTCCTGGAACACAGATCCACCATGTTTTTGTAAATGGAAGACCCCTTAAAACTGACGGCATGGTGTATTAGGATGTGGGCTCATGGTCCCCACTGACCTGGATCCAAATCCCGGGCTCATGACTTCCTATAGGTGGGGTTCTGACAAGTTGCTTGAACCTCTCTGGGCCTCAGTATTCCTCTCTGCAGAATGGGTATAACAGTACTGTTTTCACAGGGTGTATGGTATGGAGAAAATGAAGCAATGCATGGCCAGCAGGGGCCCCAGTGTCTGCCACTCTGTGGCTGCTGTTTTATGATGTGTGCAAGCACCATCATTTTATAACAGGAGGAAAACTTGAGACTTGACCCAAAGTTGCAATGCTAGGAATGGCAGAGTTGAAACCAGAACTCACTTTCCCAACCCTTACCTGGTTCCTTTCTTTACAAAATCACACTGCTAGTGGTCTCCCGAGGAATTAAAGTGATAGGAGTAAAGGAAAAACAGGCTGTGGAATCTTAGAGCTCAGAGTAATCATCTAGATTTGGGGAAGGGACTTGTTGTTATTGTTGTTTTATGTGGGATTATTTTAGGTGGTACAAGGCTGTATCATCATTAAATCCCTTTTCAGTTTTCTCAGGCCTTCTGATTCTGTCAAACAGAAAGTCTCATCTTGGTACTAGTGTCTTTAACACCTTTTCATGTGTACTAAATCTGCCTTTTTAACAGAGCAGGCGTAGGGCTCGGTATCTAACTAAAATTTAATGTTGCCCTTGTATTTTTTTAAAGATTTTATTTATTTATTCATGAGAGACACAGAGAGTGAGAGAGAGAGGCAGAGACACAGGCAGAGGGAGAAGCAGGCTCCATGCAGGGAGCCCGACATGGGACTCGATCCCAGGTCTCCAGGATCACGCCCCAGGCTGAAGGCGGCACTAAACTGCTGAGCTGCCCAGGCTGCCCCTGTTGCCCTTGTATTGTCATTGTATTTATTTTTAAGAATATCTTCTGCTTACAACAGAGACGGGTGGGTTTGTTATTCAGGGTTGCTATATGTCCATGCTGTCCAATATAGAGACCCCCAGCTTCATGTGTCTATTGAGCACTTGATATGAGCACAACTTAGGAACTGATTTTTTTATCTGATTGCACTTCAATTAATTTACAATTAAGCCTTGATACTCAATTCAGTTATTGAAAAATAACTGTATACTTGGAACAACTTGGGTATATGAATCTAGTCTTTTCAACTGTGTATTTTATGACATCTAAACAGAGATCAAAGATTTCCACTGAAAAATTTAGCATCCAAAGAGAAATGTGCCCAGAATGTAAAATACATGCCAGACTTTGGACATTTAATATGAAAAAAATTAAACATCTCACTAATAATTTATATTGATTACATTTGAGATGAATACAGTTAAATAAAATATATTCTTAAAATTAATTTCACTTGTTTATTCTTATTTTGTTAATGTGGCTGCTAGAAAAATTGAGATTGTATATGTGGCTCACATTGCATTTATATTGGACAGCAGTATTATATAAGGTATAAATTCAGGGGAGAAAAGGGCAAATCACTTTTTTTAAAAAAGTATTTATTTATTCATGAGAGACACAGAGAAAGACAGGCAGAGACATAGGCAGAGGGAGAAGCAGGCTTCATTCAGGGACCCCGATGTGGGACTTGATCCTGGGACCCCAGGATCACGCCCTGGGCCAAAGGCAGGCGCTAAACCACTGAGCCACCCAGGCGTCCTGGCAAATCACTTTAAAACAAAATGTTAAGTAAATGAAAGTACAGGGAACACAAGAAAATGGCAAAAATCATAACATTGGTTGGCCAATCACTACCATCTGGGAAGCCCTAAGCTAGTACAATGCTCTTAATATAGAAACTGAGGCCCTACAGAGGACAAGGAATTTCCCCCAAGGTTACATGGTTAACCAGGTGTGTCCCTGACCCCATATCTTTTAGATTCTGAAACCAGTGTACTTTGACTATTGTAAGAGGGATAACCCTTCCATCTCTACCCTCACTAAGGGAAATGTAAAGAAGGGATGGTCAGGGTGTGGGAAGGATGTGATTACCTTGGATCCTGGTGGGATTCAAAGTGAGGGAACATCTCTGTGTGGATAAGCCAGGATCTTTGCTTTTCCAGCAAGTGAAAGCTGAATGACTTGGTCTTCTCTTGAGTAAAGGTCGTGACCAGCTGAACTACACTGAGAGTTGGGACTTTTAACTGAAATATGTTTTCATTTTGCTCCATAGCAAAAAAAAAAAGAGAGAGAGAGAGAGAGACAAGAAACCAGAAAGTACAATGAGACAGCTGCATCTGCATTTATTTTTTTAATAATAAATTTATTTTTTATTGGTGTTCAATTTGCCAACATACAGAATAACACCCAGTGCTCATCCCATCAAGTGCCCACCCATCCATCCATCTGCCCTTCCAGCCAGTATCCATCCATCCATCCATCCTTCCAACCATCCAGCTGTCCATCCATCCATCCATCCATCCATCCATCCATCCATCCATCTATCCATGTGCCTGGCACTATCAAATACTAGGCTGTGTTAGGCTCATGGCAAACCTGAAAAGACCCACCCCTGTTTGCATGTGCATGAGGAAGACCAGCATGATCACAAACCTGAATAAATGTAAATAGTCATGTGTAAAATGAACATTAAGGAGAGGCACATGGTGATAGGGGAGCTTTTCAGGGGGAACTTGCCCATGGGGAAGCCAGGGAAAGCTCCCTCAAGAGAAACAACTGGAACCAGAAGGCTGAGGAAGGAAAGAATGGAAGAAGCGAGGGGGACAGGCTTTGCAATGACTCTTAGGCAAGAGGGGACTGGTGCCACATAGCAGAACAGACAGAGGATGAGTCTAGAGCTCCAAAAGGCAGTCTGAGGACAGGAGGAAAACAGGGCGTGAGATGCAAGCAGAGGAAACAGGAAGCCAGAGCTTTGTAGAAACCACACCAAGTGACCCTGAATTGGGACAACATTCTACAGTGTTGACTCCTTTTAACTGCTGGTAATCACCAGCAACTTATTTTCTTTAGCCTCTCATTTGCCAGATTTTTGGCAGCTGAAGACCTGGGGCAATTGCTTTTCTACCAAAGACGTTCTTACCGTTTTCAGCTAAGTGCAGTGAAAACTATCAGCCACATCACTTCACAGGAAGGACTCTCCACAGACCCACACACAGAGGCACACACACACACACACACACACACACACCAACATACAGAGGTGTATGCACACACATGCACACACAGACATATCCACACACAGACATACACAGACATAGACACAAACAGACATGCACAGACAGACAGACCCCCACAGGGAGACATACACAGACACATGCATGTGCTCGCTCTCTCTCTCTCTCTCTCTCTCTCCTCCCACAGTCAAAGGTATAGAATGGCCTGGTGATTCTGTTCTGGCTACTGCCCTCTGCTTTTAGCATTCCTGGCCTCACCACCACAGTTCAGCTCCACAGAGCTGCTGACAAGAACCATCATCTGCCTCTTGAACAAAAAGCAGTGGCTTCCCTGGAAGGTGGCAAAATGGAGCAGTGATTGGAGAAAGACCTCAAGAGAGGCCAGTGCCATGAAGAGGGTAGGGATAGGCATTCCTTAAAGGAATCGCAGGCCCACACTCTCGACCTTCACAGAGCCTGGTCCCCACATCATGTCCACCTTCCACATCCAGGACCCTTCCAGAACACCACCTGTCCTCGCCAGAAGGCATCAGGAAAGTAACACTTGGCTTAGGAATTAGGCATATCTGAGAGTTCGAGTCCCAGCATTGCAACTTTGCTAGTCATGAGGTTGTGAGCTCATATTTACCTTTTCTGGAGCCTCAGTTCCCTCATCTGACAATGGGGGTGATAACATCAAGTTTATTCATTTAGCACATATATGTGGCACCCCTTTTAGGAAGGCATTGGAGGAAAAACAAAGATTGCCTGCACAGGCATACACTCTACTGCAGAGACAAGCAGTAAACAAGTAAACAGATGCATAAACAACACTATTTGAGATACTGATAATGCTATCAGGAAAACAGCATGATAAGGCGATAAGGAACTACATCAGATAGGGTGGCAGGATGGAGCTCTCCAAAGAGCAGATGTTTGCACTGAGAATGGAATGATGGGAAGGAGCTGGCCACAGGAGGCACAGGGGAAGGGCATCCCAGGCAGAGGGACCCACCAGGGTAATAGCTCAGGGGTGATGAGCTGGAGTGAAGGCAGACTTGTGTGGCTGGAATATGATGAGCAAGAGGCAAAGTGGCAAGAGATGAGGGGAAGAGGTGGACACGGCTGGACTATGGGGGCCTTTTGGTCTACAGTGTGGAATCTGGATTTCATTCTAAGAAGAGATGGGAGGCTTTTAAGCAGCTGACATGACCTAATCTGAGTTTTACAAAGGTCTTTCTGGCTAACGTGAGAAAAAAAAAAAAAAACACACAGATAGAAGGTGGGTTAGGAGGAAAGCTGCAAGAAGTGGAAGCTGTTGTAGCATGAATGATCCCTGGGCTCCAGTAGGAGAGAGTGAGCAATACCTGTGAAGTGCCCAATGCAGTGACTGGCACACAGCAGGAGTGTAGGTCAAGGGTCATGTTCACAGCTTCTGCAGTCCTACTCCTACCCCATCCACCATCACCTCAGTCTCCAAATAAAACAGCATCAGACAAGTGAAATGAGCAAACTAACAATGTCCTCAGATATCAAGGACGTCTGTGCCTGGCTCTCCGGGCACTGTGGCAGAGCGCCCACAGCACAACAGAGAGCTATCATCTTGGTTGTGGCAGTGGGCAAGTCCTGCTAATGATCCAGCTGTCAGTTGCAAGAGTCCTGAACAGAGAGAAAGCAAGTGTCTGGACAAGAGGAAAAGGGTCACCTTCAGTGCTGTCATTTGACAAATGAACAGAATTGAGTTCTGGCCAGCATGGTAGAGGGACATTGTCACCGTGACTGCATTCAAGTCTAATGACCCAGGGTACAGCAGGAGGATGAGAATAATGCCCCCAAGATTGAGGTGGAGACTCCAAGGACATCCTGAAAATGGGCAGAGAGAACTTATGGAAGGGAGGAAGAAAATGGTGGTTTGCCTCTTGGATCTTCTCAAAGTTAGACCTTCTGGCCAGAAGTAATAAGAGGACTTTTCCCCCCCTTAATCACTGTAAGCACTGAATGCTTTCCTCAAAATGTTAGTCTGATACATGCTGGTTAACATCCTTCTCAACCACCCTCAGATAACCTTCTGAAGAGGCCTGGACTGGGTGTCATAGCCAGCCAACAGCTGATAACCAACCAGAAACTCAGACCTCTCAGAATGTGAAAGAAGCCTGTTGTAGGTTTTCTTAAAAAGCAGCACCTTGCCTATTAACATTCAGAGACAATCTCATAAAAGTTCAGATTTCTCATGAGTCTTGGAAAATTTTAAAGGCTGGAAAAACTGAGCTCTCTCTGACTGTTGCCAAGTGCCTAGAACCAAGTAGCCAGAACCTCCTTTATATGGCGCTTGTGCTATCCAGCTCACTGCGGTCTCCACCTTTCCCTATTGTACCCCTAGAACAGACTTTTATATAAGTATGTACCTGGCCTACTTCTCTCACTTATGTTCCCTGCCTTGCTCTTATAGGATTTTATTTTTTAAGATTTTATTTATTTATTTGACAGAGAGAGAGAGACAGAGAACACAAGCAGGGGGAGCAGTGGAGGTAGAGGGAGAAGCAGACTCCCCACTGAACAAGGAGCCTGATGCAGGGCTCGATCCAGGACCCCAGGATCATAACCTGAGCCAAAGGCAGATGCCTAACCAACTAAGCCACCCAGGTACCTCACTCCTGTAAGATTTTAAATTTACTGTGTAATTGCCTTCCTCAAATTTGACTATGTATATCACATACACACATACACACACATCCATATCCTTTTACACTATTACACTTTTAGCTTCATCTACTCTTTCCAATCATAGTAAATGCTCTCCTGCAAGAAGGGGAGTTTGATGAAAATCTGGATTTAAGATCCGCTGGACTTTCCAGCTGTGTGCAGTTAATTTCTCTGTCAATTTCCATATCTTTAAAATGAAGCTAAAAGCATCCTCCTTGTTGAGGGAAATACATGAGACTACATACCTACCACATGACAGGTGCTTAATAAATAGAAGAGATTTTTTAGGGACACCTGAGTGGCTCAGCAGTTGAGCATCTGCATTTGGCTCAGGGCGTGATCCCAGTTTGGGCTCCCTATGAGGGGCCTGCTTCTCCCTCTGTCTATGTCTCTGCCTCTCTCTGTGTGTGTCTCTCATGAATAAATAAATAAAATCTTAAAAAAAAAAAGAGTTGTGGTTTTGTTTGTTTGTTTGTTTGTTTTAAGACTGACAAGAATTTCCTATCAGATCCCCACCTGGACTCCTTAGGCTATGTGAAGGATCGAGCTCCACTTCATGAGGCCTTACTTTGTGCCAGGGATTCTAGGGGATAAAGATGAGAGAAAGACAAACATGAACATGACATGGCCCTGCCCTTAAAGAACCCACACTCTAGTTAGGTAGAAAGGCAAGTCAAAAATCATAATGCAATGTGACAAGTTCTATAACAGAGGTGAGGTGAGGGTAAGGCATTTAACTTCCTGTGGACCTTCAAACTTATCTTTGCCGGGGGGGCATCAAAAAAATGCTGAGTTGGGGTACCTGAGTGGCTCAGTTGGTTAAGCATCTGACTCGTGATTTCGGCTCAGGTCATGATCTCAGGGTTGTGAAATTGAGTCCCACATCGGTATCCGTGCTGGCCATGGAGCCTGATTGAGATTTTCTCTCTCCCTCTCCCTCTGCCCCAGCCCCCACCTGCTCGCTCTCTCTCTCTCTCTCTCTCTCTCTCTCTCTCTCTCTCGGAGTTAGGCTTTGAGCCCCTGACACTACACACTCATCTCCATAATGCCAGGACCCTTTAGGGGGCCTTTGCAAATACTGAATGCATAGGTGGGTGAGTAGATGGATGGGTGGATGGATGCATCAGATGAATAGGTGACTGCCTTCTTAATCCCATAACTGCGGAACACCTGGGAGGGTCAGTGGTTGAGCATCTGCCTTTGGCTCAGGACATGATTCCTGGGGTTCTAGGATCAAGTCCCTCCCTGCAGGGAGCCTGCTTCTCCCTCTGCCTATGTCTCTGCCTCTCTCTGTGTGTCTCTCAGAATAAATAAATAAAATCTTAAAAATAAATAAATACCTCATAAATGTAATGTCCATACTAGCCTTGAAGAGACTGAAGAATACATCTTGATGATCATCATTATCACCACCATCACTACCATTTATTGAGCACTTACTCTGAGCCAACAACTGATCAGACACATTATTCCACATTGCCTATTTAATCCTCACAGCAATGCTCAAGAGGTGGTACTTCTATTATCCCCATTTGGCAGTGGGGGAACTGAGGCTCTGAGAAGTAAAATAACCTGCCCAAGGCAATTCAGTTACTGAGCAGCAGAGCTGAGATATAGCAGGCTTATGTAGCACTGTTTATACTCCGTACTTACCACTGGGCCTGCTGCAGACATTGGTATTCAGGGCATGGGAAAAGACAAATGCTGTGTCTACAGACCTCTGTCTTGGTTCACCCTCTCAGCCTGGTCTTTGCAGGCATTTTGAGGGACTATGTCTTCCTTCCTGATTAAAGACTCTCCTAGTGTCCCCATTGCCCTCTCCCCAAGCAGATGGTTTAATTACTTGAAATTATTTTTAAGCAAGGACAGGCAGGTGAATTCCCTCTCCATCCCACACCTAACCTACAAAATGGAAATTGAGTTGCCTTTTTTTTTAAGTAGCATATTGTAATGAAACAATTTCCATGAAAACTCTGTGGTCTTCCAAATCCTTCCAAGGTTTCTGTTACCAAGCCCTAAGTGAGCTTAATTTCAGTCAAGTGCTCAGAATTCCAAATCTAGTTCATGTGGTGAATGTTTACTGGTCACCTATTATGTGCCAGGCTCTACTCCTCAAGCTCAAAAAGAGACATCAGCAATAGCCATTAATGTTAATATAGTGCTGGCCAATATGCAAAATGAATTAAAATTTACAAAGGGCTTTCTCATCCATTAATGAAACAGAAGCTCAGGGGAGTTAAATAGCTTTCTCAAGTTACTACTGGTAGGGCAAGCTGAAAAGCAAAGCTACATCCTTGAATCTCAAATCCAGGGCTCATCATTCCACTACATATGCAAAGCTGCCAGAGGTAGGAATGATCCCCAAAATGGAGCCACCCCTCTGAATCCTGCCAGGACTTTCCATTATTCATTCATTCATTTGCAAATTATGTGCTATTTGATGGCACAAAAACAAATAAATCTGGGTTCCTGCCCTCAGGGAGGACACAGTCTAGTTGGAGAAATGAAGCAGTAACCCACATTAGGATGAAGATTGGTAAGAGATGTGCTAGAAGGAAGCCCATGTACCAGGGGACAAAGAGGCAGAAATGAACCCCAGTCTTGGGTTGAGGGGCAGTGCTGGGATACAATAGGAGTTATCAGAGCAGACTTTTTTCCCCTACTGTCTGTAACTCTTCCTCCTATCTAGGACCCAATATGCAATGTGAGTTCTGACCACAAGTCTTTTTCTCCATCAGACACATGTACCGAGCATCTCCTTCACATGAGAACCTTTGCTAAGGACTGAGAATGAGAGAGACAAATGAATTTTGCCCATGCTTTTGAGATATGTATTGTCCAGTGAGCAAAACAAGTAAATTGAAAATTATAAGATTATTTACTATGTGAAATTATCAATATTTGACCAATTTTTACATTCTAAAATGTTTAACCTACTACCTGTTATAGTGTAATAATTTGCTGTTCAAAAAAAATGCTCAGGATGACGTGGAAGCAACAAACCAGTGGTCTAATACTGTAGTCATGCCTCAACCACCACATTCCCCCATGTAGTAATATCCATGGCTGAAGCTTGGGTTGTACAATTACTGAAGCCTTGATGCCAGAAACTAAACTAATAGCCATTTACATAATTATAATTAACATTAATGGAATGCCTACTACCTGTTGGGCACTGTTCCAAGCACTTCCCATGGATTAACTAATTTAATCCTTCTAACCTCATGAAGTAGGTACTATTATTACCCGATTCTATAGATGAGGAAAATGAGGCACCTGGTAAGCTGTTAAGTGCGGTCACACAGTCAGTGCTATGGCAAAGCCAGGCTTTTGCTCCAGACATCAGGAGCAGGAGCCTGTGTAGCCATCTGCTCAGCTGAAGAACTAGTAGTGCTTTTGGTCAGGCCAGTTCTTTGGTTCCAAGATCATCCAGTGGGTGCCTTCATTAAAGCTACAATCTTGGGTCCATGGGTGGCTCAGTTGGCTAAGTATATGGCTCTTGATTTCAGCTCAGGTTGTAATCTCAGGATGGGGAGATCGAGCCCCACCTCGGGCTCTACACTCAGTGGGGAGTCTACTTAAGAGTCTCTCTCTCTCGCTCTCCGTCTGCCCTTCCTCCTACTCACACTCAGTCTCTAATAAATAAATAAATCTTAAAAAAAAAAAAAACGCAAGCCATGATCTATTCCACTGAAATGGAGATGGGGGATTGAGGCACTGATCTTCAAGGTATTGAATTGTAAAGGCTGCCCATGTTGGAGGTAGAATCAGGTAGGAATCAGGAATCGGGTAGAAAATCTTCCTTGAGAGCAGTATGAGCATGATAATGGGGGTGGCATCTAATTCTCCCATCAGGTTGACTGGGCTTGAGCTGTATTTTTTGCACTGGTAAGAACCAGAGCTAACAGAACAGTTTTGTGAGAGATTTTGGAAGACTTTGGACTGAAGCCGGACTGGCTGGGGATCCAGGAGACAAAGTGCAGCCCAAGGTTGAAAAAGACGCCATTCCTTTCACCTCTGCTGGAAGGGTAGCCTCTGAGGGTGTTGACACTTAGAGTCTCAGGAATATAATCTCCTTCCCATTCCATTGTGTAGTCAACTATTGCTATTACATTTGGGCTTTGGTCCCCTTGAGGACTCTTGGGGTTCTAACAACATTTCAACTAATTCTCTTGAGTTCTATAAGCATACTATTATATAATCAGCAAATAATAATGATGATGCCTTCTCGAATAGTTATACGTTTTATTTTAGTTTCCTATTTTATCATTTTGGCTAAATTATAGATCTGGATTCCTTGTTAGCAGCTTTAATATTTAATATTGGTTAAATCAGTATTAGAATGAGGAAAATGGATTGAGTTTTAGAGCAAATGCAGACAGATTGCTTCAGAAACAGAGGGGCAAGGGCCAAAGCAGAGCTAAGTTCCTGCAGTAACTCGGGTGTAATATAATGATACCTAGGCTCAATGCTGCATGAAGCAAATATTTGTCAAGTACCTACCATGTGTTAGGTACTCTACTAGTGACTAAAAATGTAGCCCAAAATGAGACAGATACAGACCTACCTTCTGAGAGCCCCCAGCATCAGGATGACCAAGGAAAGAGAAAAGACGAGGTGATTCCAAGATATTTGGATCAAGAATTAGCTGATGTAGTTTTACAGTGGGCAACAATAAATTACTGCAAGTCTCAAAACCTGGCAGTATAATTGATAATGACCAGGAAATTGACTGAATTTTTATTAGCTTCTGAAATCTTTTACAATCTATTCATCCAAAAAAAAAAAAGAGATGAGAGCAATGAAATTAGAATTTTTCATTTATGAATGCTTTTTGAAAACGTGGATTCAAGAGAAATTACCAGATATTTTAATTTTCTGCTATATTGCTCCTGATACCAATCAGGCTACCTGTGAAATAATTTGTGATAATTAACATTTGTCTAACGCTTTTTCCAGTTTGTGAAGCTGCTTCCCAAGCGTTGTCTCCTTCAGTCCCCACAACAACCTTGGGAGTTTACAGAGCAATTTCACTGAGGTTATCACACTGGATTCATGATTTCTCATCCTTCATTTCCCTCTGGTCTGCACGCCAGCCAAGCCTGTCATTTTACGGTTCTGCAAACAAAGCATGCTTTCACACTTCCATGATTTTGCACTTGTGGTTCCCTCTGCCAAGAAAGCAGCCCATCCCTTCCTTGGTCAACCAAGGAGTGTCCTAATTATTCTGGGAAACCCTAGGCAGGCAGGGAAAGGCCTTTTTCCCTAGGGCAGTAAAGAAGATCCAGCATCCTGGAGCAGGAAGCATGCAGTGATGGTGACCATGTCAGGGTAGACTAGCAGGCAATTAGGCACAAGTCCTGTCCTGCAGCTGACTTAGGTGTCATTGGAAGCAATGGCCCCAAGCCTTTCTGCCTTCTTAAAGAGTCTAACAGTTAACATTTTGTAGATAGACACACCTGAGTTTAAATTCTGGTTGTGTGACTTACCAGCTATGTACACTTAGGCAAGTCTCTAAACTAAATTCCTTCCTCTATAGAAAGGATCTAATAATAATTTAAAAATGAGAGGAGTAGCAGAACTAAGTGCAAACCATGTATCAGTTTCTGGCATATAATAATTGCTAAATGGAAGCTATTATTTTCATTATTAAGACCACTTCCCTTATGGCAGAAGAAGGTACACATTTCTCGTCATCATTACTGCTATTATTGCTATTATTATTTACATATTCTCTTATTTTTGAAGGAAAAAAATCACTTGCTTTTCCTACTGACACTCCCCATTCTCTTTTAGAAATAATATTTCTGCTCAGAGGAGAAAGAAAAACAGTTTGTTTTGTATAAGCAAAGGGTACAGCATGGGGCCTGGACATGCTAGCTCATGGAGAGTCAAGAGCAAGAGCTGTCCAGATAAAGTGGATGGGGGGTGAGTTATAGAAAGAGGGGCTGCATAGTTGAAGGATCAAAGGCTGCAGAGAATATGGCTTGTTTGGGGAGCTTCAGGTACAGTGATTCCTCTCAGCTGGGACATAGGGTAGGCAGGAGTGCTGAGTGAAATGGGATGGATAGGGAGGCAGCTCCAGTGCTGTCTACTGGGAAGCCTACACTCTTCTAAGCACTTTCTATGCATTAACTTAGTCCTCACAATCAGCTCCATTTTACAGATGAGCAAATGGAGGCACAGAGAAGTTAAGTAACTTGCCCAAGGTCACACAGCAAGAACATGTCAGATCTAGATCCGGTGGCCATGCTCATCACCAGCATGCCAAGAGGGCATTGCTTCTTTTTCTCTATGACATTCAGGCATGCATCCCAAAGCCAGAAAAGAAACAGAGTCCTCCAAAGTCACGAGGAATCAAGCCATCCTCCACTGCTGACCCCCACTTGGGCAGGGTGGAAGCTACTCTCTCTGCCACCTCCCAGTGTGCAGAGGTAGATTTTTAGAAGTTCCCAAACACAAAACCATTTCCATATAATTATGCCTCCTTGACCTACATGTCGTTCAGCTGTGTGCATGGGCTGGAGGCACAAAAACCAATTTCTCCAACGAGAGAAAATTGCTTCCCGAGGCCCCCAGGTAATTAGACATTGTCTTCTGGGCATGGCCTGTTCCCCGTCTGTCCCCATCCCCTGACATAGGTGTTGCCACTTCAACCCTGCATCCGCTGGGCAAATGCAGGCCCCATGGTGGAACAGAACATCATCAGGACAGTGGCCTTGGAGAGCATGTAGCAGGATGGTGTGCATCAGGGGATTCTCCAGTGTTCTTAAACAGCCAGATCCCATAGAACCTTCTCCGACCAGCCCAAGAAGGGAAAGGGGGACATATTATGCAGGAAGATATTACCTCTCAAGCATTTCTGATGGCTCCTGTCAAATTTTATACATGAGGAAGCTACAATACAGCCCATGCTTAAAAGTTTCAGTGAGGTTTATAAAGGACCTTCTGTTCTTTACCTCCCCCTACCCCTGCTCTCCCGGATGTCTGTGGTATGATATAGAAATAACAAACATCTTACTTAGTAAAACCCCTAATGCTTAAAGTCCTTCAAAGACTCTCCATTCCCTCAGGACAATTTCAATTCAAACTAGGCTGCAAAGCTGTTTGAATCATTCAAATTGGATGCTGCTACTTCTGTACCTCTTTCCCAGCCAGGCCTTCCTCCACCCCAGCTCTTTCTCCAGACAGGGGCAGGCAGAGGACATAAATGAATGAGGTCCGGTGAGGACTGGTTAAGCTGCATGACACCCCCACATGGAAATGTCACCCAGGTGGCCTCTCCTGATTTTTAAAAGAAGCTCAAATCTTCAACTAGACATGAAAAACTCCAATTTGTATATATGACAACTAAATCAGAAAATCCTAAAGACATATCTGCAGCCTGGAATCTACCCCATAAGCCTCCAGCCTATGATCTGCATTCCATGCTGAACTTCTAGATGCTCTAACAACCATTCTGTCTCTCTTATCTCTTGGCACATTCTGTTCCCTCTTGTTGTCATACTTTGCTCCCCAATTACTTGACTAGTTCCTATTCCTCTGTCACTGCACACATACCACTTCCTTCAAGAAGCCTTCCATGATCCTCTAGGTTAGATTGTTACCCCTTCTTAAGTGCTCCCATTGCATGCTGTCTTCTGCTGTTGAGGAGCTTCTGTCTGGGTATTTATCTGGCTTCTGCCAGGCTAGAAGCTCCAAGAAGGAAGAAACCATTTTTTTCTCATTTACCATGATATCCACAGCTGCAGCAAGGTGCCTGAACACAGCAGGAAGTCAGTATCTGTGGTAGAAGGAAGGGGAGGGAGGCTGGCCTGAGTAGTCTGTGTTAATGCAAAAGAGAGAGAGAGAGAGAGAGACTCACTCCAGAGTCTCTTGGGTTGGACTGATGAGCAACAAATATTACATTTATTGAGCACTCACTATGTACCAGGTATCCTTCCAAGCATTTGCTTTAGTTCCTACAAGAACCCCATGAAACAGGTATTATCCCCATTTTACAGATAAGGAACATTAAGGCACAGAGTATTTAAGAAACTTAGTCAAGATCACAAAGCAAGAAATTGAGAAATGGAGTTCAAGCCCACAGAGCCTGGTTTCAGAATCAGTGCTCTTAACCTCTCCACTATTCAAAAAAGGAAAGGGTCAATGCTCTATGGAAGAAACAGACTATCACACTCAGTGGATAAACAAATAATATTTTGAGTACTACATGCAAGGCATGGTATAAATGCTCAGTCTTCCTAACAAGCCCTTGGGGGAAATGTTCTTGTCCTCATTACACAGATAAGGAAACTGATTAAGTATCATGTTCAGGCAAGTAAATGGGGGCTGTGAACTCAGATCCATCCGCCACCATAGGAGGTAAAAGGGAAAAGGGAAAAGAAGTTAGTTACCTAGAGAGATTGGGTCTGGAGAGAAGAAAGCAGAGAGATGGGATAAGATCAAGTTATCATGCGTATAATGTAATACCACAGAAGTGACAGCAAGCACATAGATGTTCCACAGAGAATGCCATGGGGGAAATCCATACACCCATCCATCCATCCATCCATCCATCCATCCATCCATCCGTCACTCTTATTCCACAAACGTTGATGGAATACATACTCTTTGACTACCCTGCAAATCTTCAAGGTTCAGAGAAAAGAGATACAACCCCTGCCTTCCAAGGGCTCCCAGTGAATGGGTGATAAAGATTTTGAAGAAGATCATTATAAAAACGTGTTAAATACTCTAGCCAATGAGGTGCTTGACTCAGAGCACTGCAATCAGGGAAGGCTTTAAAAATAAAAATTCTACCAGCCTAAGAGCTGTAGGCAGGGAAGGCATCCCAGGCAAAAGAAATAGCCCATGCAATGCTATGAAGGAAAGAAAGAGTGCTGTGCATTCAGGCAATAGCTCGTAAAGTGAAGAGCAAGGTGCATTTGCATGCAGAGGGAGCTGATGGTGTTAGAGGTATCAGGTTGGTCATGCAAAGATTTTGGATATAGAGCAGAGGTTTCAAACCAGCTACCCTCAGGCCACACTGTGCGTGTGTCTGTGTGTGTGTGTCTGTGTGTGTGTGTGTGTGTGTTTATGTGTTTGCAAGCCTCTTCTGAAACACTGGAAGACCTGGCCACAGATGGTCATTCCCTCATGGGAAACCACCAGAAAGAAGTAAATAGTGGCTAGCCTCTTAAAGGGGGCACAAACTATCCAGTTCATTAAAGGCCCCTGCATGCCCACCTCACACATTGATATTACCTGCCTGGCCTATTGCCATTTGAGTTTTCAAACCCTGGCATAGAGCCCTATGCCCTATGGCATTGATGGGAGAGCAGCAAGTTTAAAATGACTTCCCATGCTGCCTTGGTATGATTTATTCAGTAAGTTCTGAGCACCTTGAGCCCAAGGAATGGGTCTTATACTCTCAAGAGCCTATTCCAGGCTTGGCACATAGTTGGGCATCACTAAATTTATTGGATTCACATGGAAGATTTTGGCACAAAATCTCTTCAGAGGAGAATGATAGTCTCTAAAAGATCTCTCTCACAATGAACACTAAATTAATTTCCAGTTGCCCTTGATCACATCACCTGACTCATTTTCTGCAGTAAACCCTTAGTAATCTTCCAGTCTATTTAAAACTGTTAACCAGCGCTTCTGCATGTCTATGATGTTGTGTTAATCTATATTTGTAGTTAGTCATTCAATTCAACAGAAATTTATTGAGCAGCTACTGCATGCCAGAAACTGTGTAAGAGATTGGAAATATATTAGTAATGATAAGCAAAGCAGACACACTCCCTGCCCTTTGAGATTTCTACCTGGCTAATAGTAATGATGATAAAATGTATATAGCATGTATGGTATCAAGGACTATGCCAGGCATTTTCCCTATATTTATTCTTTTAACGCTCACAGAAGCCTGTGATGGGTACCATACCATCATCTGTTTTATAGATGAGCAAACTGAGGCACAGAGAGGTTAAATAAATTGCCCAGGATGGCACAGCTAAAAAGTGGCAGAGGCAGGTTTGAACTCTAGCAATCTGGCTCTGGAATCTGTTCTCTTTGTCCTTGTCCTTCTGGAATGACTTTGGGAGTCCCAGAAATACCTCTCTAATCCTCAGAATGGAAGGCATTACAGTTGTGGTCAGCTTCAGTGGTGTTTATAGCAATGGAACCACAGGTAGGTAGATTAATTATAGCAACATGCTCTAGATCCTATATATTAGTGATATTTGGGCTTTTTCCTAATATGATGTTACTGCCTTTCCTTTCTTTAGGTTAGAGACCCTTGATGCAGACCTAATACTGGAAAGCAGCTGGAGGTACAAAGTCGCCAGCTAATTGCTGCCATTTATACACATCCTTAGCTTTAGGGCAACCAGCTGTCCCTAGGAAGTGGCCCCTAAGAAGAGAAGCCTTCAGGCTAGAATGACAGCATGGATCATTGGCTGAAGAATTATTCGTTTAATTTATCTGTTATACCTATTATGTTCCTAGCTCTTGACTGTGTCGCCCACAATCCTGCCTCCTCAGCTCATGCCATTCCTGGATGTTGGAGTGCCCGTCTCCCTGGCCCCCTCCTGTGGTGGGTCTTGTTGACACTCTCTGTGAGCCTAAGAAAATGCCTGGGTCAGCCTCGTTCACACTTGCTGCTTGGTCATACAAACTCTTTGTCTTTCTCACTGTCTTGCTAGCAGGAAGACATCTGCCTCCCCTCATCAACCGCCTCAGCACTATGAATGGCACATAGCACACACTTAGCGTATGCTTTTTGAATGCTAGAAGGCCCAGAGAAATGTGTGACTTATCCCAAGGCCACAGAGCTAGTAGATAGCAGAACAGAATTCTACTTGGTCAACATAGATTGCAAGCTCCTTGTGGACTTGATCCATTTGTGTATTTCCGCATAGCTGCACCACCCGTGTCTGGCATAGTGCCTAGCTCATGGTGGGCAACTTGGAAAACGTTTGTTGAACGAATAAGTGAGTGCCAACTTCATTTAATTCTTCCTTTATCCTTGCCTTCATGGAAGAAGACAGGCAACAGAAAATGAAGGCTTTGTGTTGACTGCGTTTTGTATGCACAATTGATAAGCTATTTGCCCGAAGCTAAAAATACCTACCCCTGGCAGCCATTGGGAGGCAGATGGATGGTGCTTAGCACAAGATATTTAATCAAACAGCGACAACTCCGAACAGAGCCACAATTAGCCTCTGACACCCCAGTGAACTCCAGATGAAGAGTCCAGAAGCCTCTGACTTCCTGTTGGTCCCCTGGAACCCAATGCCCATCACCCTGGGTCCACTAAACAGCACAAACAAATGAGCATCCTTTGTGCAAGGCAGTCACCAGCTGGAAGTCAGGGTTTGGGCATTGTGGGCCGAAACTGAGCACCTGGGACAAATACAAGGGAGAATTAGCCAGTGGGGAGCATCATTCAATATTAGAAGGGGCAATGGAGAGTGCCAGCTGATACACACTATTAAAAAAAAGAAGAAAGGAAGAAAGAGATAGAACAAACTGACCTATTTCTATATAATGGTCAGTTCACTAGAGCTAATTACAGAAGCATCTGGACAAGCACGTGTGTCAAATGGGCTCTAAAGTCTAATAAATTGTTTTTGAATCCTGAGTCCAGCACACACTTGATGTCTGATTGGACCAGTTTCTTAATTCACTGAGCGTCAGTGTTCTCATCCCTATAATGGGGATATTAATAGTATACATCTCTTAATGTCATGTGAGGATTCAATTTAAAGCAAGTAAAACGTCTAACAAGTGAGCTACACATGGTAAATAGTTGATAGAGGGGACCAGCTATTACTAAATATGCTTGGCTCTAACATAACCTATATAATATACGAGCATCTATGAACAAGAGAACTAGAAGAGGCATTTGATTCCTTAGCAACCAACCTCTCAAATCTTGTCTTTCTTATTCTAAAATAAAGGGATAAAAAGAGTATCTAATTTATTAGTAAATATTAAATACTGGATGTTTAATTTTAGATATTTATTAGATGATATTTGATATTACAGATCTGAGAAGTGCTTCATGAAGATGAAGGAAGGGGTTCAGGACCTGACACACAGTGGGCACTCATGTCTGTCAAGGGCCCTGAGAAAATGGTGGTGGGTCTTCCTGTCTGGTTCTTCTTTGCCTTTGCACAGGCAGTTCACTCTCCCTGAAGAGCCCTTCCTTGTCTTCCGTGCCTGTCAAACTACCACTCTGCACTAGATGTGAGCTATGATACTATATTTTTTTTATTAGTAATAGGTTCATTTTGCAGATCTGGAAACTGAGGTCCTGAAAAGGGAAGTGGCTTTTCCACAGACACTTAGAAGACTATGTCAGAACCCAATTGAAACCTGAGGCATATCCTAACAGAATTGGGATGCCAAGGCACACATTTTCCCCTGTCTTATCGAGATATAATTGACCTACATGGCTATGTAAATTTAAAGTGTGGAGCCTAATGGTTTGGCTTACATATATTATGAAATCATAGCCATAATAAGCTTACTTATCATCCTTCACCTCAAACAGCTACAGTAAGAAAAGAAAGAAAAAGATTTTTTTTTCCTTGTTATGAGAACATTTAGGGTCTACTCTACATTAACAATTTTTGCATGTGTATCAGACAGCAGTGTTAGGGACACTTTCATTGACAGAGCACAAATGAGTCAGAGGTCTTTTCTGAGACCAGTTCTCCCATCCTCAAGAAATTCACCAGGAGAATCCCCTGCCTAGACTTGCCAGTGCTTTTTCCTCCGTGTCAGGCCTTTGCATAGTTCAGTTCACCACTGGTCATCACACTCACACATGTTAACCATGGCCACTTACTCTGCTTGTGCCAGGCTCTGTGCTAAGAGCTTTATGCATGTGACTTCTTCTGATCCCCAACAACCCTCCAAACCAGACATGACTTTTATCCATACTTTACTGAGGAGGAAGCTAAAGCTCCTGGTGTTACTTGCTCAAGAATGCCAGCTAGAATGGAGCAGATGTGGGTGCTAAACCAGCTCTTCCAAACTCCATATTACATGCATGTGATTTTAAGGAGCCTGTAAGTCTTTCTGGTAAGTCTTGTGCTCTGCATCTGCTAGAGAGATGGCTCAAGCCCCATCCCTGTCTGTCTTTGTGACAAACCCTAGAGCTGAGAAAACACAGCTGCTTCCATTACTTATTATGGGACCTGACCCAGTATGGTACCACTGAGGGCTTTCAGAATACTTCTTTGACTTATCAGCTGTGCCATCTTGAGCAAGTGGCTAACCATCTCTTTATCAGTTTCCTCATCTGTAAAATAGAGACCAGAGCCTACATTTTCCTTACAATTTTCTTTATTTTTTTTAACAATTCTATTTTATTTATTCATGAGACACACAGAGAGAGCCAAAGACACAGGCAGAGGGAGAAGCAGGCTCCCTGTGGGAGCCCGATGCGGGACTCGATCACAGATCCCAGGATCACAACCTGAGCTGAAAGCAGACGTTCAACCACTGAGCCACCCAGATGCCCCCCTTACCATTTTCTTTAAATCAATTCATTTTTTAATATACTTAACTTATTTTATAAGCAGGTTTTTATCACTACCCTAAATAACATTTCTCTAATATCCTTTAAACTAAACACATAACTTTTAAAGTAAAACTATTCATCAGTGAATGACCCCCCAAAAATCACCTCATCTCTACAGAGCCACCAGACTCATAGTAGGTGTTCAATGCATGGTAGTCATAAGAAAATGAATTTTGGCATGGAAAAGTATGGTTTGAAAACTTTTGAGTCTATTGGCTAACTTGAGACCTAGAAGTTGTCATGGTTACCCAAAGACACTGCTCCTAGTCAAAAAGTCAAAACCAATTTTTCAGTCAAGAGAATGCCAACCGATCAGCTCAGATGAATGTGATGACCAGCCAGTTACTAACTCACTTTTCCCCATTGCCTTGAGTCAGACTGCCCTGGCAATCATCTTAGCTCTTGCTTGACTATCCATCTGCAATGCGCAGGCTTACTAGGTCTCAACTCGTTCTAGTATATAATGGAAACTGCTGCTTTGTTAGGTTCTGGGAAAAGCCAGTAAGACTGGACCACTTCCCCACAGCCCAGGTCCCTCCGGCAAATCCACAGCCTTCATTCCACCATGACAGATACCACTAATCCATCCCAGCACTGCTAAACCCAGGTCCAGCTTTAGAATATTTTTCAACAGGGCATGCAATAGCCACTACCAATCGATTGAAGATGAACCATGTTTTGCCATTCCAACCTCCGGGCTATGCAATCACCCTTCACAAGGGACCCTAGAAAGAAAGGAAATACTGCCCCTACCTTTGAAAAGAATCCACTCCAGTGCTAAAGGTAGTGACAAATAGGGGTCTCCACGAGAAAAATATAAAGCTACAAAGAAAATGAAAGAGCTATCAAAATAAAAACAAAATTTTAAAAGAACAAAGTCTATTTCAGAGAAAGCAAAAGACAATTGAATCATCCTGTAATAATGGCTCTTAGGGCTACAGATAACCGCCAACCTTCTCCACTGAGCAGAGAAACAAAGGTGGGGGGTGGGGCGGTGGGTAAGGGGTGGAATAGAGCTGCAGCTAGAGGGATCAGGTTAGAGGCAATGAAGCATTTCAGATAGGGTGACAGGGTTGTTAGTGCCTGGAATGATCCATGGAGGGAAACTAGAATCTTCTCTGGGATTCCTAGAGAGCTCAGACTCTCTCTGACTCATCTCTACTTCCAGCACAGGGTCTGAACTCTAGATCAGTAATCCTCTGCTGAACTGCACTGGCCAGATGTAATAAGTAACAATAGGTAACATTTACTGAGTGCTCACTATGTACCAAAAACTATGCTAAGCATTTCACACATTATTTCATATATCTTTATAACAACCCGTGAAGATATATTTATTATGATGCCCATTTCACAGATATAGGAACTAAGGCTCAGAGAGATTAACCACTACACAACTTCTTCCAACTAAGATAGGTTCTTATATACCTGGATATTTTGGGTGACGTTCAGCCTGCAAAGAACAAAAAAAAAAAAAAAAAAAAGAAGAACAAACAACAACAACAAAAACCAAGTGACTTTTCAGAGCCCTCCCAGGATCTGGAAGGGGTGGGGAAATACTACCTGACCTCCGCCTCACTAGTCCGCAGTTTCATGCCCGATAACCAGATGTTGGAAAGACATTCACATTCCCAAGCTTCTGCACCAAGGCAAGTGGAACAATGAGGAAACAAGGGGGCTCCTGGCCAGCTAGCAGTGCCTGAGGTTGGAAACATAAGGTAGGAAAGCTGCCCTCAGGGAAATCCTTCCCTGCTCCTCTCCTAGGAGCCCTTGGGGCAGAGCCTCCTGAAGATTTTCTGGTACCTTCCACAAAGGCCAAAAAAGACTGAACATTAAATCTTGTCAGCATCACACTTTATTTCCTCTTCCTCTGCCCCCAAGATCCAGAGTGGAACAGGTAACTGTGAGGAAGATTCTAACTTCCAAGAGGCAATGCCCATCACACAATTCACTCCCCAGCTGATCTAAACAAGGGCAGTGTTGACTTCTTGCCTGGGAGGCTTAAACATTGCTTCTCCTAGAAATCTGTCCTTGGAGCACCTCCCAGGAACCGCTAAAATAACATCACTGGAATTGCTTATAATGTCAGGGATCCTTGTGCTTCTGTAGGACACTGAGGGCTGACTCTTCTAGTGCAAAAGACAGACAACTGTAAGGAGGAGAGATGCCTTTAAGTCACCAGGGATGGTGGCTGAATGGGGTGAAATGCACAAGAACATAATTTAGGATGTAGAGAAAGAGGATTTGCAGAAGGAAACCTCAGGAATTTAATCAGCCCTGATAAGAAATTTTCTATTCTTTTCTGAAGACCTTCATGAACTGAGCAACTGTAGTGTCAGGGGCCTGTTCCTGTTCACATAACTGCCGTTATTACAATCAAAAAGTTCTTGATGTCTAACCTAAATCTTTTTGCAGCTTCAACTTGAGTTCTTTTTCTTTTTGCCTATTTTCTTAGCTGCCTTTTAGGAAGAAAGAGATAGAGGGGAAGAGAGAGAGAGGGAGGAAGATGGAAAAAATGTGTTTTCCTTGAAACTAGCATTTCTACTTTTGAGAATTTATTCTACAGGAATATAAAAAGATGCTTAGTGGCTAAAAAATAAGATAAATAATGGCCAGCCATAGGTGAATATTTCATGAATAATATTGACATAGGAGAGAAAAAAATCCATGATTTATTTCTAATTGAAAAAAATCTACTTGCACAACTGTTTTATTGTATGATCTCATTGTGTGGCAGTAATCATTATTACTAATTATATTTATAATTTATAGTAACTGCAGTCACTTGGGGGTTCCACTGAGATGGACATCAAAGATGGCTTACTCACATGGCTGACAATTGATGTTGGATTCAGCTATGAGATCACCTAGGGCTTTCAACCAGGGTCTTACACATGGCCTTTCCATGTGACTTGGGCTTCTCATAGCTGAGTTCCAAGATGGAACATCTCAAGAACAAGTATTCAGAGGGCCTACTTATGACCTGGTCATACAGGGTCACTCCTGCCATAGTCTATTGTTCAAAAGTAAATCACAGGACCAGCTCCAATTCAAGAAGAGGAGACCACCCAAAGGCATGAATACCCAGAGGTATGGTTCATTAAGGACCATCTGTGAGACTAGCTATCACAGTATCTTTGGAAAATGGGATTTGGGCAGACTTTTACTTTCCAATATCTAATGTAGTGGTTAAATATACAAATCCAGGAGGCCAAAGCTTAGTTTAATGTCCTGGCTCATCACCTGCTTGCTTTGTGACCTGAAACAAGTTATTTAACTTCTCTGAGCCTCGATACTCTCAAATCATAGTTCCAACCTCGATAGGTAGTTATGAAGATTAAATGCGGTATTATGTATGAGATAGAAGTAAATGCTCAATAAAAGTGAGCTAATAGGGATCCCTGGGTGGCGCAGCGGTTTGGCGCCTGCCTTTGGCCCAGGGCGCGATCCTGGAGACCCAGGATCGATTCCCACGTCGGGCTCCCGGTGCATGGAGCCTGCTTCTCCCTCTGCCTGTGTCTCTGCCTCTCTCTCTCTCTGTGACTATCATAAATAAATAAAAATTTAAAAAAATATTTAAAAGTGAGCTAATAATAATATAATTACATGCTGATATAATTAATTTTTTACATGTGTTTTGTTATTAAAAAACTATTTTTCAAAGTAAAAAAAGGAAATACAGCAGAACTAAGAGAGAAAGAATATTCTCAGTCAGTGCTCTGTTCTGGCTACTTCTTCTAAGGAACTTGCAGGGACCTTATAGTCCTCACAAACATAGAAAATAACTCTGGAAAATTTTGACCCTTTCCCTCTGCACCAGTAAGTGGTTCAGTGGTGGGGTCTGACAGTCAAACCTGTGTTGTTCTTTCAGCCACTCCCCAAATCCTCTGAAGCTTGAGCACAGTAAGCTACAAATTACGGGAAATGAATTCCCCCAAGAATACAACCAAGAAGCTTTGCAATCACAGAACATGGGCTTTCTATTTATTACCCAGGAGCTTAAACCTGTCCAGTGACACCATTGACAGAAAAGATTTGCTTTTTAGAAGCACTGACATTTTGATTGTGAAGTTCACTGGGGCTTGCTTGGGTTTCCACAACAACAGTCTTGGGCAGGTCAGTTTGAGAGAAAAGCTGAGAAATAGAATTTCAGGCAGTGATGACTTGGGTTTCTTTGTTTTTTCGCCCATTATAAATGCACACAGACCCTGTCAACATTCCTTTTCTTTGGGGAAAAACGTGCCATTGTGGAAATGAAGGGATTTTTTGAGGTGGGTAATTATAGCAAATGTCAAACTTTAAGAGTTGAAAACTCTACCTTCTCATTTCTTTTTTCAGAAAATCAATACACAGGCATTGTTCCATTCCCCTCTAGGTCTATGTGGCTTACACATGTTCTCTCATCCCAAGGATCTCCTAAGTATGCTTGATATTGCCTTGGGGACAAATCTAACTGTACAAAAGAAATGGGAAACTCAATGTCTGCAAGTTAGTTTCTCAAGAGAGGCAATTACTAGAAACTTAAGAAAATGTCAAATATGAATACCTGGCAATTTCGTTTGGAGATGATGACTTGCCTGACTTTAAGCATTAATTAGATGGGGCTGAAATATTTTTAAAGAGTTTGGATATGGAGAATTTTTTTAGCACCCCACTTCAAATAGCATTCAATAGGAAAGTAAGAGACAGTGGTGAAGAGTCACTCCATGCAGAATATATCCAGTATTTGTCCTTCCTGCCTCCTTATAGGCTGGTAGGTGCGGCAGGGACACGAGAGAGAAATGACAGTACTTTTCTAAGTCAGGGGCAACCCAGGAAACAGGAATCACTTTCCTACAGCTGAGAAGCCTTTCCTATAACCAAAAATAACACAGAACTTGATATCCCATAACATCAGACAGAGGGTGTTATTCTGTATGTTGGGTGTTATTCTGTATGTTGGTAAATTGAAACCAATAAAAAATAAA
Source organism: Canis lupus baileyi (assembly GCF_048164855.1). NCBI lineage: Eukaryota > Metazoa > Chordata > Mammalia > Carnivora > Canidae > Canis > Canis lupus. The sequence goes on along the minus strand of NC_132845.1, from coordinate 52,364,023 downwards.
TTTATTGAAAAAAAAACATCAGACAGAACTAGAGTCACCTCTGGCTCCCCACGTTACTCAGTATGTGGCTTTGGGCAAATTACCTAAAACTCTAATCCTCAGTTTCCTCATCTCTAAAATGGGGATGATAATAGGACTGATAAGCCTTCTTTCAGTTCCATGAATACCATGCTTACACTCACCTCAGGGCCTTTGCACTTGTCATTCCAACTGCCTAGAATCCTTTTCCCACAGATCTTTTTATGGCAGATACCTTCTCCTTACCCTTAATTGAACTCAAATCATTTTCCAATCTGAAAAATAATCTCCCATCAACCTATCTCATCCCTGGGTTTTATTCTGGATAGTATCGCTATCTGAAATTCTCATACATTTTTATATTTGTTCATTGTCTGTCTCCCTCACTACAATAAGCACCATGATAAAAGGGAACTTGTGCATTTTGCTAATCCTTGCATCTCCAACACCTCCTACAGTGCCTGGCACATAGTAAGTGCTCTGTTAACATTTGCTGAACAAGTGGACTCTCAGTCAATAGCTAACATTCATTGAGAACTCATCACATGCCAGGCACTGTTCTAACCGCTTTATAAAAATTATCTCACTTAATTCTCAAAACCCTCTGAGGCAGATAGTTGTACTAATCCTATTTTATAAAGAAAGAAACTGAAGTGTAGAGAGATCAAATCAATCTTCCCAAAGCCAAAGAGCCAATAAGTAGTAGAGCCAAGACTAAACCCCAGCAGCCCAGCCCCAGACTCCACATACTTAATCCCAAGTCCTGATACTTTTAGCTTTGATAGGTAAGCATCAGACCTGATTTCACAGCTTGTGTTTATGAAACTCTGGCTGTATACAATTAGATCAAAGCAGCCAAACTTTTGACACACACCCTCCTGCAAATCCTTCACCCTTCATTCTATATCTGTTTACTAGCCCTCTTGTATCATTATATGTGTTCTTATTTATCTCTTTAATACTTAGCTACTTGTGTGTTTTCCTATACTTTGGAGATTCTAAATGTGTGCAATACCAACTTGTTTCTACCATGGGCCCAGGCACACAGAAGGTAGATGCTAAATACTTTTTTAAAAGATTTCTAAATGAATAAAACATTTTGGAACACTTTTCAACAGAACATAGCAAGACTGTTTAATAAAAGAGAGCTCTAAATGCAAAAATGTATACAAAGTGAGTAAAAATCAATATAAGCTTTCCTTATAAACCCAACTCTTCATGCTTTCCTCACCTTAGGGTCTTTGCACATGCTGTTTCCCTGAAACACACTTTCTACTACCACTCTTTTTGCCTATTTACTTTCTACTGGTTCTCCAAATTTTACTTTGTTTTTTTTTTTAATTTTTATTTATTTATGATAGTCACACACACAGAGAGAGAGAGGGAGAGAGAGAGGCAGAGACATAGGCAGAGGGAGAAGCAGGCTCCATGCACCGGGAGCCCGACGTGGGATTCGATCCCGGGTCTCCAGGATCGCGCCCTGGGCCAAAGGCAGGCGCTAAACCGCTGCACCACCCAGGGATCCCCAAATTTTACTTTGAACATTATTTCCTCAGCAAAACTTTTATTGATCACTAATAGCACTTGCAACTTTCAATTATACATTTTCTCCTATGGCTCTAAAGTTGACATTTTTCTTGCCTAAAAGATTCTAAGCTCCATGAAGATAAGACCATTCATGTCTATTTTGTTCAACATCTCCTCTCAGGACATAACTCATAGTCAATGCACAGAAACACTGCTAAATGCATGAATAAACTTTTGAAATTTCAAGTTTATAAACATAAAGAACTTTGCTTTAATGGGACATCTTTTCGCAAGAGTGACTTAAAGTAGAATTTACTCATTATTTTTCTCTTTTGCATACACTGTAATATGCCTGCATGGTACCCTCACCCTTACTTGAATTACCAATATTGCAGAGTGGTTTAGTGCATGGGTGTTAGTTCCTTGGCTTGCATCTTGGCTAATTAATATAATCAGACCTTAACTCTTCACCACTTCAAAATGTTATTTCAAAGTGCCTTGAACAAGAGCAAGAATAGCACAGACTTAAAAATAAAAACAAACAAAAAACTGACAGCAGCAAATACCAAGAAGATATGGAGCAGCTGAACTCTCATACTCTGTTTTTAGGAGTGTAAATTACCAAAACCACTTTATAGAGCAATTCAGCTGAATCTGGAAAAGATACAGGTGCATATACTCTAGAACATAATAAATATATTTCTATATATGTACTACCCAAGAGAAACTCTCACATATAACTATTTCAAGTTGTTAACTACAGCAGTTTTTAATAGCAAAACCTTGAAACCAATTTAAATGTACATTGTTATATATATATACACACATATGTCTACATAATATGTGTATATAGGCATATATATTTGTACATGTGTGTCTCTATAATAGGCATGTATATAGAAATATATAGAGACGTGTGTATATGTGTATAGATATATCTCTATGTATGTGTATGTGAATAGATAAATCACGGTAAATTTATACAATGGAATGCTATATAGCTGTTAAAATGAGTGAATGAGAGCTACATGTATTAACAAAATAGGTCTCAAAAACATAAGGTTGAGTAGAAAAAGCAGCCTGTTGAATGAACAGTTCACTATAAATTAAGGGTGTGCAAATGCAGCCCTGAAGATTACTGCATGGTGGTTGCCTCCAAGGAGAGAACAAAAGGGGAGGGGAAAGAATAGGCCTGGGGCAATTTCAAGGAAACTGTTAATTGTATCTATAGTGTAAGCTGTTTTGAGTCTGGGTGGCTCAATTAAGCATCGGCCTTCAACTCAGGTCAGAGTCCTGGAGTCCTGGGATGGAGCCCCAAGTTGGGCTCCCTGCTCAGCAGGGGGTCTGCTAGTCTCTCCTCTTGCTTGTGCACTCTTTTTCAAATGAATAAATAAAATCTTTTTTAAAAAAATAAAAATAAGGGGATCCCTGGATGATTCAGCAGTTTAGTGCCTGCCTTCAGCCCAGGGTATGGTCCTGGAGTCCTGAGATCGAGTCCCACATCGGGCTCCCTGCATGGAGCCTGCTTTTCTCTCTGCCTGTGTCTCTGCCTCTCTCTATGTGTGTCTCTCATGAATAAATAAATTAAATATTTTTTTAAATTAAAAATAAATAATAATAGGTAGGTAGGTAGATAGATAATAGATGATAGATAGATGATAGATGATAAATAGATGATAGATAGATAGATAGATAGATAGATAGATGATAGATAGAATGTTCCTCATCATATTTTAAAAATTTTACAACAAAGGACACTATCAGGAGAATGAAAAGATGGGGCATCTGGGTGGACCAGTTGGTTAAGCATCTGACTCTTGTTTTAGGCTCAGGTCATGATCTAAGGCTCTTGAATTCGAGCCCTGCATCCAGCTCCACACTGAAGCCTACCTAAGATTCTCTCTCCATCTCCCTCTGCCTTCCTTCCACCCCCTACTCGCACTCTCTCAAAAAATTAAATTAATTGCGGCATCTAGGTGGTTCAATTGGTTATGTCTGCCTTTGGCTCAGGTCAAAATCCCAAAGTCCTGGAATCAAGCCCCACATCACGCTCCCTGCTCAGCAAGAAGTTTGCTTCTCTCCCTCTCTCTGCCTCTCCCCCTGCTAATACTTTCTCACTTGCTTTCTCTCAGATAAATAAAGCCTTTTTAGAAAATTAAATTAAGGGGATCCCTGGGTGGCTCAGCGGTTTAGCGCCTGCCTTTGGCCCAGGGCGTGATCCTGGAGTCCCGGGATTGAGTCCCACGTTGGGCTCCCGGCATGGAGCCTGCTTCTCCCTCCTCCTGTGTCTCTGCCTTTCTCTCTCTCTCTCTCTCTCTCTCTCTTTCTATCTCTATCATAAATAAATAAATCTTTAAAAATTAAATTTAATTTTAAAATAAAATAACTGAAGCAAATATGGCAAAATGTTAAAATTTGTTTAATCTGAGTGAGTGCACCAGCATGTATATATTACAAGACAATTTTATAAGTGAACTATTGTATAATATTTTAAAAGGTAAGATTGAGAAAGGGAGATCCAGATGCCAGCTTTGCCACTGGACTTCGGAAAAGGGACATAAATTCTCTGACAATTTTGCTAAATAGAATTAATAGTGTTGACTGTGAAAATTAATGAGCTTAAATGTGCAGAATGACTTCTAGATATTACCCATTGGAATATCACTTTAAAGTCCCTAACAACCGTGTCTTATTCAGAAAGATATTTGTTTTTAAAAATGATCAGAAATCATATGCATGCATTTTCAGGGGTGCCTGGCTGGCTCAGTCAGAAGAGTGTGTGACTCTTTTTTTTTTTTTTTATAAATTTTTATTTATTTATGATAGTCACACACAGATAGAGAGAGAGAGGCAGAGACACAGGCAGAGGGAGAAGCAGGCTCCATGCACTGGGAGCCCGACGTGGGATTCGATCCCGGGTCTCCAGGATCGCGCCCTGGGCCAAAGGCAGGCGCCAAACCGCTGCGCCACCCAGGGATCCCAGAGTGTGTGACTCTTGAACTTGGAGTTATGAGTTCAAGCTCCACATTGGGTGTACAGATTACTTAAATAAATAAAGACTTTTTTAAAAAGAAAGGAATTATATGCATAGATTGCCAAAAAATTGTAATACCAAAAAATAATTGCTACTCTTTGTTCAAAAACTATATATGTGCATTACATAGACATATATAAGGACAGACTATTTATTACTGTGATTGCCCTAAGGGAGGGGTACTTGGGTAGTTGGAGAACAAGAAGGAAAATTTACTTCTCTCTGTTATTATTTTTAATAATGTACTCTATTGTGGATTACAGCTGTTCCTCGATTTATGATGGAGTTACATCTTGGTAAACCTATCATAAACTAAAAATGCCTTTAATTCACCTAACCTACCGAACATTATAGTTTAGCCTAGTCTACCTTAACTATGCTCAGAACACTTATATTAGTCTATGGTTGGGAAAAATCATCTAACACAAAGCCTGTCTTATAATAAAGTGTTGAATATCTCATGTAACTTATTGAATACATACTGAAAGTGAGAAGCAGAATGGTTGTACAGGTACAGATGGTTGTAAGTGTGTCACTTTTAAGTGCTCATGATCACGTGAATAACTGGGAGCTCTGGCTTGCTGCTGTTGCCCAGCATAACAAGAGAGTATCATAACGCATATCGCCAGCCCGGGAAAAGATCCAAATTCAAAATCCCAAATACATTTTCCACTGAATGCCTATAGCTTTTGCGCCATAGTAAAGTTGGAAAATCATAAGTCGAACCATCATAAAATGGGGACCATCTGCACCTACTCTAAAAATAAATAAAATTTATCTTTAAACTAATCTGAAGGTCATGATCTTCTCTGCTCCTTCAATACTAAATCTATATATTAAAAAAAAAAGAAAGGTCCTAAAATCCAAGTTCCAAAAAGGTTCTTAAGAGTAACCTCTTGCATGATTTAAGACCTCTCCCACCTGAACATGTGAAGTAGGGAAAACCATCCCACCCCATATTTTCCTACATACACTCAGACAAAAGAGAGAGCATGGGATTTGGGATTAGGAGATCTAAATTTGGTTCCTGTCCCCAGCACTTACTGTGTGACTCTAAGTGAATTCCTAAAGCCCTCTGACCCCCAGTTTCATTTCTGAAATGAAGACAATGGTAGCACCACCTCCAATGACTATGCGAGGAATAAATAAATTATAATACGAGTATATAACTTTGTCTGTAGGAGATATAATTTGTCATGTGGAGATTGTCCCTCAAAAGCATTTGTTTGGTCCCTTTGGCTTCCATGGGAGTACCCATAAGCTTATGTCTGCAACCCCGTAGTAGCCAATGAAGTCATCCTACTTCAGAGATAAACCAGATTCTCTTCTCTCCACAGCAAATATCCTGACAGTGATCATCCTGTCTCAGCTGGTAGCTAGAAGACAGAAATCCTCCTACAACTATCTCTTGGCACTTGCTGCTGCTGACATCTTGGTCCTCTTTTTCATTGTGTTTGTGGATTTCCTCTTGGAAGATTTCATCTTGAATATGCAGTTGCCTCAAGTGGCCAATAAGATCATAGAAGTGCTGGAATTCTCATCCATCCACACCTCCATTTGGATTACTGTTCCATTAACCATTGACCGGTATATTGCCGTCTGCCACCCGCTCAAGTACCACACAGTCTCCTACCCAGCCCGCACCAGAAAAGTCATTGTAAGTGTTTACATCACCTGCTTCCTGACCAGCATCCCCTACTACTGGTGGCCCAATATCTGGACTGAAGACTACATAAGTACCTCTGTGCATCATGTCCTTATCTGGATTCACTGTTTCACTGTGTACTTGGTGCCCTGCTCTATCTTCTTCATCTTGAACTCAATCATTGTGTACAAACTCAGGAGGAAAAGCAATTTTCGCCTTCGTGGCTACTCCACAGGGAAAACTACTGCCATCTTGTTCACCATTACCTCCATCTTTGCCACACTCTGGGCCCCCCGCATCATCATGATTCTCTACCACCTCTATGGTGCGCCCATCCAAAACCGCTGGCTGGTGCACATCATGTCCGACATTGCCAACATGCTGGCCCTTCTGAACACAGCCATCAACTTCTTCCTCTACTGCTTCATCAGCAAGAGGTTCCGCACGATGGCAGCTGCCACGCTCAAGGCCTTCTTCAAGTGCCAGAAGCAACCTGTACAGTTTTACACCAACCATAACTTTTCCATAACAAGTAGCCCCTGGATCTCGCCGGCCAACTCACATTGTATCAAGATGTTGGTGTACCAGTACGACAAAAATGGAAAACCTATAAAAGTATCCCCGTGACCCCCTAGGCTTGGCACCTAGTGCCTCTGTCTAATCTATTTCCAGATGGGAGGGTAGCCCACTTAAGAGTGCTAACCTGATTTCCTGTCTCCATGGACTGAGCAACTCTCAGACTGGTAGATGAGAAAAGATGAAAGAGAAGAAAGAAAAGCATCAATCTTCTTTTCATTTACACATTTATTTTCACAATGTCACTTGACAGAAAAAGTTCCTACCAGTTTGAAGATGCTTTGGAGGTTGTGTCATCATCCTGTGGTCAGTAAGGACACACGGTAAAGAAATAGTCTATGACTTTGCCTTGGCACCATCCACAGCCATTGGGAACCACTCATTTATGTGACACACCAAGCAGCCAGTAGCTGAGTCCACACTCTTCTTCCAAGAGCTGAGGTCAACCATCGCTTTCCTGTGCCATCCCCAGCAGCTAACAATGCTGACCAATTTGGGATTTTTCCAAGGTGCCCTTTGTCCTAGAGAAGGTTGTGGTCTTAAAGTGACCCTGGAACTCTAAGCTACAGAATGACACTGTGGGGACAAGGGAGTATTAATCCCATCCAAACTCTGACCAGAGCTTCTTTGGAAAGGCTCCAAACCAACATAACTATGACCCTCAAACCTGGGTCTGCAATGCAGTCTTTCTATTCGCCATTATGTATAGATTTTATCCACGTCCTCCAAAATAAAGACCCCGCCTGGTGTGGGGGGGAAAAGGAGGATCTCTTGAGCCCAGAAAAACAAAAAAAAATAAGCCCACTCTTGCCATTGTTTTGATCCATCCCTGCGTCAGCTATGTATGATCCCTTTACTCAAAATAGCTTCTTATTGTGGTGCCACTCAAGCTTCCTGGAGAAGCCTCTTATGTGTAGAGTTACCAGCCCTGCCTTCTTGCTTGCTAAAGCCCTCACCAAATTGTTTTATTTGAAGTGACTTCCAAACTGGATTTAATTTTCAAGGGTCAGGAACTGTAGCTCTCCAGATGTGAAGGGAGGCATTCTCTGCTCTGCCCCACAGTCCAGCTGGCATTGCTATTCAGCCACAAACACAGACACAATTGACATGGAAAGGTGCCCATGTTGTTTGCTTGTCTGCCCTTTGATGTATATGGCTCAAAAGGGTGGTGCCAGTTTTCAGTAAAGCTATTTAATCCAGATCCTTTGCAAAATGATAAAATATAAGTATGCTTATTTGTTCTCTCTTTGCCTGTCCAAGGCAAGAACAGTTCTACAATGTAATTAATAGGGGCTTCCCTGGGATTTACCACTCATGTGTGCACACATACATGCACGTTTATGCTTGATTATATTAGGCTTCTATGTATACTGTGATGTGTTTTAAAAGGGAAACCTATGCTGGAGTTCCTCTTATTTAACCTTTTTAAAAACTTCTCTTCCAGATTCCCAGTATTTTCCCTGTTTGGGAAGAAATCTTCCCAAAATTATTTTGGAATTGTATGATATCTTTGGTGACCAAACAAAAAGCAAACAGTCCTCCTGGAACACTTGGTTCTTCAGGTTGGATTCTTACTACATTTTTAGTCCTAAATTGGAAGGGATGTCTACTCTTTTGAAGGAAATTTGCAATAAATGAGTGTGGTAGAAAAGGCCCCAGTGCAACACAAGCCCTAAACTTTAGTCACTGCCCTCGATACTAATTCAATATAATTTTAGGTCATGGTAGTCCTGGTGATCCTAATTCCTACTCCTTTTAAATGATTGCAGTAGAGTCTCATCTTACCCAAATATTAGATTCTAAAGTCAGTGTAAAAGAAAGATATCTGGCAGAGCCAAAGTTACCTCTGCAAAGTCACCAGGAAGGAGCCTTGTTGGAGACCATATTCTATCCCGTATAAAATCTAACTAAGCTAAGTTTTTCTTCAGCAGTAGAACAGGTTTCCTAGATCAAGGACAAGACAAAGTTGACGTGCACTTAGGGACCATATTGTATGACTCTAATGTATCTTAATGAGAACATTAAGATCACACTGGCACAGCAAGATGCTCCCATTAGAAGAGGTTCATGGAGGTTGTTTGAGAGACAAGAAGGTTAGTTTGTCCCATGTCATACTCTCCCCAGGGCATATGTGCATCCAGTGGAATAGTGGGCAGATGCCTCCACATCCTTTAAATTGCATTTTTTCTGTTTCTTTTTTGCCAAGCACGTGTAGTCTGAATATGTCGTGTTCATTAAATGTGTGTATGATGCAAGTCCACCACATCCCCTTATGAATGAACATTGACCAAAGGCTACCTACACTGAATATATATATATATATATATATTTACTTATTTATTTATTTATTTTATTTATTTTTAAACACATAGCTCAAAAAATGCTAGTTTGAGCTATATGTGGATGAGTCACAGTGCAATAGCTATAAAGATTAAGCAATTCCTCTTTAAGAATGTATGCAAGATGGAAAATACATGTGGATCTCAGTGCTCTCTGCTCCACTTTTTTTATTGTATGTAAAAATTGTTGATGTTTAAAAAGTAAAAAACTGGGTGTGCATTTGGAATATTTTCCTCATACACTCATTTATTACTTCTTACCAATAGAGGCTGTACCAAGTAGTATTGTGATCTTTTTTCCTTCTGACTATATTTTATATTTTGATAAATAATATTTAAAAGAACTCTGATTCTTGAAGGCATTCCAATGAATTGTTGTCTTCTGGTTAAACTGTGTAAGAGTGCCCATTGGGTTAGGTTGATACATATGTCCTAAACTTTATTTCAGATAATATATGGACTTTTAATTTATTATTATTTATAGTAATAGTTGTGGAAAATAATGACAAGGTTTTAAAAAATAATTTAAGCCTTTTCTTTCAGGCCAATTTCGGAAATGGAGCCTTGAATTTTGAAGCCTGTCTTGTAAACAGCTGCTGTTGATGGCATTTAAGCAATTGCCTTATATCAGGTTTTTGTGAAAGACTGTTAACTAGCATCTCTCTTGTGTGATTTGTGTCCTTGGTTGGACATGCAGTGATGCTACACACGTACATGGTGGGTCTTTTTATTGGACAGCTCAAGCACTGAACTGTCTCATGGGGAAAGAAATGAGGAGCATGATAGACAAACCATAAAAGACAGACCATGAGCAGGTATGAACTTCCATTTTGCAAACATTCCACAATTGGAAGATTACTTTGCACAGTTGGTGCCTACTGGTCCAACATGAGAGGCCTATCTGAAGTGAATAAAAGACTATAATGTTGACTATTCCAGCTCAAATAATGGAATAGAATGTTAACATAGAGAATAGTAAATGTTCATATTTTCTTAATTAGATAATATATTGTGTTTGGACTTGTTTGTATTATAATAAATTCTAACATGGTGCACTCATGGTGTTTGTAATTTGCATATGTGTTCAAGCTACAGCAGAATTCTGACTGAAATTTTTTAGATGAGTATTTTCCTTATACTATGTGCTGGTACTGGAATGAGACCTGAGTCCCACCTGTCCCTTGGTTAGCCAGATACATTTCAAAATTTAAGACCACTGAACTCTGCTTCCTATAATCCTAATTAGGTAGTATACTGGGTATAAATCTAAATTCTCTTCTGACTTCATCAAATACATGTATTTGAGACAGTGATGGCTATAATCATAAGCAGAAATCTAGCATAATGGCTAAGACCTTGGACTTTTTTTTCCTCATGATTTATTTGTAACTGAAAGTTTGTACCTTCTGATCCTTTCACCCATTTTTACCACCCACATCTCCCACCTCTGGCAAACACCAATCTGTTTCCTGTATCAGAGTTTTGGGTTTTTTGTTTTGGTTTGGTTTTTTTAATTCTACATATAAATGAGATCATACAGTATTTGTCTTTTCTCTGTCCGACTTATTTCGCTTAGTGTAAAGCACTCAAGGTCCATCCGTGTTGTTGCAAATGGCAAGATTTCATTCTTTTTATGGCTGAATAGTATTCTATTGTGTATATACACCACATCTTATTTACCCATTCATCTATTAATGGACACTTAAGTTGTTTCTGTATCTTGTAATAGCTTGGATGTTGAAGTCAGACAGTCATGGGCATGTCCCACCTCCACCATTTACTAGATGGGCGACCTTTAACAATTCCTTGAAGATCTCTGAAAGACTGTCCCCAGATAGAAAATGGTACAAAATTTAATTTTTTCCAGTTGTCTGCAAGATAAACAGAATCTTTCAAAGTCAGGAAATCAAGGTTTGGAGTCAGGTATGGCAGGCTGTAACTTTGCAGGCTATACCACTTCCTAGCTGTGTGGCCTTGGGAAATGTTCTCAATCTCTCTGAGTCTCAATTTCTTCTCCATAAAATAGGGCTAACAGTAATTCTAGTACATACCTCATGGGGTGATTATTAATGGTAGAGCTAAAAAGAGCCTCCAGTTGCACATCATTTTACAGGTAAGACTACTGGCCAAAAGAAGTTAATGATTTTGTCCAGAGTAGTTACCAAACACTTCATGATTTCCACTTTACCTCACTGCCTTCTATGCAAGATTCTGACTCATCTCCCCACTCAAAGATCACCTTATTTTGTGCCCTTTTTTAGACTTGAGTATATTCCATAGCTTTCCAACCTTTCAAAGCCAGGTCATCCAAACATGAGATATATTATAACAGCATCATAATTAAAACACTTGGCTTGACCTTTCCCTGTGAGGTTGAATTTTTTTAAGTTGACTCTCTGGAATTCTAACCACAGCTCTTAAACTAGCTATGCATTTCCCACACAAACCACCATCAATTCTGACAGCCACCCACAAACTATTGTCACAACCTATCTTTGCATCAACTTGGAGAATGAAAATAACTTACAAGTTGAGAGGGAATATATAGAAAAGCAAGGAATTTGCTGAGAAGGTGGCCAGCAGAAGCTACTAGGCAAGGCCACCTTGCCTAAGCATCCTCATTAATTTTTTTCACCAATTCAAGAAGTGAGTTGATGAAGGTCAAACTGTTAAATAATAATCCTTTTATTAGTGCACTCAGCTAAATGTGATGGCTCAGCCTCTATGGAGGGTGTGCAATTAATCCATGTACTTGCCAGACACAACAAGGGGGATAAGAGGCTCATGTCTACTGGGATAAATAAATACTGTGAATTTCCTGGGTTCATTGGGAGGATGTGTCACTGTCATGCTAGAAAAAGAATACTTTTTTTATTAAAAAGGAGGAAAACAGGGCCACAGTAAAGAAATTCCTTCTCATCAATTCTCCACATGAGTTTACTATGTCCACAGAGCTTTGTTACCTACTACATGGCAATAACACAATATCTCTCTCTAATGGAGATGGAACCAAAACATGTGAAACTTAAACTCTGGTATGAGAGATCCAGATCAATCCCAAAAGGAAGTTTTCACAGTGATGTCTATTCATTCCACAAATGGAGTTCTTAGAATCTACTTCTCTGGGTATATTTCCAAATGGACTATATATCAGAATCTTGGAAGGAAGCAAATCTCACTCAGATGGTTTCAATGAAAAGCCTTTAACCAAGAGATTTTTTTAAAGTATCAGCAAGATTAAGGGAACCAATAAAAGCAATTGAGATACCTAGGAACTAGAAATAATAGGAAGCTTTACCTCTCTAGGCCTGATGAAATAATGGGAGAAAATACTGTTATCACAGCTCAGTGTGGGCCAAGCTTTGGAGGAGAGGCCTTCCAGCAAACAGGTGACACACCATTGCCAGAGATGTGAAGCCAGAGGGGAAGTGTAGGATCCCTAAGCTCTCTTTTCCTTCCCTCTGATATCACTGATGCCCCCACTTGGCTCAAATAGAAGTTAGCCAGGAAGGGAGTGTGGGTGATGTGGTCAGTCCTCGAGGCACAAAACAGTTAAAAATAGATTAAGAGTAAAGGAGTAAAGTGAGACAGGCAGCAATTACAGAATAACCAGCAAAGCTTGGATTCTTATTTTACTATCATTGAATAGTGGAGAAGATCTTAGAGGTTATTCGAAGGAAGGAAGGAAGGAAGGAAGGAAGGAAGGAAGGAAGGAAGGAAGGAGAAGAAGAAGAAGAAGAAGAAGAAGAAGAAGAAGAAGAAGAAGAAGAAGAAGAAGAAGAAAAAGAAGAAGAAGAAGAAGAAAAAAAGAAAGAAAGAAGAAAGAAAGAAAGAAAGAAAGAAGAAGAAGAAAGAAGAAAGAAAGAAAGAAAGAAAGAAAGAAAGAAAGAAAGAAAGAAAGAAAGAAAGAAAGAAAGAAAGAAAGAAAGAAAGAAAGAAAGAAAGAAAGAAAGAAAGAAAGAAAGAAAGAAAGAAAGAAAGAAGAAAGAAAAAACTAACGTCCAAGAGATTGTCTTGCCCAAGGTCATATAACTAAGATGTTGGTAGGTCCTCCTTCTAATGATTTTCTAGCACATTCCCAGAAACATATACTGTAGATCTTCACAAGTTTGCTTTCCAACTAAAAGCAAAATCATGTAGAGTTCTGTGGGGTCTGGTAAGGAACTTAGTGGAAAGCCACTGAAGAATGTTAAGTAAGAAATTGATGTGATCTTCTTACCTCACTTAACCATCATAACAACTCTTGAAGAAGAGTGATATCGCCTCCATTCTTCAGATAAGAAAACGAAGTCTCATGGGGATTAAATTAAGCTTACTCAAGGTCACAGTGAGTAATTTATGAGTTGGTATTTAAGCGTAGTCGTGTTCCAAGAACCACAACTTCAGGCCACCTTGACATATATTCCTTCACATCCCACACTCTCTCTTCTGAATTAGCAGCTTGTTCCCATTACCCTTTTCATCATCCAAAGTTGATATTTAGATTAAAGCCATACTCTAATTCCAGTAATGAAGAGTCAGAAATTATCAAGTTGTGATAGCATATGGTTCTATTTCATGACCCAATTCATGTGTCTGATGAAATCTGACTATCAGTTGTACAAGATTGTAAATGAAAAAATATAGACTCTGCTGGCAGGTAAGGCTATATATATATATACTTTTAAAAACTTTTCGAAGTATATACTTTTAAAAACAATATTCAAAAAGATACTCAATAGTATTTTCAATGACACTGTTTTACAAATGCTCGTATACAGATTTCAACTCTTGATCCTTCAGCTTAGCAGCTGGCCCTTCAGAGCAAGCGCCTGTGCTTCTGTCCAAGGTTCTGAAATCATTTGGCCATAGCTTAGATTTGAGCAAGAAAGGCAATTTGTTAAGAAAAAATATTTTTGTTTGTTTGGTTTGGTTTGTTTTGAGGGAGAGAGGCAGGGAAGAGGCAGAGGGAGAGAAAGAGAGAGAGAGAGACTCTTAAGCAGGCTGCATACCTAGCATGGAGCCTGACGCAGGGCTCAATCTCATGACCCTGAGATCATGATTTGAACTGAAATCAAGAGTCGGATGCTTAACCAGCTGAGCCACCCAAGCACCCCATGTTATCTTTATGTATAAAGATACATTTCACTCCCTCTATTTAAAAAAAGGAATTGGTATAGCATTGTTTACTTTACAAAACTATTTAAGATAGGATTTCTTACAAAGCAAGTTCCACTGGGGCCTTGTTCCTCAAACCATGGTCCACTTAATGGCAACGTCACATCAGCATCACCTGGGAGTTTGTAAGAGCTGTGGAATCACAGGCCCCATCCCATCCTGCTGAACCAGCATCTGAATTTTAACAAGATCCCAGGTGATTCATACACACATTAAAATGTGAGAAGTAACGCACTGCTATACTTTAAAACAGTGGTTTTACACCCTTGGGAAGCTTTTTGAAAACCCCAGTACTCAAGATGAAACCCAGACAATGGTATTTTTTAAGTTCCTTGGATAATTCTAATGTACAGCCAAAATGGATAACCACTGATTTTTTTAAAGAAAACTTTAAATCACTACTATAAATGGAAAACCAGTATCACCTGTCATCAATAGATGGAAACCATCTTTAAAAGGCCAAAGTGCTTTCAGCAACTCCCTAATTTTAGTGATTCCCACCCTTAACTTAAACCTATGTCTAGACTCTACACCCAGATGAATTAAATCAGAACCTAGGGGAATGGGCCCAAGGTATCAAAATGTTCTAAAATCTTCTCAGGTGATTCTGACACACAGGATTGAAGACCACTTGCCTGCTTGGTAACACTTGGTTGGCTAAAAATTTTGACCGGGAAATTACAGTACAGCTTTCCCAAATAATCTATCATGTGTCCATATCCCTGACTCAGACTTCCCACAAATGGTTGAAGTTTCCCAATATGTGTACTTCTCACTGTTGAAGATTAAGGAGGCTGACAAATCATACCCTTCTACCCCTTTACTCTGAGTGTGGAACCTGTTGAGAATAGACTAGTGGATATCAATTATCCATTCTATTACTGGAAGGGTGGAATGGAGAACCTCAGGGGAACTGAGAGCCAATGAACTTCCTATCCAACCAGTCTATATTTTGGCTCAAACACTCATGAAAGAGTCTGGAACTGCATAAAAGAGAGTTGCAAGCAGAATTTCCGTCCCTCAAGTAGTGTCCTATCAGTGAGGACAATTAGATATGGGCCTCTAGACCTTCCTCTGGAAGCCACACCTGAACCACAACCCAGTTATGATTCCTATCCATATGGAAAATGGGAGCTTGGAAAGAATTCCTCCTCCTTGAAGGCCTGAGTAGAAAATTAATGTGGCTTTCTCACATATATGATGTTCCTTCTTCCTCTCCTACAAATTAGTCAAAGCCTTCCCTCTCCATTGTGGATAGAGTGAAAAAGAAGGGTTGAGAGAAGTTACCTTCCAAATACTTCTGAAAATAAGGTCAAGATTTCCTAAATTACGAGTTAAGATAGAACTATTAAAAAGAAATAATGATTCCCCCTCCCCATGCCCACCTCCTCATGACCCAGGGAATTTTACAAATGTGGCTCAGGAAATTTCACAACCCACAAGCAAAGAGACAGTCCGGTGTGCTGCACTGTTAAAATATTTAGAGGAAAGGCAAGAAAAGATCCATCTGATCATCCAGAGCCTCACATCATCAAATTAGGGCTATTGGGTACCTACAAAGGCATAATTCTATCTTCAAGGTCAGAGATTCTCAGCGTTGGCCCACCTATCACTCACTGTTGGCACATAGTTCTCTAAAACCCCTGAAATAAAAAAATAATTTTAATTGACTCTGATTAAAATAAGAATGCCACATAGGACTTTTAGGAGTGAACAAAAGTAGTGCCTACTTCATAGCATTGCAATTCCCAAAGTTAAGGTCTTGGTGTACAAGGGTGTATGTCATGCAGATCTAGGTTCAAATCCTGACTTCACCACTTGCCAAACTGTGTGACACTGGACAAGTTACTTCCAGTCCCTGAGCTACTATTGCATCATATGGAAAGTAGAAATAATGATAGTACTGACTTCAAAAAGGGGTTGTGGAAGTTCCTTATATTTTTTAAGTGTTTGGAACATATTTATATTATTAACAAGTTGTGTTATTGTTATTTAGTTCCCCATGATACAGACAAAAGGAACATTGTATATTCCCAGAATTTCTCTGGGAAACTAGGTCACCTTTGTAATGATGAGGCCACTCCTGGGAAGAAAGGGTTATGCCATGTTCCAGCTTTCTCTCTTTTACAAAGTGGAGAAAGCATATCATTCATTGTAGCCGTCCAGTGACAGTTCCTGAAAAAAGATAGAGCATCAAAGATTTGGAAGACTAGGGGCAGGCCATCAGTCACTCCATAGTCAATTTCAATACCATGAAACATGACATCCAGCAATACCCTAACTCTTTCCCTCAAACAATTTGCATCCACCGCTAATCTCTGGATTGAAACATCAGCCTTCGGAATGATGTTGATGGTGGCTGCATAAAGGCCACTTGACCATCTCATTAGGGTTGCCATCACTTGGCTCCAGTGATGAGAAAAATGGAAATAGTCCTGTGGGTGGGTAAGGGTTGATACAGGTGACCTGTCCCCAAGATGTCAAGTATGTCTCCAGGGCTCTGAGAGAGGACACAAATATCTCCTCAGCTGGAGACAAGGGCTTCTTGTTATTGCAAATTAATTTTGTAAATATCTGATTTCTAAGAGGCTATAAGGAAATGACTCCCTGTTGTTATATGTGTGTGCCTCTTAGTGTATCTGATTTCTGGGGCATGGTGATGTGTTCTGACATTGCTTGTCCCTGTGAGGTCTGTCAGGGAAAGGCCACAGCCATGAGAAGAAAGGACAGGGTCTTCCCCAAGAATGAGGTCATCACAGCATCTGTCATCTGGGGAAGAAGCAGGCCATTGGACAGAGCAAAACAAAATAGGCCTGAATAAGTAGGAGAAAGGGTAAAGTTTCTTTGTCTTGACTGGGACAATCTAGATGTCTACAATAGGTTTCCTAAAGGTGGGGCTTGAAGCCAGAAGAGGACCATGATGGTTCAACTTTCCTGAGATTTCTATTAATGAGATAAGTCTACCTAGAAGCAGTTCTTTAACTTCAGTTAAGAACTTCAGTTCTGGGCAGCCCAGGTGGCGCAGCAGTTTAGTGCTGCCTGCAGCTCAGGGTGTGATCCTGGAGACCTGGGATTGAGTCCCACATCAGGCTCCTTGCATGGATCCTGCTTCTACCTCTGTCTGTGTGTCTCATGAATAAATAAATAAAATCTTAAAAAAAAAAAAAAAGAACTCCAGTTCTTTAACCCTGGGAGAGGGTTCCCTGCTCAACAGGGAGTCTGCTTCCCCCCCCCTAAATTGTGCTTGCTCTCTTGCTTTCTAAACTAAATAAATAAAATATTTTAAAATTCTCTTTTAATAATAATGTCCCTAAATTTTTCTGTCTTGCCTCTGTGTGTTCCCTCAGGTCCCCCTTCAATATTTCTGGGAGTCTCTCTGGTCATTTCACATGTTCTCAATCTGTTAACTATTGTGTCCACATGGAGTCCTCCTTCTTCTTCCTCTGTTCTTGATCCTCCCTGTTGATGTCTCCCAAACATGAAGAACTCAGAGGACCTCACTGTTGCCATTACTGACAGAGGACACCATGAAAAGGCCAACAAAAGCTAGAGTAGGGCCACATTCTAAGCAGAAGTGGGAAATGGTCTTTCTTACAGGTCAAGGCACCTTGGCACACATTTGGAAAAAATCATGAGGGCTCTAAGCATGAGTAGGCAGTTCATAGAAGAGGAAATCTGGAGGTGAATGAATGAATTGAATGAATGAATGAACAAATTGATGAAAACATATATACTTACCATGTCCTAGTTCACTAAAAATCAGGCATGTGAACATTAAAATATCAACAATTTTCACACCTCTTGGATTGACAATAATTAAAAAAAATCACAGCCTCAAATGTTAGATGGAGGTGGAAAAGACAAATACCTATAATGACAGTGAAAATGGGTATAATAAGCACTTTGAAGAGAAACTGGACAATAGAGAGAACAACCGTACCACCAAGCTATCCTATTTCCAGCTATATACTTTAGGGAAAATATCTCATGCATGTGCTGAAAGACATGGGTACCAGCCTGTTCCGTGGCAGCATTGTAATATTAGCAACAACTGGGAAATAACCTACATACCCATCAAGAGAATGATTGATTAAAAAAATAGGATGCTACAACACAGAACAAATGAATGAACTAAGGCTACATGTGTCAACAAAAATAAACCTCAAAAAAGAATGTTGAAAATTGACACAATGTACGATATGATTCCATTTATATAAGGTCTCAGTGGGTAAATACATGCATTTATAGCAATAGTATAAAAACATGAATGAGATGCTAAATTCCAAATTTTTGATAGCAAATACTTCTTGGACGAGAGGAACGAAATTCAAAGGGGACAGACAGAACAAATGGCAACTCAACAGACTGATATGTTTCATTCCTTTGGAGAACTCTGAAACAAACAAGGCAAAATACCAAGATATTCTATAGATAAGTATCCTTTATATTACTTCTCATGACTGTGCATTTACTATATTTTATAATAATGTGGAAGGTAAGGTGGTCCTCAGTGAGTCAAGTCCTTATATAATCTCCTCCCTATGAGCGCAGAAACTATGACCTGATTTTAACCAGTTGAATATGGCAAAGGTGATAGGATGTCACTCTCATGGTTGTGTTACACCACATAAGGCTCTGCTAGACTAGAGTGAGAGAGTCTTGCTGACTTTGATAAATAAGCTGCCATGTTGTGAAAGAGCCACATGGCAAGGTACTGTGGGTGGCCCTTTAGGACCCAGACATTGCCCAAGCTGACACCAGTAAGAAGCATGGCCCTCAGTCATAGAGCTGCAAGGAAATGAATTCTGGCTGCAGCTTGACAAGCTTCCTCCAATCAAGACTCTTGATGAGAATGCTGCTTAGCCAATCCCTTGAACACAGCCTTCTCAGACCATGGGAGAAGACCCAGGTAAGCTGTACCTGCACTCTTCACCCTTAGAAACTGAGATCGTAAATATGTGTTGGTTTAAGCCACCTAATTTTTGGTAATTTGTTACACAGCAGCAGAAAACTAATACAAATAAAATATTCATGAAAAGAAACAGCCAAGGGTTCAAAGAAAAACCATAAAATTATGATGTCATGATGTTCAAGTTTCAAGAAGAAGGAAGTAATTAGCTAGACAAACGCTCCCAATGCTAAATAAGGATGACCAAGAAACTTCCTTACATGTAGCAGTTTCAGAGAAGTGGGCAGGTCAGAAGCCAGGTGCCAGTAGGCTGAGAACCAAGTAGAAGGTGAGGAACTGGAGACAGCTGGCTAAGAAGTTTGTCAAAAAGGAAGACTAAGAGACAGGGAGATGCTTGATTCATAGAGGCATGAAGCTAATGGAGGTTGGTCGGTTTAAGTTTTTATAAACCAGGAGAAACTTAAACATGTTGACCTGGTGCCTCACAGGTTTTTTTGTTCATAATCGAATGGTTTGGTATTCAGTGGCTCCGCCAAGTCTACACATTGGAACCACTTGGGGAACTTTCAAAAAATGCCCATAATCAGTGTATAACCATGCAATAGAATACTATCCAATAATAGAAAGGAACAAAATACTAGCACACACTACAACATGGATGGACTTCACAAATATGCTAAGCAAAGGAAACCAAACACAAAGATTTCATTTATATAAAAAAATTTTTTTAAAGAAAGTCTAATATTTCCCACTCGTTTTTATCAGAAAGGGAGACAGAACATGAGAGACTCCTAACTCTGGGAAACGAACTAGGGGTGGTAGAAAGGGGGATGGGCGGGGGGTGGGGGTAACTGGGTGACGGGCACTGAGGGGGACACTTGATGGGATGAGCACTGGGTGTTATTCTATATGTTGGCAAATTGAACACCAGTAAAAAATAAATTTAAAAAAAATTAAGTCTATAGAGAGGACACGGGTGGCTAAGTGGTTGAGAGCGTAATTCCTGGGTTCTGGGATCAAGTCCCACATCAGGCTTCCTGTAGGGAGCCTGCTTCTCCCTCTGCCTCTGTCTCCCTCTCCATGTCTCTCATGAGTAAATAAATAAAATCCTTTAAAAAAGTCTATATAGAGAGAAAGCAGATTAATGGTTATCTGGGATTGAAGGTGGGAATGAAGACTAATTGTAAACTCTTTTTCTTATCTCTGTTCCATTAAACAAGCTTTCTCATCTCGTATGTCCCCAGGTGTTGGCTTCTGGCAGTCACCCTTCTGCTGGGGTAACCTCTCTCCAGATGATCCTCATGTATAAGATGACCCCTAGCCAGCTCTCTTCCATGGTAAGGTGGGGCAACCTTGCCTGAGTGACTCGAAGGAACGCAAAGGCAACCTTATCTCCCACTCAGCCTCCAGCCAGAAGCTTGGCTTGGATTTTTCATGCATGCAACAGGTAACAGTTACTTTATTCCTCAAGTTTCAGAGGACATAATTGAACCTTTCTAAGCACCTATCTTTCAGTCCACTATCATTCCTCTTCTGCCTCATGGTGGGAAGAGGAAGGAGAAAGTCACCAACAGTCCAAAACCTCTCTTTAAAGACACTTGCACTCTGGTTTATTCACTCTCTGCTCTCTTCAGTTCCTGAGTGAGTCTTTAGCCTCCTCCCCACAGTCTGAAGTCTGCGGATGGGCTAATGCTAGAAGATCCAATTCAGGAGCTGTCAAAGTCCTCTCAAAACAATCTAACACCTCATTTCAGAATATGGGTGTCCCTTGACCCTCCTATTCCTATTAGCTTTGAGAATTCACCTAAAACTCTAAGACATTAAGACTGTAGCTTTTAACCATCCATTTCATCTCACACTGGTTAACTACAAGATCCAGAATGTGTGGTGACCAAATTGTGATTTAAGTGTATGTGTTTCTTTCAGGTAAATATCGTGAGCAAATGAATGTGTTACATTAAAGGGAAGGGTGTGCTCAAGGTGTGGACAGGTAGCATTAAGGCACTGGGTTTCACATGGCTATGCTATGTTTATCATGCTGAGTATGTGAGTAGATGTGTGCTGCTATGAAATATCATCATCATCATCATCATCATCATCATCATCATCACCTAGCTTTGCTCATCTAAACACACACTGCTCCAAAGAGACAATGCCCCAGTCCATCAAGATCTTTCAATGCAAGCAAAAATCTAAGAGTTGGGTGGGTCAAAACATGCCACATCCAGTGTATAATCCAGACCTTGAACTCTATGGTTTGTTCTGGCCTGTGGTCACATTTCAATTCAGGCAATAATTTTAAACACGTGTCAATTTTTAAGTAGCCTATCATCAGTTCTTCATCTTGAAATACCAATCGGTTCTTCTGTAGCATGGGGTCAGCAAACTTTTTCCGCAAAAGGGCCTGATATAAGTAATTTTTTAAAGTAATCTCTACCCCCATCATGGGACTTGAACTCATAACCACCAAGTGAGCCAGCTAGGCACCCCCCCCTTTTTCTAAGTAAAAGATGATAAATAATATCGACTCGAGGCCATACTATCTCCATCACAATTACACAACTCTGCTTTTATAGTGTGAAAGCAGGCACAGACAATGCATAAATAAATGAAGGTGCCTATGTTCCAATAAAACTTCATTTGCAGGGGTGCCTGAGTGGCTCAAATGAGCCTCTGACTCTTGATTTCAGATCAGGGCATGACCTCATGGGTTGTGGGATCAAGCCCCCAGTGGGCTCCATGTTCAAGCCTGCTTGAAGATTCTCTCCCTCTGCCCCTCTTCCCACTCACTCTCTCTCTTTCCACCTCCCTCTAAAATAAAATAAAATAAAACTTTAAAGAAAATAAAGTAAATTTAAGGTAAGTCATTTTAAAGAAAAAATTAAAGAAGTCTAGAGGTAATACACAGACATGGCAAAATAGTGAAGGTGCTAATAAGAATCAAACATCACAGATGGCAAGAGTGATGCCAGAGAAGGAAAGGAATTTCTCCTAAATCATACAGCATAAAAGAGGCTGAGCTAGAATCAAACACCAGGTCTCTGTGTTCCCAGTTTTTAGTCTTTCTAGTAAACCAGGCCTCATTCTCACTGAACAAGTCCCCTTATTTGCACTGTATATTCCAAGCTGAAATCCCATCAGTGACCCTTCTTTTCTCCCTCTTCACAAAGGAGCACCTCACTGACAGTTACCAGTCAGCTTGATGGAAGATAGAAGTCTTGCCCATCAGCTCTGGCGTCTCCTGCGAGAAAGTGGAACAGAGCCCAGAGGAAGCAGCCAGTCAGGGTCCAGGGCTCAGGGACCTATATGTTGCCCCATCCCCAAAATTATGAAGAATCAGGAAGCTCTAGCAGCCCCTGGCACTGATGAGAATATGTAAGGAGTCCAGGGAGGATGCTGATGTTGAGAAGAGGGCAGTGGAGCTTGATCCTGGCAGTAGGGATTTCTGGAGGCCAATGGGCCAGGTCTGCTCAGAACCAAGGGCAAAGCCTACACTGCCCATGTCCTAAAAGAAAATTGCTACTGTGCCAATTGGGCATGAGTGGTACTTGTGTTGTTCACTATTATATCCCCGTGTCCTGGCACATAGCAGACACTCAATGAAAACCTGTCAAATGGCTAATAAAGGTAAGCCTTAAGTAAGAGAGAAAGGAAAGGGGGGGAGAGTAAGGTAGAGGAGAGAGAAAAACAGATGAAGAAAAGGTGAAGAGAGAAGGGAGAGAAAGACCAATCTTCATTTGGGCAGAGATTATCTAATGTCTTCCCCAATATTTCTCCAACTGGTAAAAGAGTACATGACAAGACTCACATGTATCCACCTTTTGAATAAATAAATGAATTAATAGGAGGTGAATATGAAATATTAATAAATAACTATAATATAATTAAAAAGTAGGAATGGTTAAAACCATTCTAATAGATATCATTTATTGAGCACCTACTCTAAGCACTCAATGGACATTAATGATATTAATGATATTAACCATTGCTACTATGACTGGTCTTGCCAAACACCAGGCACAGTGCTAGGAGCTTTACATGGATTATCTCATGTAATCCTCATTACCCTCAAGGCAAGACCTCTTATCAACCTCATTTTATAAGTGAAATAACTAAAACTCAGAAAGACTAAATATCTTGCTCAAAATCAATAAACTAATAAAGAGAATGGTGAACCCAAGACCCCCATGCAGGTCTATGTGTCCCCAAAGTCTGGAACCTGTCCTTCATATGACTATAATTAATAATACGACCCCCCCCCCAAAATTAAGAGTATACTTATCATGATAAGCACTAGGTAATGCATAGAATTGTTGAATCAGTATGTTGTATACCTGAAACTAATAGAACGCTGTACGTTAACTACTGGAATTAAAATAAAAAATAATAATCTAATAATAATATGACCACCAAAAGGCTGGGTAGACTTGACAGGTATTTGAGAAGAGTTAATTAGACACATAAAGTGGAAGGGGAAGAGAGGGAAGAGGTCATCATGAAGATATTACTGGGATTCACTAAGATATGAGACTCTCCCACCTTTCTGAGCATACACCATGTTAAGGCAAGGCATAGATATATGATCTTTGACCAATAGTATATGAGCACAAATGACCTAAATCACTTTTTGACATTTGAGAGCCCCTAAGTGATTGTGCATTCTTTCCCTGCCAAGAAATTGTTGAAAGAATTGGCTAAGCCAATACATGGAGGTCAACCACCCAAACTCACAGTGAGTTTTAAATGAGAAATGAAATGTGTGTTTTAAGTAACTGCATTTAGGTGATATTTGTTATGGCAGCATGACTTTGTCTACCCTCAGTAACACAATGATAACTGTGAAAGAGTACCGAAGCAGTGGCACCTATAAAAATAAAATGAAGGAAACAATGTTTGCATAAAAGAATCTAATAATGGATGTCAAATCAAAGAGAGAGTTTTTCAGTCTGCTTAAAAATAGAGGAGCAGAGATGCCTGGGTGGCTCAGTGGTTGAGCGTCTGTTTGCCTTTGGCTCAGGGTGTGATCCCAGGGTCTAGGATCAAGTCCCACATTAGGCTCCCTGCATGGAGCCTGTGTCTCTGCCTCTCTCTCTCTCTCTCTGTCTCTCATGAATAAATAAATAAATAAAAATAGAGGAGCAAATAACCCTGTTGAAAAGGTGATAGAATGTGGTAGATAAGTGGAGTCTGACTGACCTGGATTTAAACCCTGCCTCACCACTCACCACCTGGGCGGGCTCAGCCTCTCTGAGTCTGTTTTCTCATTGGTAGCATTGGACTGACAGTAACACTAACCTCACAGAGTGTTTAGGAGTTTTAAATGATGCTACCCATATAGAGTGCTGAACACAGCACCCAGCACAGGGCAAGTCCTCGAGAAATGTAACCATTATTACTAAAGAAGAAGGCACAGGTGGCTAGCAGCTCTGAAAAGCTTGAGATTCCCCCTTCCCAGCAATGCTCTGTGAATCCTGAAGGGGTTAACCCGAGGCACACGTGCATACGCGCACATTCATACACAGTCACACGCACAGGCACACGCAGCCCACGCATTGCCCTTTGATTCCTCTCCCAAGGCAGGAATGGAGATGAAGTCTGCCAACTGTGCAGCCCTAATTGCATTTTCTTCCTGAAAGAGGGTCTGGTGCAGAACACCTGCGGTCCAGAGCTACGTGACACCAAGGCTGTCGTGCAGGCAGTGGTGGCACAGGCAGCATGCAAATTCAGGGACTCTGGGACCTGAGACACAGCCACACATGGCAAATCCCTGGGTGCCCCTCCCAAGTATTGCCCCCATCCCAGAAATGTCACTTCCTGTGCAAGGCTAGTGGCAGTCTGGAATTTGCAATTAATCCCCTTCGCAAAGGCCCCCAGGGACTGGGAGCAGACATTTTCCTGATGCCCTGAGAGGCAGCATACAAAGCATGGTGTTGAGAGCAGAGGGTTTTGAAAAGCAGGAAACAGGTGCAAAATCAAGCTCTGACATCACTAGCTGTGTAATTTGAACAGGTGCCACACGCTCTAGAGAACCAGTTTCCTCAACTTCCTAAACAGGGCACACTGTCACAAAATAAAGTTCAATATGGCAAGGTGAGTACAACAATAAGCACATGAACAGTTAGAAACCAGCAAAGAGAAAGGAGCAAGAAACTCTATCTGGACAAAAAGGAACCCTCATATAAGACTCCTGGAAGAGAGGACACTCAAGATGGGATATGAAGGATGAAGAGAAGTTTTTCCTGTTGGCTAAGACATGGGATAGCTTTATGGGCAGAGGAGGACAGTAGGCAAAATGTTATGGTGGAAATCCTAAACTAGTAGAGATGACTGAAGGAAAAAGCTTGAGGAAGGAAAAAAGCAAGAGCAAAGGGTGGGAAAATAACTGTCAAGGCAGACCTTGGAGATCTGAAGCTTAGATTTACCCTACTGTCAATAAGCGGTCATAAAGGATTTGGAGTGGGAGTAAGACATACTGAGGTGTGCATTTTAGAAGGACCATTCATGGCAGCTTTGTTGGGAGGGCCTGGGGGACTACAGGCAAATGGTGATGGGGGCCTGAACTTGAGTTCTGAGTTAGAGCAGAATTTCAGGAATACCTTTATCACTCTGTGAACAGGAATCAAAATCTATAGCAGTGGCCCAAAGGTAAAGAAAATATTTGGAGACAAAAGCCCTGGAATCATGGGGAGTGGCTACTCTACCTGCTGCCCCAGCTTGCTCCAGTCTATTTTACCTTTTCTGTTTGAAGGACAGCATCATTCACTAAAACTAAGTGTTCCTGGTTTTTTTATTCACTCAGTCACTCATTCATTCATCCCATGAACAGCCTCTACTTGCAAGGCACTATACTAGGCTTGAGCACTGAGGGTCCACAGCAAACCAGACAGACGTGCTTCCCAACCTCCTATCACTCTAGGTCTAGTGGGGACATAGGTATGAAACTATCAAACATAATTAACTAAAGAATTCTGAATTGTGAGAAACTATGAAGAAAATCAGTAGGAGCCCAAGGAAGAGAATAGTTCTAGTTCAAACTAGGAATCAGGAAATCATCTCAATTTCCTGATCATCAAAATCATCTCAATGATCTAAACAATGATCAGCAGTTAGCCAGCTGTCAGGCAGGTGAGCATTCTAGATAGAGGGAGCTGTGTGTGCAAAGGGCCTGAGGCGGGAAAATGTTTGGCCTGTACCAGGAACTCCAAGAAAACATGTGTTGCTGGAGTAAGTGATCAAACTGGGAGAAAAGCACAGAATGTACTGGAAAGGGGGCCATGTAGGCCTTGGTGAAGAGTTTGGATTTCATTCTAAGTGCAAAGGGAAAAGCCACTGAAGTATCTGGTTAGGAGAATAAATGGTCAAGTTCACATTTTATAGAGATATCTCTGAATGCTGGATACAAAATGGCTTCTAGATGAGCAAAAGTGGGCCACAGACATGCAGTGAGGAGGGTATTACAGTGGTCCAGGCCAGGGATGATGTGGGCAAGTCTGGGCCAGGCTAGTGAGTGTGAACATAGACAAGTGGGTACAATGGAAAAATATTTGGGGGAAGGTTGAATCTTACCTATTTCTATTTTTATTATTTATTAATTTATTTATTTATTTATTTATTTATTTGAGAGAGATAGTACAAGTAGGGGGAAAGGCAGAGGGAGAGAACCTTTAAGAAGATTCCCCTTTGAGTGCAGAGCTTGATACAGGGCTCAATCTCATGAGCCATGAGGTCATGACCTGAGCCAAACCAAGAGTTGGACATCAACTGACTGAGCCACCCAGGGGCTCCAAATCTACCTATTTTTAAAGCTCATCATGAAAGGAAGAAGTTTACAAATGGACTACCATCTACCCAGTTTGTTAAGCAGGAACCCAAGATTATCTTTTTCTTCAGAGATGCCTCTTCACTCATCAGGAATTAGTCACTGCTCATGGTCCCCTGTGGCCCTAATTTCTAATAGAAAATCAAACAACATTGATCCTCCTTTCCTCCTATAATGGGTTGAATTTTGTCTCCCAAAAAGATATGTTTGAGCCCTGAACCCCTGTACCTATGAATGTGACCTTGTTAGGAAATAGGATCTTTGCAGATATAATCAAGATTTAAGTTAAAATGAAGTTATGCTGGATTGGAGTGGACCCTAACCCCAATCACTGGTATCCTTCTAAGAGACCCAGACACAGGGAGAATGCCATGTGACCACAGGGGCAGAGATGCACTTACAAGCCAAGGAACACCAAGGATTGCCTGGACCACAAGAGGCCCAGAAGAGACTTCTCCTTCACCCTCTGTTATTTTGCAAACTGGTCCTCATATGGGGAGGGCCAGGAGAGATGGAAGAAAGAGGAAGGCTACTCCATGTGGGTAGGTGGTAGGGTTAATAAGCAAGAGAATTTACAACCAAGGAGGCTCATCTTTGGCACCACAAGGTGAGTAGATCTCTGCACATCCCTGCCAGAATCTTAAAAGTTTATACAGGCCTTAACAGGGTTCAATCATATCTACCATCCAGATGGCCTCAACACCTGACTCTCTCAAGGCTGCATCCTTAGAACAGCTCCTCGTGGGCAGAACATATATTCTAAGGATAGAGTGGAGAGCCTCCGATTGCCCAGTGGCAGCTCTCGGCTCAACCTGCAGTCACATCCACTCAATGACCTCCTCCAACACTTTCCTAGGGATACCACATCTCAGCATCCCAATCAGGCTTTGTCACAACATTTAGACCTTAATCCATGGCAGCCTGCACCCTCCCAGCTTTACAAAATTGTAAGGTCTCCATGTTGCTCTCCCACCTCATCTGCCAGCCCCAAACCCAGCCAAATTCTCAGACACCACACGTCTTTCTGTAATGTCAGCTCATCTGCTGACTTTCTAACTTGAGCTTCATCCTCTAGTTGGGCATCAGCGGCTGCCTGATGTGGCCACAGTAGAGGCCAGCCCACCACGCAGCCATGCTCTTCACTTCCCTGCCACAGCACACTCTGTGCAGTTCCTCAAACAAGCACATCAGGCCAGCAGCATTTTCAGGTCATCCCTGTACTCACAGGACAGTGCCCAAGCATGTGACTTGAGGGCCACCCCTCTCCACAAAGAGGTGATAGCCAACTCGGCATATCCCCCACAGCCTGTATCTTCCTTCTCCTGGCTGGCTCACCAGACATTGGTTCACAAACCAGTCCCTATACCCAGACTGCAAGAAGGGACGGAAAACAGAGGCAGGCCAGTCCAGATGGGTAGAGAGCAGGGTTAATAAGCAGGGGATCTTATTTATGAGGCTTGTCCTGAGCAGCCATAAGACAAATACATCTCCATACCTGCACATCATAGTCTTCAGAGTTTAGAGAGAGGCCTCAACAGGATTCAGTCATGTCTGCATCTATATGTCTCAACACCTCACTCTCTCAAGATCTTGTCCTAGAAATGGCTCCAGCTGTGGGAATGATGGGGGGAGTGTACATTCCAAGGACAGGGGAAGGGGTAAATACTGCACCTCCAATTGCCCAGGGACAGTGTGAGGGTCAACTGGCAGTCACATTCTCTCAGTGACCTCTTCCTATACCCTCCAGAGCTCAAGAGAGACATGTCTTTCTCACATCTTAAATATTAAGAAACTGAAGCAGAAGAAAGCTCTCATTAGACATCTCAATGTCTCCAAAGACACTAGGATCTACTATAATAGTTGCTACCAGTATAAGTTAAGAGCTGGCAAATTATAGCCAAATTTAGCTGCATGCCTGGTTTTGTAAAGAAAGTTTTATTGGCACATAGCCAGGGGAGATATCATTTGAGGGTACAAACTTGCAACTTGTAGATAAATAAGTTCTGAAGATCTAATGCACAGGATAGTGATTCTGGCCAACAATACTATATTATAAACTTCAAAGTTGCTAAGAGACTAGATCTTAATTGTTCTCACTACAAAAAAGAAATGATAATTATAGGTGTGATAGGGGTTAGCTAATACTGTGGTGGTAATAAAACCACAATATATATCAAATCAGCACATTGCATACCTTAAACTGATATGATGTCATATGTCAATTTTATCTCAATAAAAAAGAAATATATAGGGGCACCTGGGTGGCTCAGATGGCTAAGCACCTGCCTATAGCTCAGGTCATGATCCCAGGGTCCTGAAACGGAGCCTTGTGTCAGGCTCCTTGCTCAGCAGGGAGTCTGCTTCTCCTTCTCCCTCTGCGCACCACCCCCCTTCCTACTCTCACTCTCACTCTTGCTCTCTCTCTCTCTCAAATAAATCAATAAAATATTTAAAATTCATATAAATATAAACAAATAAATAAACAGAAAAGTCCTTCTTTTCTTTCCCAAGAGATAACTGCTATTAACAGTTTCTCATACAGCCTTCAAATTATTTTCTACACATAGATATCCTTTACATATATACATACTCAAGTGCAAATAATATCATGCCTGCTGACATAAACCTGCATTTTTCACAGAATATGTTCTGGATATTTTCTCTTTTTTTAAGGATTTATTATTTATTCATGAGAGACACAGAATGAGAGAGAGATGCAGAGACACAGACATCCCAGATGCGGGACTCCATCCCAGATCCTGGGATCATGACCTGAGCCAAAGGCAGGCACACAACCACTGAGCCACCCAGGCATCCTTGGATATTTTTCTATGTCAGCTCATGTGGGGTAATCTCATTGTTCTTAATCATTGCAAAGTATTCCATATTAAGGAGGTACCATAATTTATTGCTGGACTTTCCATGGCTGTCAGTATTTTACTCTCTAAATGAATGCTGCAATGAACATGCTTATATAGATAAATTTTTGATACTTAGGATAGATTGGTTTTCTTCAGTCTAGCTAATTTAAAACTTGATATAATGCAGGCACTGTGTTAGGTTTATCCAGTGGTGAATAAACCATGGTCCCTGACATCAAAGAGCTCACAGTATCATCCAATGATGACTTTGATGAATTTAATGAGCACCCACTATGGGCCATTCACAATATGATGATATTTATGTGCATTTGCTTATCCAATCCTCACAACAGAAGCACCTTATGAGGCAGATAGTATTATCAGCTCCACTTTACAAATGAAACTGAAGCTCAGAGAGGTTAAGTATCTTACCTGAGGCTACACAGCTAGCAAAGATTGTGCTGGAATTCAAACTCAAACTCTTAAGTACCCTGCCTACACTCAGAAGACAGGATTAAAATTAGTGCAAGTGGGAGCTCAGAGGAAGGAAAGAAGGACTCGATTAAGGAGATCAGAGAAGGCTCCATGAACAAGTGACAACTGAGTGGCATTGAAAAGAACATGTTTTTTCCAGTTGAAAAGGAGAGAGAAGGAATTCCAAGCAAATAGTGAGCAGCATGCACAAAGCCATGTGACTGTGAAGGCATGGAATTTCTGGGGAACCAAAGTGCATAATTCAGCATGATTTGGGGGCAGAGTGAGGGAAATGAGACTGAAGAGAAGAATAACGGGATCATAGATAGCCCCTCATTTTGGCTAAGGACTTAACTTTATCCTAAAAGTTATGAGGAACCATCGAAGGGTTGGAAAGCAAGAAAGTCAAGATCAAAATTGCATCTCTGAAAGAATATGCTGGCTGTAGTGTGGAAGATGGCATTCAGGGCCAGGGGGCAGTGGAGGGGGAGGCTTAGGACAGGGACAAGACAGATTAGGAGGCAATCATCCAAGCCACACTGGGAGAGCTTTTCTTCTTGGGGCAGCTTTTGCCATGTAATAAAAGACAGCAGGATGGTATCAAGGGCAGGATACGCCAATTCAGTGAGAGCAGGAGTTCAGTGGCTCCTGAAAATGCCAAAGGCAGACTCAGTTCCTGCTTCTCCCCAGGATGTAAAAGGTGATGGCTGACTGCCCAGTGAGGGAACTTGACGCAATCCTGGACCATTTCACTCCACATCCAGAACTCTTCCGGCAGCTGGGAGATGTCCTCGGGTTGTGCCATCCTGGCAAGAAGAGGACATCATGAGCAGTGGCCTGTCCACTTCTAACACCCCCTCAACTGGCACCAAGAAGCTGTGGGCCTGCAGAGAGCCAAGCCGCGTGGCTGCTACATCATGAATCATCCCAGCTGGTTCCGGCTATTTTCCCTGGGAGGCAGAGGAGCAAGCGGAAGTGTGTCCTGGCGAAGCCAGGCAGGAGATCAATGGCCAGCCTGCCAAGCATGGCCATGTCCAACAGGCAGGATGGATTCCTACAGCTACTTCACTGACCTTGTGGGAAGGCAGAGAGTGCCTGGCTGGTCTTGGTCACAACATGGAGTAGCCAACAGGTCTAGCGCTGAGACCTGATGCCAGAGGACACTGACCAAGGCAAAAGCACAAAGCACAAGGAAGTGGCATTAGGCATTGGTAAAACATCTATTTACTGAGCCTAGACTCCAGTCTAGGAATCTAGGAACTATGCTAAGCAATTTACCTCATCAGCATGTCTGCTAAAATACTTTATAGTCATTATTTTACCGAATCCACTACAACAGAGGTCACCCAAATCCAGCTTGTGGCTTGTCTTCTATATAGCCCATGAACTAAGAATAATTTTTACATTTTTAAAGGTTTTAGGAAAAAGGAAAAATATGTGACAGAAATCATCTGTGTTCCACAAAACCTAAAATATTTACCATATTACCCTTTACCAAAAATGTATGCCAGCTCCTACACTAGAATATAAACTCAAAGAAGGCAAGCAGTGAGTGTGTGTGTGTGTGTATTCTACTTCTATATTCTTCGATGCCTAGCACAATTTTTAACACTTAGTAAATGCTCAATAAATACTTGTCAAGTGAATGAATGAATGCACAAGTGAATGAAGACATGAATCAATGAATTCTGATTTACCACTCAAAGAGATAGATATTATCATTAGCCCCATTTTACTGATCAGTAAACTGAGGCTTGCAGCAGTGAAACAATTTGCTCAAGTCACAAAGCTAAAAAGCACCGAGGCTATGATTCAAAATAAGGCAGTTTATAATTCAAGGCTTGAGTTTTTATTTGTAGCGAAAGGGCTCAGGATCCAGACCAAGCTGGGACTGTGTCTTATGGTGCTATGGTTCTCAAACTTCCCTATACATCAAAACCATCTGGAACACTTGTTAAAATTTGTATTTCCAAACCCTAATCTCTTGGTATTCTGATTCAGCAAATCAAGATAGGGCCTAAGAGTTTGTGTAGGGAAGGAAGAGGAAAAATACTGTGGCTTACCAGGGACAAGTAACCGTAGGAGAAAGAATAGTAGGGAATATAAGTTTGTGATGTGCAGTACATTATGTAAGTCTCTCTATAACTTCTTCAGTAAATAATTGGTGTTTCATAAGCTCATAGGGGGTTAAACTCTCAGGAATGGGACAAAGGGCAATATATGGCCTGAGAGAAGATAATCTGGATTGGTTATAAAAATAACTACTGTAAGGAGGAGATTTGACAATACTTTGAAAAAAAAATAGATTGAAAGCCAAGGAGTCAGAGAAGGGAGAACTGATTCCTAGTAGCAACATAATCATGTTAATGTCTGGAAATCGAGACTGCATCAGGCCAAGAATCAGACTCACCTACATCAGGAGTTGTGCAATTTGGATCTAGATCCGCTGGGGTGCAGAACTTTGTCTTACTGAGGACCTTAGGAGGAAAAAACAATCCTGAGCTATATCCCTACTTAAAAGCAAGTTGACTGAGCTTATTGGTTTTTCTCTTTTTGGGTCCCTTGATTTTTAAATCACAGATAGATTTTTCGTTTAACCATTCAGTCAACATAGTCATACTGGGTAAGCATCTCTTCTTTTTATGGTGAGGAAAAATGGTGAGGGAAGGAAAGGGAATCTGGAGAAGGATGAGAGCAGATTGGGGGTAGAGAACAGAGAAGCCAACAGAGGGAAAAAATAAGTCAGCCTGCCTCATGTAGAGCGACACAGAGAGAGAGCTGAGAGGGAAGGAGAAACCAGCAGAATAAGGAAAGCACAGGGGCTTTCAGACCAGAGAGACCTGGCTTCTGTCACTGGCCAGCTCTGCATCCTTGAGTAAGGTTCTTGTTTGAGTTAAGGCTTGATGAGAGAAGTAGAACCACTAGAAGATCTATGGAAACTGGTGTAGATGTGGATGTAGAAGGTAGATGTGAATATGGATATTCCATAGAGTTAGGTCGTGAGGGCAGAGGTGGGGGTGGGGAGGAGATCAATGTTAAACATTTAATTTGCATCTTATTGGGGATGCAATAAGTGTTTCTTCATCCATAAAAATTAATACCTATGAAATAATATAACCATAACTATATATAAACTATTCAATGCAGTGGTAAAACTGTGTGCAGGGTGTAATGTGAACAGCGAAGACAGTCCCTAACTCATGCTTTGGACCATGAGAATAGCGAAGGCTTCTAGAGGGAGGC
Organism: Canis lupus baileyi; assembly: GCF_048164855.1. NCBI lineage: Eukaryota > Metazoa > Chordata > Mammalia > Carnivora > Canidae > Canis > Canis lupus. Next base: position 52,330,421 of record NC_132845.1, on the reverse strand, counting down.
GGAGAGAAAATGGAGGTAAGCTTATTCTTAAAGGAGGAATAATCATGAATTACGCTGTAATTCAAAGCATAGACATTGTTGGTAAGGAGTTGGATTTCAGATTTATCTGGGAAGAAAGCATGCTTTTCATCACATTGACATGAGACAAACAGGAAGTCAAGTGTCAAAGCTTTTTTTTTTTTTTAAGTGAAAGTATGTTGAATTTGAGATTAGAGCAATATCCAATTAGAAAAATTTAGCATTTGAAATGAGAACTCAAGTGCAGGTTGACTTGGGAGGGCACAAAGAATCTCCTGATTTTCTATCTTTCTGACTATCCTTTTTCAATCCATTCTTATTCTCTTCCCACCTGTAAAATAGGTTCTTCCCTTCCTTTTTTCTTACATAAAAAAGTGGGGGTGGTTGTTGAAATAAAAAACAGACTGGAAGCTACAAGCACCAATATCAGGTCCTATTGCCCCTCACCCTGGTAGCCTCACCATGGAGGTGAACACGCACACTTGCAAATGAGGAGCTAGGGAGGGAAGTGGTTGCAGGCTGTGTACTGCATCACATCGAGGGGAGCCAGGATATAAACAGCAATGTGGGTAAGCTTCTTCACTCCTGCCCACCACATCTCCCACAAGAATCTCTTTGGTAGCCCACCCTACCCAGAAGTATGGAGGAATGAGGATTCTGAAAAATGTGGTTCAGCCTAGCTAGTCCACACATTACAAAGCCACTACAGCCCTTTAATAAGTAAGTGTCTTTTGTTTTGGGAGTTCAGATGAGAGGAGAGGAGTTGATCTGTGGTTGCTTTCATTATGTAATGGAAGAAAAGTAGCACATACTGTTAAAGGATAATGTTTCAAAAAGAGGCTATATATATATATATATGCATATATATTTTTTTTTTAATTTAACTCATTCATTAATGAGTAAACTAAAAATATGCTACAATCAGTTCAAAGGAGAAGGCAAAGAACAGACACACATAGGTAATCAGGATTCCGGAAATTAATTTGCTTACTGGATGTAAAACTGGTAGGCACAGTAGGATAGCCACTTGCATTCATCTAGACACGATTCGTTTGCATTTCTGTGAACAAGAATCATTTGCATCATTATCAGTTTTCTGCAACTTACACAGTTGCAAAATAGCTCAATGACCATGAAAAGTAGAAATAAACTACTAGTGTACTAGATAGGATACTCAGTCATCTTTTTTGCTTGCTCAACCCAAGTCTTTCACAATTTCCCTGTTACTAATAATGGCCAACATTTGTTAAATGCTTATTAACTGTTCCAAGCAAATGTGGACATTAACTCATATAAATCTACCAACATGCCATGACATTGTACAGTCCACAATTTACAAACGGGAAAACTGAGGTACAAAGAGGTGGAGAAACTCACCCAAGGTCACACAGCTCTTCAGCATCCCAGCGGGGAGGAAGGGGGAAGGGGAGGAAAAATAGACTATAGATGTGGAGAGACAAGTTCCCTATTGGGAAGAAAACTTGGTGGGCAAAACCACAGGTATCCAGTGGGGAACCTGTCTATGGAGTGGTGTATATTGTGAAATGCCTTCGCCAAATCCATGAAATCTCAGAAATAATGGCATAGCTGTTAATGATTGAGCAGTTGAGTCTCTTTGAGGGCCTGGAGAGAGAATAGACACCCCTGGGGAGGCTCCAGCGAACCTGGGTCCACTGCTTTCTAGAACTGGGGAGAAGACTTATGAGAGTCAATATATAAAGTGGCTGGCCCAGAGCAAACATTAAGAGAGGGAACCGGGGGACAGGAAGACAAAAACAAAACAGAAAGAAGAAAAGGAGATATAGGAACAAGAAGAGCGCTCAGGAAGTTATTTGCACAGGAATAAAGAGCAAAGCAAAACTCCCAAATGACCCTGTCCTAGAGACTCCTTCTGAACAGGAACCAGCCTATCTTGTGCTATCCTGAATTTCATCCCAAGACCCAGCACCAGGCCTAACCCAGAATGTATGCTCAATATTTACTTGAATTTTCAAAAAATGCATGGCTACCCTACGACCTACAATTGAACTACTAGGTATTTACCAAAGGATACAAACATAGTGATCCAAAGGAACACACCAGTACCCCAGTGTTTATAGCAGCGATGTCTACAATAGTCAAACTAAGGAAACAGCCCAGATGTCCATCAACAGAAGATGTGGTAAATCATATATATATATAATTGTGGTAATTATATATATAATTATATATATATATATGTATTTGTACATCTATGCATATGTATGTATTTGTACAAAATATGTATTACATATAATATATATATATGTGGTGGAATATTACTCAGTCATCAGAAAATGAAATCTTACCATTTGCAACAACATGGATGGAACTAAAGGGTATTACGCTAAGTGAAATAAGTCAATCAGAGAAAGATAATTATCATATGATTTCACTCATATGTGAAATTTAAGAAGCAAAAGAGATGAAAATAAGGAAGAGAGGGAAAAGCAAAATAAGATGAAATCAGAGAGAGAGAGAAACCATATGATACTCCATAGGAAACAAACTGAGGGTTGATGGAGGGGAGGTGGGTGGGAGGATGGGGTAACTGAGTGATGAGCATTAAGGAAGGCTCATGATGGAATGAGCACTGGGTGTTATATCCAACTGATAAATCATTGAACACTACCTCTGAAACTAATAATTATTATTATGAAATGAAATGCATGGCTACTGTTAAAAAATAAAATCCAACTGAATGAACATGAAGATTGGCTTTATTGAACAATTTGTGAATCAGGCAGAACCCATCTAGAGATAGAAAGGAGCTCCAAGGAACTATACAAAATGGAAGTTTTTACAGTCCAAAGGGTGAAGGGCAAAGAGTAGATCATTTCAGGCAAAGTCAACCTTTCTTTGGGAGAACATCTATCAGGACAATTACTGTGCTGACCAGGTAATTCCATGGTAGAGGCTACATTCCTGGGAAGGCTGAAATTGCAGTTAGGTTAGATATTATGTCTTGGTTGCTGATGTGGACCATAGCACAAATAACTTCATATGGAGCCTATTTTTTTTAACACTACCCATTTACAAGAACACATTAGAAATGCCATCTATTATGGACCTGGAGGGACTAGAATAAAGGAGAATTAACTAATTAGTAATAAAACAAAAGGGGGCTTTGTCCAAATAAACTATGATAATCTTCTAGGCAAGAAGGAGGATGAATCCTCACCTCCTGGGATCCTGAAAGAACAAAGAAGGGGAGGAAGGAAGGAAGGAAGGAAAGAGAAAGAAAGAGGGGCTGTTTGGTTGGTGAATAAATGATAAATTTCACCAAAAATGATGGTAGGCTGCAGGGAGGAAGTTGGTTGGGAAAACTTCTCTAAGCTTGAAGTAGGATTAAGAATTGGCCAAGGATGGGGGTTCCTGGTTGGTAGTCAATAAAGCATGTGACTCTTGATCTCAGGGTTGTAGGTCTGAGCCCCACATTGCATATACAGATTACTTAAAAATAAAATCTTTTAAAAAATTGACCAAGGATAAAGACAAGCTGACATCAGTAGCTGCCTCAGAGGAAAGCAACTAAGTGTCTGAGGGACAGAAGAGAAGGGAGGTTTCTCACTGAAAACATTTTCATTGAATAGCAACAGAGGGCAGCCCTGGTGGCTCAGCAGTTTAGCGCAGCCTTCAGCCCAGGGTGTGATCCTAGAGACCTGGGATTGAGTCCCATGTTGGGCTCACTGCATGGAACCTGCTTCTCCCCCTGCCTGTGTCTCTGCCTCTCTCTCTCTCTCTCTCTGTGTCTCTCATAAATAAATAAAATCTTAAAAAAAAATAGGCGACAGAAATGTTGCTTATTCAAATATTAAAATGCGCATTTTTCTTTAAAGTTGACCAGGTTAATAATTGTTAGGCAAGAGGATTTCCAAGCATAAATTCCCTCTTTTGCAAACATTGTGGAGTTCTATGTCTTTTCCTTGTGAAGAACTAAAAGGCCAGTGTTTGCATCCTTCTCAGACCCAGAAGTAGTTAGGTGAGGGTTCAATCCTCTCCCAGCCACCTACTTACATGAAAACATTCCAAAAAGAAAACAAGAAAGAAAGAAAACGTTCCAGTTGAACACTGCACAGCCCTAAAGGCTGCCAAGCCCATTGGCTATAATATGAAGGGTTGCTCAGTGCCCAACCTGCACAATATTATACAGTGACACTCTTCTCCCACAGCCTAGGCATAAAAGTTTCACCAAATTCAAAATCCAAAAAAAACCTCCTGTCTTTCATCTTAGAGGGAGTTTATGAATGTTGTTTGCTCTTTGGTTTTCAAAAGTTCAGAGGAAACAAGCAAGGTCTCCTCCTGATGAGCTCACCTTCCCTCTGGCCCAGTACTTGAGTTCCTCGCCCTTGCTAATGATCTCTCACCACAAGTGAATTGACTCTGCCCACAACAGCTAACGATGATCCAATGGTTTTGTTTGCCTGCTGCGGGGAATTCAATTTGAGGAGTGTATTCAGACTAAAGGAGCTTGCAACATCCTGACCGCTCAGGATGTGAGGTTACTATTAGAGGGTCAGACAACAGCTGCTTCTCCGGAGGCAAATGGGCAGACAGTACATCGTCCTCCTGCTCTGCCTTCTGTCTTCAGATAAAAGCCTCACAGACCAGGTCCAACAGGACCCCAAATGTGTCCCCAAGAAAACACCTCTTCCTTATAAATACCTGTCCTAGACCTTGGTGTCACAGTGTCTGCAACTCTACCCTTAGACATCATTGTCTACTGGTGGCCATCAACCACAGAGTAAAGCCCAAACTTTGGCCAAAGGCTCACAGGGATCCAGCCCTGCTCTCCTCTGTCAATTCCTCCAACAGTAAGTCAGTTTTAGGTCCAAATGCTCTCTTGCCATCTGCCCTTTGCTCATGCTGGTCCCTCTGCCAAGAATGTCCTTTCATAATATTACTCAGCCATCGAAAAGAAAGAAATCTTGCCATTTGCAACGATGTGGATGGAACTAAAGAGTATTGTGCTAAGCAAAATAAGTCAATCAGAGAAAGACGATTATCATGATTTCACTCATATGTGGAATTTAAGAAACAAAACAGAGGAGCATAAGGGAAGGGAGGGAAAATAAAATAAGACGAAATCAGAAAGGAAGAAAAACTATAAGAGACTCTTAATCACAGGAAACAAACAGAGTTGCTGGAGGGGAGGGGGTGAAGGGATGGGATAACTGGGTGATGGAGGGCATGTGATGTAATGAGCACTGGATGTTATATAAGACTTATGAATCACTGAACTCTACCTCTGAAACTAATAATATACTATATGTTAATCAATTGAATTTAAATTTAAAAACTAATTAATTAAAAAAACGAATGTCCTCCATGACAGTAGACTGTTAAATAAACTTGGCACACTCTTCTTTTTTTTAACGATTGATTGATTGATTTGAGAGAGAGAGAGAGAGAAAGAGCATGAGCAGGGCGACGGGGAGAGGGAGAGAATCTCAAGGAGACTCCACACTGAGCATGGAGCCCAATGCGGGGCTTGATCCCAAGACCCTGATATCATGACCTGAGCCAAAATCAAGAGTTGGACGCTTAACTGACAAGCCACCCAAGTGCCCCTATAGTACACTCCTACAACAGAATATCATGAAGGCATTAGACACAGTAATAGAGGGCAGCCCAGGTGGCTCAGCTGTTTAGCGCTGCCTTCGGCCCAGGGTGTGGTCCTGGAGACCCGGGATCGAGTCCCACATCAGGCTTCCTGCATGGAGCCTGCTTCTCCCTCTGCCTGTGTCTCTGCCTCTCTCTGTGTCTCTCATGAATAAATAAATAAAATCTTTTTTAAAGATTTATTTATTTATTCATTCAGAGAGAGCGAGAGAGAGGCAGAGGGAGAAGCAGGCTCCATGCAGGAAGCCTGATGTGGGACTCGATCCCGGGTCTCCAGGATCACACCCCGGGCTGCAGGCGGCGCTAAACCGCTGCGCCACCGGGGCTGCCTTAAAATCTTTAAAAAAGAAAAGAAACAGTAATAGAAAAGAGTATCAGGTGTTATAGGAAAATGTTACAAAATATTGAGAAAACCTAGTTATAAAATCATAATAGCAGCTAATATTTCCTATCCCTCATTCTACAGGTAATGAAACTGAGGCTCATAGACATGACATAATGTGTCTGCGATTCTAAACCTAGGTGTAGCAGAGCTGGGATTTGAACCCAGGTCACCTTTCCTTTCTTCTCTCTATTTTTATTGAGATATAATTGACATTGTTTAAAGTTAAGGTATATAGCATGTTTATTTAATACTTGATATATTGCAATATGATTACCACTAACTAATACTTCTATCACATCACACAATTATCATTTCATTTTTGTGGTAGAAATAATTAAGATCTTAGCAACTTTGAAGGATATAACATAGTTATTGTCTATAATCACTAGATCTTCAGCACTTATTTATTTACCAAGTTGCAAATTTGTACCTTTAAATGAGATATCCCCACTTCCCCACCCCCAGCCCTCATTAATTATCATTCTACTCTCTGTTTTTCCACATCCAGCTTTTTTAAATAAACATTTTTCCAGAGATGACATCAAATAGCCAAGAGGCACATGAAAAGATACTCAGTATCACTAATCACCAGGGAAGTGCAAATCAAACCCACAATGAGATATCTCCTCTTCAGCTAAAATGGCTACCATCAGAAAGATAGAGCTAACAAGTGTTGGCAAGGATATGGAGAAAGGGGAGCTCTGTGCCCTGCTGGTAGGAATGTAAATTGGGGTAGCCACTCTGGAAAACAGTATGGAGATTCCCCAAAAAATTTTTAAATAGAACTACCATATGATCCAGCAGTGCCTGCTGGAACTATATCAAACAGAAGTTTGCAGTGTGATTCTGCTGCTGTAAAACACCAAACACAAAAAGGGTGGCTGGGTGCCTCAGTCAGTTGAATGTCTGAGCTCTTGGTCATGATCTCAGGATTGGGCCCCACATCAGGCTCTGCACTTGGTTCAGGATCTGCTTGAGATTATTTCCCTCTCCTTCTATCTCTCCTCTCTCTCTCCCACTCTCTCTCCCTCTCCCTCTCTCTCTCTCCCTAAAATAAAAACAATTTTTTAAATTATTACATATAGAAAGAGGGAGAGAGTTTTAAAGCATCACCCTGTTATATGACAAAATGTTCATAGTGGTTATTTCTTGAGGAGACTGATAATGTTACAGGTGCATGCACCAGGAAGAAGCCTCTGAGATGGAGTTTAGCATGAAGGATGTTTATTGAGGAGGGCTCTTGGAACCAGCTGTATAGAAGGGAGAAACGAGAAACAAGAAGTAGGTGGAAGGACAGCTTGACCTTTGATGCAGAGAACTCTAGATCTAGAATAGGCCTTCATAGAGTCCCTAGTCAGGCTGAGATAGCCAGACCTTTATGCCTCCTGCATCCATCGGTCACTGGATGGGGCCACCTTCTGTGGCTGAGGCAATCCCTGAGGGACCAACAGCATGCCCAGCACCTGGGCAACAAGTGTCCCCAGAGGGGAATCTGTGAGGTGCAGCACATACCCTCACAGCTGATTTTAACTCTCTTCCTTTTGTCTATATGTCCTATGGTTGATGTATATAACTGTGCAGCAAGGGAAATAAGCTACCAGAGAAAAAGAAGTCATCAGTCCTCGATTGCATTAGCATCAAAGGAAAGCCTGGCTCTGGCTTTTGAACAAGGCCAAAGTGGAAGATCATGCCCATGTCAGGCAGTAAATAACTCATGCCTTCTAGGACTGCTTGTGTGTAAATATTAGTTCAAATTACTGAATGTGAATTAACTGGTAGGGCTTCAAACACAGAGAATTGCAGAAATTGACAAGGTACATCAGGACTTTGGCCAAGGGCGCAGTTGACCAGATTATCTAGACTTAGGGAAGTATGTGGCAGCTGCCTCCTCCTCTCCAAGATGCAGGGATGGTAGATTATTCCATGGAGGCTCCCAATGAACCACATCTTTTAGTTTGTTCCCTTGGCTTTGGGCTTGATCAGAGAGCTTACATTGGCCAATGGGACCATAGCAACTGCAATGCAAGGAGAGCCCTATTAAGCTTCTGCACACTGGGACTTACCTTCTTTTCTATTTTTTTTAAAGATTTTATTTATTTATTTGAAAGAGAGAGAGCACGAGCAGGATGTGTGGAGGGGCAGAGGGAGAAGGAGAAGCAAACTCCCTGCTGAGCAGGGAACCTGACATGGCTTGACCCCAGGACACTGGGATCATGACTTGAGCTAAAAGCAGATACTTAACCAGCTGAGCCACCCAGGCACCACTGGGGCTTATCTTCTTAGAATACTTTCTCTTGGAACCCAGCCACCATGCTATAACAAAGTCCAGGCTATCATTCACATGGAGAGACCCTAAAAGATGAGAAAACATGTGGCGAAAGAGGTCATATATAGAAGAGCCCAGTAGAGCTCCTGATTGAACACATCATGAATGGCCCCACTCAAAACCATGTAGAGCAGAATTACCCAGTCAATCCATAGAATCCTGAGAACTAAGAAACTGTTATTGTTTGGAGCCACTAAGTTTGGGGGTGGTTTTCTATGGCTGTAAAAACTGAAGCAGCAGGGCTAGACTGGTAAAGGGGTCACTATATAGGTCCAATTACTTCTGTCTGTCTTAGCCTGGTCCTCCCCATGACCCATGTGCCCAATGTCCACCTTCGAACTATTCCAATCTGCCCACCCACCACATAGCCACTGACATAAGAAAGTCCATGAATGAATATCTCAAGACTAGGCTATTTAGAACACTGTCTTTGAACCCTCCTTCTGTGTTCCAGGGAAGAAATTAAGAACATGGGCTCTGGAGTGAGTCTGCCTGGGTTCAGATCCCAGTACCCCTACCTACCAGCTAAGTGACTTCTCAGAGTCTCAGTTTTGTCATATGCAAAATGGGTTAATGTTATATCATGTTGATATAATTCACATCCACCCAGAACCTGAATGTGACCTTGATTGGAAACAAGCTATGTGAAGATGTAATCAAGTGAAGATGAGATCATACTGGATTAGGGTGGGCTCTAAGTCCAGTATGACTGATATCCATATAAGAAGAGGGAAACTTGGACCCAAAGACGTATGGGGGAAATGACCATTAAAAACAGAGGCAGAGATTGGAGTTATGCTATCGTAAGCTCAGGAGTGCCAAGAGTTGCCAGCAATCTCCAGAAGCAAGGAGAGCAAGGAATAATTCTTCCCCAGAGTCTTTTGAGGGGCATGGCCCTGACAGCACCTTGATTTCAGACTTCTGGCCTCCAGGACTGTGAGTGAATAAATTTTGCTTGTTTTAAGCTATCCAGTTTGTGGTCATTTGTTATGGCAGCCCCAGGAAACTAATACAAGTTCCTGCCGTGTGATGATTGAATGAGCTTATACTGGTAACCTTCTCTACCAGAATTCTTGCTATGGAAACTAAGGAACTAAATATATTTGAATAGTGGAACTACCTAGAACCCAGTAAGATGCAATGGTAATCATTATCAATGTAGACCAACTCTCCTTCCAGTCTTGTCATGAACAGTTTCTGAGCTTTGGGCTCCATGTCCTAAATCAGTAATCTTAACTTTAGGGTATTTAAAATCACCTGGAGGAGTCACTAAAGATATAGATAACTGGATCCCACAATTCTAGATTCTGATTTAGTACTTTGAGGTTGGACCCCAAAATGGTCATTTTGGAAAAGTATGCCAGGTGCTTTTTCTACAGGTGCTACAGAAGAAGATGGTCCATAGACCATACTTTGAAAAATGCTGCCTTAGGGTTCATGGTATGCACTCAATCTCTGGGTACACCTGTTGGCACATTCTAAGGGATTCCAATGTGGACTTGGCTCCTCTGGCTCCAATCTATCAAAGTAGCATGTCCTACCTGAGCACTAGCTAGATGCCAGGGGTTTGGCCAACTCTTCATTCCCTACCACCACCATCCACACCATATCTTAGACATCAAAATTGCTTAACACTCAGGCAAAAGGTTTGAGGCTGCTAAATAATAATTATGATGATATTTACTATTTATTGAGCATCTACTGTATCCCAGACTTTCCCACATATTATCTCTAATTCTCACAATAACTTTGAAAGTTAAATTTAGCCATTATTGTGCATTTGGGAAGACTAAAGTTCAAAGAGGCAACAAAATTTACTCAGGGTCAACCAGCCAGTAACCTAAAGATCTGGAAATTACTCTACATCTGACCCAAACTTCACGTCCTTTCCTAGATGATTCCTGCTTACTCAGGTCCTTCTCTCTCTTGCAGTCACTCTGCTTCTAAAACAGAGACTACCAGGCTGTATTAGTCAGGGTAATCAACACTAGCTGCTCTAACAAGCCCAGTAACTTAACAAACAAAGGATTCAAATCTTACACACATTACAGTGTGGTGAGGGTCGGCAACTTCTGCTGGGAAACTCTTTTTCATGGGTCCTAACTCATTTCATCTTGTGGTACCATAATCTTGAAAATGTGCACATGTGTGCACACACACAAACTCCCTTCATCTGCCTCCGTTTCTTCATCCTTCAGGTCTTTTTGCTAATATCACCTCCCCAGTGAATTCCTCCCAGACTCCCAGCTATATATTCCCACATCTCCCTAATCTTCTCATGTTATAAGACACTGTTGACTACCTAACCAGAATCCAAAATTCTCCCTATCATTTCTTCCTAACAAAACCTGATCATATCATGCTTTCACACCTTCCACATGTTATAGGGCAATGGTAACACATCCCCAGCTCTAGCCTAGTTATGGTTTTAACCATAACGCACGCCCCTGGCAACTGTTATTGGTTCAGGAAAGAACACACAATCTAAATTGGTCAGTCATATTGAAGAGAAAGAATACAGTGTAGGTATAGTAGGGAGATTTTAGCATGTCTCCTAATAGAAGTGGATGATGAAGCATGGAGCCCCAGTTGCCCCTGGAGTCCATCTTGTACCTACAGGTAGAACCATGATGAGGCCAGCTCAGGAAGGCAAAGCAAAAAGAAGGAAAGTATCTGGGTTCTCTTGACATCATTGAGCTGCTGATCATTTATTGCTTAGAGTCTACCCTCTGTAGATTTCCAGCTCTGTGTATAAATTGCTTATTCCTAAGCAAGGCTTAATCAAGACTTTCTGCCATCATAGCTTTAAAAAGTCTAACAAATACATCTATCATAATTTTCAGCATACTATTATTTTTGCTTGCTTAATTGTATGCTGGCTTCAGATTTTCCCCACCAGACTATATTCTTTATACTGATATAAACCATTTTATTTACTCTAGATTTCCCAGGTCCTAGGAATGTGAATAGCTCCTAGTAGATACTCAACAAATATCTGTGAATAAATGGATAACATCCTCCAGTTTTAAGAGTGAAAAAAAGGGAATGGGCTTCCAACCAGCTTGGGACATAACCCTCCTCCAATCCCAACTATGCTTCAGCCTCTATTGAATAATGTTACTAATGTAACTTTTAGCTGCTACAAAATGTAATTGTGTTTCACTTAATCCATGATACTTTTTCTAAATCAGTGATTTTTAAATATTATTCAAAATCTAGAAACATATATTTAAGTGTGTCATGCAAGGAAAGGCATTAGTCATCTGTGTGGCAGTCAACAAGTTAAAATTTACTATTATTCCAGCTATGCCTCAATACACCTCTACACAAACCTTTCCTATGACCAGTCTTGAGCATTCAGACTTCATACCAAGAATAATAACCCTATGATCCCAGAAGGGGACATCCACAATTGGAATACAGTCTTCCCTACTGCTTTAGTTATACATTGTTGTGTAACAAATTACCCCAAAACCTAGCAGCTTTAAACAGCAAACATTCATTATTTCACAGTTTCTGAGGGTCAGGAATGTGGAGAGGCTTACTCTTGGTTCTGGCTCAACGTCTCTCATGAGATTACAGTCAAGCCATTGGTTGCAGCTGCTTCTAAAAGGCTGAAGGATTCATTTCCAAGTTTAATTACATGGCTGTTGGCCACAGAGCTGCTCACAACCTGGCTTTCTCCAGAGTGATCTGGGAGAGAGAAAGCACATGAATCCAAAACAGAAGCTGTAGTCTTTTTATAACCTAATCTTGGAAGTGTCACACTATCACTTCTGCCGTAGTCTATTCATTAGAAGTTAGACATTAAAACCAGCTCATACTCCAAGGGAGGGGCTTAAGCTCTAAGTTTTGAAGGAAGAGTATCAACGAATTTGTGGACATATTTTCAAAATCACAGTAACACTGAATCTTTTCTCTTCCCACATAATACTTGTCTTCTGAGATTATGAGCATTATGAGTCCTACATCTTCGTCATCATCACCATCATCATTATTAACACAAGAGAATGATGATATTTTAATTGCTACCATTTTCTGAGCCACGTGTCAGGCAGCATGAGCCACATGCCAGGCAAACACTTTATATGCATTTAATCCTCACAACAACACAATTAGATACGTACTATTATTATGCCCACTATAGTTGAGTAAATGAAGCTTTAGGGCAGTTAAGTGATTTACTCAATGCAAAATAGCGAATAAGTGGATAAACCAGGATTTGGACTCAGATCCATCTAACCGTAGAGTCCATGCTGTTAACCAGCACTCTTCACTGCCTCCCATTGGCCAGTAAAGGAAACCCCACCTATCCCAATAACCAAGTCAGGTTCCCACAAAACCAACTGTCCCTATGGGGAATATTTTTTTTTAGTTCAAACAAACAAATCTTTTATTTTTTTTTTTCAGCTTTTTTAAAATTTATTTTTTATGTATTTATATCTGTACTTGTATAATGGTTTTATTCTAGGCAGTACACATTGAGTTGTGCTTTTTTATCCAATATAACATTCCTTCCCTACTAATCTATATATTTAGACTATTGCATTTTTTTTTCTTTTTTCATTTTTTTTTTATTGGTGTTCAATTTACTAACATACAGAATAATACCCAGTGCCCGTCACCCATTCACTCCCACCCCCCGCCCTCCTCCCCTTCTACCACCCCTAGTTCGTTTCCCAGAGTTAGCAGTCTTTACGTTCTGTCTCCCTTTCTGATATTTCCCACACAAGACAGTGTGGTACTGGCACAAAAACAGACCCATAGATCAGTGGAACAGAATAGAGAATCCAGAAGTGGACACTGAACTTTATGGGCAACTAATATTCGATAAAGGAGGAAAGACTATCCATTGGAAGTCAGTGGGAATACAAACAAATCTTTTAAATCAGAGTTACATTAGGTCCAAATCAGGATGGAAGGGTAGGAAGTTGCAATATACAGAGCATACTCAAGCACAGATCCAAATTGAATAAGAGGAATCCAAGCACATCCCAAATGAATGCAAATCTATGCAGATGAATGCAAATGAATGTAAGTGGCTATGCCTGTCTATGTAAATGACCATGTCCTGAAAAGCAAAGGGGTGGGGGAGTTAACTTTCCAGAAGGCAATACCCCCTGGTCTCATCCTCTCTTGGTATAGGGGTCACTACTGTGCAAAAGGAAAAGCCTTCCAGATTCAAGACTGTAAGGAATGTTATCCTAGGGATGACATCCAGAGCTTTGCAGGAGTTCAGATACCTGAGAGGAGGAAGGATGGGTTTATCCAGCTCCCATCCAGCTGACAGATTCAATAAATTAGTAAAAATCAGTAAGGAAAAATCCTGTTTGCAAACAAGTGTTCATTTACGTGTCCCAAAGGTAAATTAGCAGAGCTGAATTGGAAATCTATCCTTCCACTGCAATCATTTGCAAACTTTGGTGTGCATTAGAATCACCAAGGGTCCTTAAAGTGCACATCACTGTGCCAATCCTCAGACCTCTTGAGTCAGTGCTTGGGGGTGGGCGTCAGGCACACTGGAAACCTGCACTTTTGAGACACATCCCTGATGGTTCTGAATCAGGAAGTGCAAGAATCACCTTTTTAGAAAACCGGCATTTAAAAAACAAGTGTTGGGACGCCTGGGTGGCTCAGTGGTTGAGCATCTGCTTTCGGCTCAGGTCGTGATCCCAGGGTTCTGGGATGAAGTCCCGAGCCTCCTTATCCCTCTGTCTATGTCTCTGCCCCTCTCTCTGTCTCTTTCATGAATAACTATATAAAATCTTAAAACACACACACACACAAGTGTTTGAAAGCAGGCAGAGTTGGATTTGAATCTCAGCCTGACATTTACTAGCTGTGGGACCTTGGCTTGTTGACAAGGTGTCATAGTCCCAGCACCCTCATTTGTAAAATGGGGCTAATTTTATTCTTCCTCTCAAAGGATTGCTGTGAGAACTAAACAAGATAATTCACTTAAAGGGCTTGGCACAATGCCTGACACACTGTTAAAACTCAGGAAATATCCAGTACAATTATGATGATCATTCACTGATGAAAGGTGGGAACCCGAGTTTCCCCCCTGTGTCCAGTCTGGCACATAAAATAGGGACTTGAACTGTTATTAGTTAAATATTATGTGAAAGCTTTTACCTGCCTGGCCACCTCTCACTGACTCCTCCCCCTGGGAGGCAGAGAAGAGGTCTGATTGGTTAGTTCACAAGAGTGTGACTTCCACTGGTCCATTGTTCCCTCCTGGCATCTTTGTGTGCCTCTTCTCCCCTTCCCCAGTGCTCTCGCTCTCTCGCGCGCGCGCTCTCTCTCTCTCTCTCTCTCCTTTTCCCCTTCCCCCATCTCTTCAGGATTTCTTCCCCTCCTTCCCCTCCCTCTCTCTCTCCCTTCCTCCTTACTCTCAGCTTTCCACAAAAGAGGGTCTCAGGTTCTAAACCAAAGGACTAGAAGGTTGATTGGGTCCTCAGGTTCAAGTCATGTTCTCGAATTCAGATTAGTCAGCAACAGATACTCTTATCCCTGTCTTGTTACTGTGTCTTTTAATTTATCAGCTAGTCCAAAACCCATAGAGCAAAGGGGCAACCATCTGGCTAAAACCCCACCACCTAGTGTGTGCCTCCTAGGAGCCTGTCCTTAACCCACAGTGGATAAGTTCCCTTGGTATCCATTGTCTAGACTGGCAGTTTCCCACTGAGGCCAGTGATTCCGTCATGATTAACCATGGCAACCATACTTATGCACTAATTTCACGCCTGTCAAGATTTCCTCTCATGGAGCATCCTTTATTTGCTTGAATTATGACTTTTGTTTTTCCATCGATTCTTAATCAAGTAGGTTTGTGTGTGCAAAATCAACAAGCAGAATAGCCATCATAGATGATAAAGGAGCACCCCAGACCTTGCCCATTAACAATTAATAATCAGGTTTGGAAGAAGCTTTCAAAATTGCATAATACATGTTTGTAAACAATACAACTGCCTGACTAGCTCTCCTGAAAACAGCAGCTGCATGCATGAGGTGCAGGCTACATAAGGGGCATTCTGAGTGGCACTTCATATACATTCACTATCACATTTAATCCTGACAGCAACCCCACTTGCAGATGAGAATGCTGAGACTCAGGAAGGATCACTAAAGGCAGTACCCAAAAGTTATTCAGCCAGAAGTTGCATGGCTAGAATCCAAATGTAGGTCTCTTGCCTGAAAAGTCTCTTTCCACCACACGAGGATGCCTCTCTGTAATCCTCTCAACATATACCACTTTTATTTGAGAATATGTCAAGCCAAACCTTAGGGTGAAATGGCCTATTTTAATGTTTAAGCTTTTGAATAATTCCCAGGTTCAAATCTTGGCTCTTCCTCTTGCTGGCTGTGTGATTTTAGGCAAAGCACTTAAACTCTCCAAGTGATCCCCACTGCCTGGTATTCACACCCTTATGTAAACTCCTTCCCTTGAGTGTGCTTGGGACCTGTGACTTTCTTCTAATCAACAGAATAAGACAAAAGTCATGGGATGTCACTTCAGTGACTAGGTTACAAAAGATTATGACTCCTATTATGCTAGCAGACTCTATTACCTTCTCGGTTTGTACATTTTGATAAAGCAACTTACCATGTTGGAGAGGCCCATATGGCAACAGACAAGAGGAAATGAGGCCCTCCCTCCAACAGTTATGAGGGATTAAATCCTAGCAACAACTACCTGACCTTCAAAGCAGACCCTTCCCCATTGGAGCCTGAAAGAGAACTTGAGCCCCATGACATAGCTGAGCTCTGCCTGAATTCCTGACCCACCAAAACTATGCAATAACAAATGTGTGTTCTTCTAAGTCACTTACTTTTGTGGTAGCTTATTAAGCAGCAATAGATAACTACTAATCATTCAATCATTGAGTCATTCAAACATTCCCTGAGCCACTACTATACAGCAGGCACAATGCTAGAGTTGGGGATACATAAAGAGCTAGGGCATGGTCTGTATCCTCAGGTTGCTCAGTCAAATGCAGAATCAGACATGCATATAAATGAGAGCAAGATACACAGCTCTCAAGAAACAGTGTATAATCTGTGCACAAGGATGCAGGATCAATATGTATGGCAATATCCTTTGTCAAAATGTAAATTCTAAGTGTTAAAAATGTGCATTTTTCATAAGATTTAAAAGGTACATTTTAGTTTGAAATAGAAGAGAAAGGATAGGGGAGCCTGGCTGGTTCAGTTAATGGAGCTTCGGAGTGGTGAGTTTGAGCCCCACATTGGGTATAGAGATTACTTTTAAATAAAATATTTTTTAAAAAGAGAGAGAAATGGGATGGCTGAGTGGCTCAGCAGTTAATCATCTTCCTTCGGCTCAGGTCGTGATCCTGGAGTCCCAGGACGGAGTCCCACACCAGGCTCCCTGCATGGAGCCTGCTTCTCCCTCTACCTATGTCTGCCTCACTCTCTGTGTATCTCATGAATAAACAAAAAAATTTTAAATAAATAAATAAGGGAAAGAGAGAGAGAGAAAGGATACACCTAAATGTGTCCATCAACAGGGAAATGACAAAAATAAGGGAAAAAGGAAACCAAAACAGTTATATTTGTAACCCATGAAGTCTATGAAGTGCTTAATAGCCATTAAATATAATAAAGTAAGTCCATATTTATTGACATGGCCTAAATTCCAAGACTTTGGAATTATACCTTACATCGCTGGTTGAAAATATTTTTTAAAATACAATCAAAAGGATTATTCTGTATGATACCATTTGCCTTTAAAAAATAATCCACATAGGGATGCCCAGGTGGCTCAGTGGTTAAGCGCCTGCCTTTGGCCCAGGGAATGATCCTGCAATCCCAGGATCGAGTCCCACATCGGGCTCCCTGCATGGAGCCTTCTTCTCTCTGCTTGTGTCTCTGCCTCTCTCTGTGTGTGTCTATCATGTATAAATAAATAAAATCTTTAAAAAAAATAATCCACATAGACACATGCACACACAAATAGCATTTATCTTCAGTGAGTATATAAACATGTATGTAGATCATATTGTACAACATAGTGGTTCTGGGCAATTCTCTGGACTCAGACTTCAGGACTTGCCTTCCAGTTATGCTGTTTACTGGTTGTGCAACCTTGGGAACATTTTCTTTGAGCTTCAGTTTGCTCATCTATAGAATGGGTTGTTGTGGGGATTAAATGAGCTACTAAAAGACATAGTGCTCAAAGGATGCTTGCTATTATCAACTAATAATAATGGTTATTATTATTATTATTATTATTACTAGTATCAGTCTAGAAGGATATACACAAAAAAACATTGATTACCTTGAGAAGGGCACTAGGATGGGAAAGGAGGACAAAGGAGTCTTTAGACCTGTCTATAATCTTCCGTTTTTTACAAGGGCAATGTTTCAGGTATTATGTAACCAACAGTTGATATCAGCAACTAAATGGTCAAATAGGTACAGTGAAGCAGTACAAATGCTCAGGTATTGTGGGGCACAAAGCAGGAAGTAGTCTGTTCCCTCTGAAGGTGGGGATAGTGTCAAGACAGGCTTCATGGAAAACACAATTTACTCCAAAGTCACCCACCCTCCCCTTCCACTGATATTTTCTCCATACACAATTTTTCCTCTATCACTTCTGTCTGAAGAAGCAGGCCGGGAGGCCCTCTGAAGTCTCCTGCAGATTGATGAAGGTCCTCCTGGCTGGGGAAGAGCTCTAGGGCTGTTTCCAAAGTTCCCAGGAACCCAATGGGATGGCTGGGCCAGTTGCCAGCCTGGTCGGGCTGGGTCTTCCCCACACCCGGTGAGCTCTTCCCACCCTGCTGAGCCATCCGTTAATAAACTCATAATAGTGAGCTATCTTCCGATTCAAGAATGCTGCTGCTGATGACTGCTAAGCAGAACCTGTGTCTTGTGAAAGGGGGTTGGCTGGTAATAGTGATGGATGATGGCCTCCCCCAACTCTTCCCTCCCTCATCTGCCCTGATCTGCCAGGTATCTGGTCTGCTAGCTGCCAACTGGAGTGAGGAAACCCACTAGAGGACTTCTGAATAGAAAAAAACTAAATCCCCCACACCTTGGCACTCAAACCACCACTGGGATCTTATTAACTCCACATCTTAACCAACTGAGTTAAATGCCTACAAGGAACCAAGTATCTCCTTTCAAGCAATAAAGTCACCCGGGGAAAGCAATTAACTGGACCAATAAAGATAAAAAGGAACAGAGAAGAAACATTTATCAACAGCATCCTAATTACTTTCCTATTTTCCCTCCCACTGAATTCCCCTAAAAATCTTTTTTTTTACTTTTTATTTTTATTATCCAGTAGAATTATTTTTTTTACCCAGTAGAATTATAATATCTTCACCATTATTACTGACCATTTATGGATAAGAAAACTGAGACTCAGAGAGGTTCTGTGACTTTCTCAATACCACACAGCTAATAAGCTAAATGGATTTGGTCCTTATCACATTTTACAGATGAGGAAACTGAGGGTTAAGGATAGAGATTAGGTGGCTCTCTCACGGAGGGACATGTAGCTGAGAAGTGATGTGATCATTATTTCTGAACTCAAGGGCAAAGTTCTTTCCCCTGATTGGATGCCCCAAGACAGAAGCAGCAGCTCACCCTCTTCATCACTCACTAGGGGATGGATCAGACCTTTCCTGATCCCCCTACATCACACCACCTCTTGAAAGCTGGTCCTGGGTTCATCCATAGTGGAGTTGAGCTGGGGCTCCACTAATATAATGCATATTCCTAGGCCCTGTCCCCAGTCTTTGAGTCACATATTCTGGCCACAACATCAGAAGTCTGCATTTGAAACAAACACCCCTGAAAAAGTTGTATGCACACTGAAGCTTAGGACCCATATCCCAAGCATCCTTCCCTAATGCCTGGTACATACATCTTGATCCATCATGAGCAAAGAAGCTTTTAAAAGAACACTGTATTTGTTTTTATCAGTGAGCAATTTTTTTTCATTCATCATCATTTTACATTTGTGAAATTCATTTCTCTCCTCTTAATCAGAGGTCTAAAGCTGGCAGCCAGGCAGCCCAGTGGCTCAGCAGTTTAGCTCCGCCTTCAGTCCAGGGCCTGATCCTGGAGACCCGGGATCGAGTCCCATGTCAGGCTCCCTGCATGGAGCCTGCTTTTCCCTCTGCCTGTGTCTCTGCCTCTCTCTCTCTCTCTCTCTCTCTCTCTCATGAATAAATAAATAAAATCTTAAAAAATAAAAAATAAATAAAGCTGGCAGTCTTGGGTCCTTCTTTGACCAGTTGTTTAGTCTCCCCACTGACACCTCACCCGGGGTTTTAAAAAGAACCTGATCAGAGCCCTAAAGACAGACCCCCTGGGTTCAAATCTTGGTTGCCCTAGTCTCCAGCTCTGCCACTTACACACCCTGGATCTCAATGTCTTCAATCACCAAACTGGGTAATAACAGTTCATGCCACACAAGTATATGAGAGTATTAAATATGCTCATGGATAGAAAGCTTATGTCAGAGCATCTGACATAGAATAAATACTCTGTAAACATTAACTATATTAAAATGTAGATTTCTAGATTTTCTTTTTCCCATGGCAACACTTTGCTGGATCCAAGTGATGTCTGCCCACTTTGGACTTGGGGGTGCTGTCACTCCCACACACAGCATTTAGTCACTTTACCATCCCTCATGTGTGTTATCAAGGTGGCCCCTCCGGCCTTTGTGTTGGTGACACAGGGCTTAATTAAAAGCACATGTTATCACTGCTCCTCCCGGAGCCAGAATTTCCAAGACTTTCATCCCATTCCAAGGCATCCCATCCCACCAGCCCAAACCACACCCAGCCAGGAGGCTACTGCAGGACTCAGCACCCACATTCCTGAGGACAAACTTGGAGCAAGAGGCTCCATTAAGCCCTTCAAGACAAACCCCTGCTTCCCTGCCCAGCCACATGGCTCATTCTCTCCTTGTCCAGCAGGATTGTTGCAGGCACTCAATGCTACTGCATCATCCTGTGTCACAGGCAAGTATAGGCTTAGCGATAGCTCCAGAGTGGTCCTTCTAAGATCTCATCTTCTGGCTAACTCACCCTCTCCTTAGTTTCAGGTTAAATGCCACTTCCTCCAGAATGCCTCCTCGGTCTACAGTGGCTAGATTACCTGACTCCCTATGTGTTCCCGAAGTCCCCTGGACCTCCTGATCACATTGGGTTTGAGTTACCTGTTTATTGTGTCTCCCCTTACAGACCTGGAGATCCACAAGGCCAGAGGCTGTGCCTTATTCACCACCGACTCCTCAGTACCTAACAAAAACTTAGCATATAGTTGATGCTCAATAAATGTCTGTTGAATGGGTGACTACAAACAAGGATTCTGTTGAGGCTCAGGAAAAGGGACCAGAATTCTGTTTACAAAAGAAGAAAGAGAGAAAACAAGCATTTGTTGAACACCTACTATACGTGAAATTTCACAACCACCTTATGAAGTGGGTATTACAAGATCTTTTGCAAATAGGAAAACTGAGGTTCGAAAAGGTTAAATGATTTATTCA
This sequence comes from Canis lupus baileyi, assembly GCF_048164855.1. Lineage (NCBI taxonomy): Eukaryota > Metazoa > Chordata > Mammalia > Carnivora > Canidae > Canis > Canis lupus. The sequence continues at coordinate 52,309,523 of NC_132845.1, read as the reverse complement.
AGGCTGTCAAGCCAGAGCAGAGGTCAGCAAAGTTTTTCTTTTTTTTTTTTTTTTTTTTTAAATTTTTATTTATTTATGATAGTCACAGAGAGAGAGAGAGAGAGAGAGGCAGAGACACAGGCAGAGGGAGAAGCAGGCTCCATGCACCGGGAGCCCGACGTGGGATTCGATCCCGGGTCTCCAGGATCGCGCCCTGGGCCAAAGGCAGGCGCCAAACCGCTGCGCCACCCAGGGATCCCAGCAAAGTTTTTCTATAAAGGGCCAGTGTGTGGATATTGCAGACTCCTGGGCCATATGGTCCTAGTAAAACTACTCCATTCTATCACTGTAGCCCAAAAGATATAAAACAACTGATGGGCAGAATTTGACCCATGAATCACAGTTTGTGAGTCCCTGGGCTAGGCCCTGATTTGAGGCAGATTTGATCCCATGTTTGCCCATAACTCACTCAAATCCTTCAGGCAAAAAGTTGGAGAAAAACAGGAATGGCAGACATGGAGACTACCCAAGGAAGGGATGCTTGCTTTGAGAAAGGCTGGAGCAAATTTAGTCCATCTGATCATAGAAGCATATGTCATATATTCCTCAAGTAAACATTCATTGCATACGTACTGTATTCTAGGTCTCTGCTAAATATTCAGGGGGCCGAAGCATGAATAAGGCCAGACTCTGGTCTCTATTAGCCTGCAGAGTAGTAAATGAACTGATATGTATGTGCTATCTTTTGTTTTTTTTAAGAATTTATTTATTTATTTATTTATTTGTTTGTTTATTTATTTATTTATTTATGAGAGAGAGGGAGAGAAAGCACACCCATGAGTTGGGGGAGAGACAAAAAGAGGAGAGAATCTCAGGCAGACTCCGTGCTGAGCACAGAGCCAAGGCACGGCTCCCTCCCAGGAGTCTGAGATCATGACCTAAGCTGAAATCAAGAGTCAGATGCTTACCCGAATGAGCCACCCAGGCACCCCTGTATGCACTTTGCTTTAGTCACTAAATACTTCTTGAGTACCTACTATGTTCTGGGGGTGAGACAACAGCAGCATACAAATCAAGGCTTGGTCCCTTGCTTTTAGGCAGGTTACAACCCAGCTGCAGAAAGGAACATGAAATAATAATCACACAGATAAATATTTAATTACAAATTAGGATAAATGCCATGAAGGAAAAGAACACGACGTTATGAGAGAGAATAGCAAGGGGAAAATGCATTTTGGTTGGGGGGCAGGGGGCTGGTTGGGTAAGAACTCTGTAAAGGAATGATAAATGCTCCAAAACAGAGACAGCAAAAGGCAGAGGCAGTTCAGAGGAGGAGCCAGAAGAGGCTTCTGGAAGGCTGTGACATTTGAACTCAGCCTGAAAGGATGAGTGGGACTTGGAAGTGCAGGCACCAGGCTGCCATGTACAGCTGTACAGACTGTGTACTGCACAAGTCCAAGGAATACCATCACGTAACAATAGTGGGAATGACACCCCTATGGTTGTGAAGTTGTACAACTGTATGCAACAACCTGGGCTGGGGTGAAGAGAAAAAGCATTCCTAGAAGAGAGAACAGGGAGCAAAGGTGGTGGCCAAGAACCCCCTTAATTTCACCAGAACCACTAGCAAATTGCCCTGACTTAAATGCTTCATGTTCTATATTCTATATTCCTCCTTCTCCTCCTTGGGCTGCAATCGTGCATCATGGGGCATTCTCCGGCCTCCTCATCAGCTGTGATGAATGTTCTCTCATTGCCTGTATCGATTCTCCCAGTGAGGCTCTTGCCTGGTTCCTCATCAACCCTCCTTCTGGCTACAGTGTGTTAAGTGGGCACTCAGCCCCATACTTATTAGTGCAATTTAATGAGCTGGAGGCAAAAACTTGCTGATATAAAATTCATATTTATTGAATTTGATTGTCCCCAGCATGCCCCTGCATGTCTAACCTGCTTGTCTTAGTGGCTGGGACCAACTCTGGATTATTGTGTTACAGCTTTATTGATGGGCAGCCCATTTGCTCATTTCTTTGGACAGGAAGTCACAGTTCCCCCACCGCCACCAACCACCAACCACCACCACCCATCTCTGCTGATTAGATACAGGCGGGTTCTCTGCCTGGCAACTCTCAGAGCTCAGTAGGGGAGAGTTAGGGCAGGGATCCAAATTCATATGCCTGCCAGGGTGAGGTGAGTATGACAAATGAGGGAATAGGGCTGGGGGGCAAGAGAAGATGATGAATTTGAGAACACAGTTCTAAAGGGAATGGCTCTACTCAGCGCCTGTCACATATGCAAGTGGGACCCCAGGTTAACCAGATCTTCAATTTTTCAGGAACTTGGAAAAGTAGGGTTTTGCTGTGTAAAAACTCACAATTTTAAATACCTGCAATTAATCATTAAGCATGTTAACACTGTACAAGCCAAACAAACTTGAGGTCAAATCCAACTCTTGGGCCACTGGTTTGCAATTTCTGAACAAGGAAAAGCTAAAAATCTGAAAATAAGACCACCTCTCCTGGTGGAAACCACAAGGCCTCTGGCCTGAAAGACCAACTTTTGCAAAGCAGTAGGACTTAGTAGTTAAGAAAAGGCTTTGGGGGATCCCTGGGTGGCGCAGCGGTTTGGCGCCTGCCTTTGGCCCAGGGCGTGATCCTGGAGACCCGGGATCGAGTCCCACATTGGGCTCCCGGTGCATGGAGCCTGCTTCTCCCTCTGCCTATGTCTCTGCCTCTCTCTCTCTCTGTATGACTATCATAAATAAATTTTAAAAATTTTTTAAAAAAAAGAAGAAAAGGCTTTGAAGTCAGACAGACCTGAGCTAGCTCAATGCAAGATTCACCCTATTGTGTGACCTTGAGTATGTCCTTCACCTTGCTGAGCCTTCTCTCATTTGTAAACTATAGGGAAGCCCATCTGTTTTGCAGGGTTGCCATGTGGAATTAAGATAACGCTTTGAAATTAGGTATGACCATATGACTTACTTTGACCAAAGAAACATGGGCCAAATGATGTGTATCCACTTTGAGACAGAAAGTTCAACAGCCAAAGCACAATTTGCTGTGTGTCCTTTCCTATATTGTGATCACATGTCAAGATTGGATTCTCTGTCATCCTACCCTTACCCTGACTGGTATGTATCTTATAAAATCATTATAATAGTTAAATTAATTAATAAATAAATATATGTAGAACTGTGTCTAGACCATGGTAAGCCTTTTAATTAATCAGCTTTGTTATATATCAAAGAACAAATTTCTTTTTTTCAAATTTCTTTTTTTTGTATATATTTTATTTATTTGTCAGAGACAGAGGAAGCACAAGCAGGAGGGGAGCCTGATGTGGAACTTGATCCCAGGACTCTGGGATCATGACCTGAGCAGAAGGCAGATGCTTAACTGACTAAGCCACTCAGGTACCCCAAATAACCCTCAAATTTCAGAGGCTTACAAGTACCACAAAGTTTTAATTGTTGGTCTGATGATGAAGGGCAATCTCCATCTGGAATAAGCCCTGACATGTTCCATTCTCGTGGCAGAAGAATAAGGACAAGAGAGCTGGCAAAAACAAGCAACAGCTTTAAAGCTTTTGTTCAGACATCCATCATATCCACTCACATGCCATGGGCCAAAGCAAGTCACATGGACAAACCCAATGTCAGTGGTCAGGAATGTTGCTTATCCCACTGGGAGGCATTTCAATCACATGGCAATGGGCAGTAATGTATAATCCTCTTATTGGGAAACATGTAGGTGGGAAAAATTATAAAATCTAATACAGCCTTTATTTTTTTTTAATTTTTTTTTTATTTATTTATGATAGGCACACAGTGAGAGAGAGAGAGGCAGAGACACAGGCAGAGGGAGAAGCAGGCTCCATGCACCGGGAGCCCGATGTGGGATTCGATCCCGGGTCTCCAGGATCGCGCCCTGGGCCAAAGGCAGGCGCCAAACCGCTGCGCCACCCAGGGATCCCTAATACAGCCTTTAGTAAAAATTAACTATTATGTTTTTCATGAATGGCAGAAGGGCCTCAAGGAGAGGGCAAAGATAAATGGAAGGATGGAAAGGATGACTTCAGATCTGTCCCTGCCTGGAAACCTTGGAAACCAGGACTACAGGATGCAACTAATGAAGCCAGTTTCAATTGGATCTCAGGAGCAGAGATCCAAGCATAGTTTTGGGTCCACAGAATTAAATATGATCCAGAGTAACAAAGTAAGATCTCCCCACATTGTGACCAGGATACAGCAAGAATAGGCTCAGATACAGTGCTATTGCTGCACCTCAAGGATTTGCCTTTTTTGGGAGGGGAGACAACAACTCTGTGCCCAGGTCTGGAATTTCTAGAAGTACCAACCAGCACAGCAGCCACAGTGAACATTCCCTCCTTTCATGGCTTGTCAGACAGCCAAGATCAGCCAAAGGACAGAGTGGCAGCCAAGAGGACTGCTTAGGATCATATGAGATGCCCCTAAGACTCAGAGATGTTGGTGAAGATTCCGGGAAAGGCCCACTGGGTTCCGCACTATGCATGTAAAGCCAACAAAAGTCAAATTGTCCCAGTAAACAAGAGCCCATTGATCCCCAAAGGCTGCTGGAGGCCTATAAAATCAGGTCACTAAGAAAAGTGTACATTAGTAAAGGATAAGATACACATAAATGAAAAAATTATCTCAAAGCAGAAAAATATAGAGAATATCACTTGACACTCACAAGGCTTTCTCTGATATTGGTAGGCTTGAGGAAAGGAGAATGTTGCAAAAGGTAAGGACAATGTGGCAAGTGTGACTGCAGACTAGAGTCAGGGTATAGAAAGGAGTAAAGGGATGGTGACTTTTCTTTGCTGGAGCTCCCTGCAGACAGCCCATATCAAGGAGATGAGTAACTATGGTTTGGAAGTGAGGGTTAATATTGACGTTATTCAATAACAATTATTACAATCATCTGAAAAGCTTATTATTTGGTTGAACAGTATGAAATTGCCATCCTTATGGGTCAGAACTTGTCAGATATCAGCAATTTCAAATGGTTCAAACTAACACATGCCAGGCATTGTGCTAAGCAGCTAACATGTATCACCTCATTCAATACTTATTCCAGCTCCCTGAGGTGGGGCCCAGGATTATCTCCATTTGACAGAGGAAGAGATTGAGACCAGCATCATTAGGTTATTTGCCCAAGGTATAAAATTGCAGATCTAAGATAAAAACCCAGGGAACTAAATCCAGGGCCAAGGCCCTTAGCCACTGGATCCTGGCTGTCAAAATGAGGTCAGAGAACTAGCAGCAGTAGCATCTTTGGGAAGATGTACAGTCTCCTTTGCACACTCATGTTTGTATCACCATTGGTGGAAGCCAAAAAGTAATAGTAGCCAAAAAGTGGAAAGAACCTAAGTGACCATCAACAGATGCATGAATTTAGAAAGGGTGTATCCATAAATGGAATATTATTCAGCCTTAAAAAGGAAGTAATTCTAACACAGGCTAAAATCTCAATGAGCCTTAAAAACATTATGCCAAGTGAAATAAGTCAGACACAAAAGGAAAAATACAGGCATACCTCAAAAATATTACAGGTTCTGTTCCACACCACTGCAATTAAAGTGAATATTAGAATAAAGCAAGTCAAATGAATTTTTCGGTTTCCCCGTACGTATAAAAGTTGTTTACAGTACACTGAAGTCTATTAAGCATGCAATAGTATTATGTCTAAAAAAACAATTATACATATCCTAATTTTAAAAATACATTATTGCTAAAAAAAAAATACTAACCATCATCTGAGCTTTCAGGGAGTTGTAATCACTGATCACAAACTACCATAACAAATATAACGCTAATGAAATACTGTGAGAATTACCAAAATATGACACAGAGATACAAAGTAAGCAAATGCTGTTGGAAAATAGTGCCAATAGACTTGCTTGACACAGTGTTGCCACAAACCTTCAGTTCGTAAAAACTACAATATCTTCAAAGCTCAATAAAGTGAAGTACAATAAACACGAGGTATGCCTGTACTGTATGATTCCACTTACATGAGGTACCGAGTAGTCAAATTCATAAAGACAGAAAGTAGAATTGTGGTTGTCAGGGGTGGAGAGAAGGAGGGAATGGGGAGTTGTTGTTTAATGGATACAGAGTTTGTTTGGGGATCCCTGGGTGGCTCAGTAGTTTAATGCCTGCCTTCCGCCCAGAGCATGATCCTAGAGTCCCAGGATCAAGTCCCACATCGGGCTCCCTGCATGGAGCCTGCTTCTCCCTCTGCCTATGTCTCTGCCTCTCTCTCTCTCTCTCTCTCTCTCTCTCTCTGTGTGTGTGTGTGTGTGTGTGTATCTCATTAATAAATAAATAAAATATTTTAAAAAAAACAGTTTGTTTGGGATGATGAAAAAGCTCATCATGGTGGGTGGTGATGGTTGCACAACAATGTAAACGTACTTAAAGCCAATGAGCTATACTTTCTTTAAAAAGGTAAATTTTATGTGTATTTTATTGCAATTTTTAAAAACAATAGTAATCTCCCCACCCCCACCCCCCGCAAAAAAAAAAAAAATGCAGTTTCAGGCCACACTCAAGACTAGCCCAGGCCTTCCCTTTTAAACAAGATCCCCAGGTACACATATGCACATTAAAGTTTGAAAAGCAATGCCGCTAGTATATTCTGCTGCCCAGGTGCAAAAAAAGCATTTGCAGGGATGGCTGTGAACAGGAAATAGGACAAGGTCAGCCTCAAGGCAAAAAAATAAGGTGGAGGGACCCTGAGCACTGCCTCCCACTCCGCAGGTTTTCCCCCACTCTCAGGATGAGACTTTGGTCCAGCCTCCTCCCAATCTTCCCCAGCACTGGGGAAGGTACTTGTGACTAATGGGGTCTTGGCATGCCAGCCATCAGCTGGGACAACAGAGCTCACCTCCCCACCATGTTTAGCTTGGCTGTTTGGAGCCCCTTGGCCGCCAACAGAAATCACCGTAGTGCCTCTGAGCTCCGCTACAGATGAAATTAATTCCTTCAGAGCCGAGGAAGTGGGGCAGGCGGGGAGCACTCACAGGGCTAGTGAAGCAAACTGCTTTGGCAGCAGCTGTTCCATTTGGGGAACTAATGAGACTCGAGGAAAAACCTGCCAAGGGATGCCAAATACTCGTTTGCTTATGGAGCTGATATAGCCCTGGCCAAATTGGACAGCAATGCAAAAATGTCCATCATTTTTTGTTCAATTTTGCGGCTCTGTCTTGCGTTTCAGAAGGAGAAGGATTAAAGTCATATCTGTCCCCAGACTCCCTCTCAGCTCCCCGGAGATTCAGGGAAGACAGGCACTTTACAATGTTGGGTATTCCTAAAGATGATTTGTTTGGACCCCCTACTGACTCACTCACCACCAAACCTTGACCTTCCCTCTTCCTGACTGTTTGGCTCTCTGAGGCTTTTTGTAGCCAAAGCATATCTCCCAGAAGCTACTATGACTCTTAAAAGCCACAAACCCAGGTGAGCAAAAATATAATCTTTCTTATTTCCTCATAACCCATTTTATGATTTTCCGGAGCCCCCGCTCTATCTGGCTGCGGTAAACCTAATCCTGTGCAATTGAGGATAAACATGGACAATTCAGGAAGAACCCAGCAAATTCACAGCTTCGTTGGTTATTTCATGGTCTATTCCCTTCTGCCCTTCTCCTTTGAATTACATCTAATTTCTGGGAGGCTCACATAGCATCATGACATTGATGGGGTCGCTACCTGGGCCTTTGTCATCTCTTTAGTATCCACCAAAAAATGTTTTGTCTTCAATCAAATCATGACTTTTTGACATCACAGGGACTTGTTAATACCTTCTGGCTTCTGGTCACTGATGCCATTCCCCCTCTTTCTTACTGAAAGACTCAGTGCTCCAACCATGCTGACCTTGGATGATCTTGGACACAGAGGAATGTGTTCTCTCCTCCCTGACAGATACTGGGGGTGTTGAGGATTCAGTGAGCCTACTCCTGATGGGTCTGCTCAGACAGCACTCTTATCTACCATTTCAAGCCAGGCTGCATAAGAACTACTCTAGGAGATTTGACAGCTGAGACTCAGGTCCTCTCTGTTCTTGGACCCCTAAACCTACCTAGAATTTACTCAAACTCTTTCCCCTTGAAACTCAGTTTGGGAGGAGGCAGGAGACAGGCCCCTTCTAAAAAATACTGGTGACAGATTGGCTTTCCCAAAGATGGCGGCCACTGTATCTTTCATTCCATATCTCTTCTTAGTGTGTGACCTTTACACTCTACCGCTAAGTAGTGGGGTCTATGTCCCTTTCTCTTGAACCTCAGATGAACTTTATGACCATCTCAACCAATAGAGTAAAGCAGAAGAGGCATTATATGATTAGGTTAGATCACTTAAATGCCTTGAATTTCCACCTTCCTCTCTTGGGACACTTGCTCTTAGAACCCAGAGCCATGCTATAAAAAAAGTCCAAGTACCCCATGGAGGGACTCATGGACAAGAACTAAGATCCATGGCCATTGCCCCAACTGAGCTCCCCACCAACAGCCAGCACCAACATGCCAACTATATGAATTAACCATCTTACAAATGGATCCTCCTAAGTACTCTCAACCCCTAGCCCACCAAGCCATTGCAACTTAGGAAACTTCTATGTCAAACCCTGCCCAAATTTCAGAGTAGTGAGCAAAATAAACGAGTGCTATTGTTTTAAGTTACTAAGCTTTGGGGTGATTTGTTATGCAGCAATAAATAACTGTTACGATACTTATCTGCACCTAATTCTCTTGTTTCTCCTTGTTTTTGTCTCTTCCAAGGGAGATTTTTATCACTTCTGTAATGATAAAACTGCCTCTTCATCTGCCCTTTCCATTTTTTTTATTATAGCATAAACCTTATACCCTAAGCTCTTCACAACTTAAGCTTTTGAAACCATAAAAAACCTGGCTCTCATAAAACAAAAGTCTTGGCTTTCAAAATTATTATCAGGTGCCAGGAGTTTCAAAAGCCTGTTTCAAAACTCAAAAGCCAAGCACTGTCTTTTTTCTTCCTCTGTGCATCCCTGCCATTACAGCCTTCCCCTGAGGATGATGAGGATGGAATACAGCAGTCTGAGGTGGGAAAGACAGTAATATAAGGAATTTCCAGGGGCGATGGAATGCACTGAATAATATTTTACAATCATGTGATTTTTACCAAAGCAGATGCAAATTGCCAGTGTACAGATTGTTTCTTATTTTCTTCAAATCAACTCAAATCCAACTCTGGGTCCCCATCCTACTGTACTGGTGGCAAAGTAGCCCTCAGTCATCACCAGAACACCTTCTCTGAGACCTGCAGCCCAGTAATTCTGAAGGTCATGTGAAAATCCTGAGGTTACTCAGCCAAGCTCTTCAGGTAGTAAATACTGGTTGTTTGGGCCTTTGCCATCCCTGCCAGGGTATACATGTCCAAGCCAGTCAGCAAAGATTTTTGTAAAAGTCTAGATAGTAAATACTTTTGACTTTGAGGGCCATATAGTTTCTGTGTCACAACTACTCAGCTCTGCCATTGTGTTGCAAAAGCAGTCATAGGCTGGACAAGGGAATAATCATGGCTGTGTGCCAATGCAATTTTATTTATACAAAGAGGCAGCAGGCCATAATTTGCTGACCCTTGGTCTAAACAGATGTAAGTCCCTTGAAATTTTCTGATTCTGCCCCAGAGAGGGGCACAGAAATTTTCTGCCAAGGCTGGAAACCCTGATTCCCAGGGTTCAGAATTCCAGGTGAATTGTACATATACAAGGTGTCACTTCTAAGCAAGGTGGCAGTACCAAGTGGATTAGTCAACATTCTCCAGAAAATAAAACAGGAATCCTGGTATGGTTCCAGTCCAAACCTAAAGGTCTAAGTACCAAATGTGTTGATGTCCAAGGACAGAAGAAGATGAATGTTTTAGCTCAAACAGAAAGCAAATTCCCCCTTCCTCCACCTTTTTGTTCTACTCAGGCCCTCAACAGATTGGATCATGCCCACCTGCATTGGTGAAAGTGATCTTCTTGACCCAATCTACCAATTAAAATGCTAATCTCTTCTCAAAACACAGTCACAGACCCACCCAGATATAATGTTTCATCAGTGGTCTGGGCCTCCCTTACCCCAGTCAAGTTGACACATAAAATCAACTATCACAACAACTAATCAAGTGGCCTGCCAAATTTCAACCTTCACAGACTCTAGGGTCATGTCCTTTCAAAGTTTGTTCTCCAGGACCCTCTCCCCACCCTCCTTCATCTCTTCAGTGATTCCAGGCATTTTACAAAAGACAGGAAGAACTATGACTTTAAGCAGATTCTTCTTTCGATCTTGTAAATACTCCAAGGGTTAGGAAATGCGATGCCTAGCAATCTGCTTGAAACGGGTAAAGGGAAACAAAGGTACAATGAACACAAATTAACATACCAACACATTATCCTGCCAAATATTATATTACACTTATCTATTTACTTGACTTTCTCTCACATATGCTGCGAGCTCCTAGAGGGCAGAGACCAAATCTTACTCAATGCTATCATTTAGCTCAGCCCTGGTACATTGTAAGTGCTCCATAAATATTGCTGGAAATAAATAAAGTACACGCTGCAGGAAAATGTGGTAGTGGAATTCCCAGAGTCATTCCCAACAGCTTAGTTAACACTAACATAGCTGAGGTCCTCCATTTTTACGATTTTCAAAATGGTAGAAAGCAATTCTGGGGAGTGCTAGTAATTCAAATATTAAATAAGAGACAGTCTTAGGTTAGAGGCAGATGCCCTGCACACAGTAGGATGTGCATCATTGAGAAGGGTGAAAAGCAGGTTTAATTCACAAGATAACAGAGAAATCAGGGGAGGCTGGACACCTGGGTGGCTCAGGGGTTGAACATCTACCTTTAGCTCAGGTCATGATCCCAGGGTCCTGGGATCGAGTCCCCCATCAGGCTCCATGCATGGAGCCTGCTTCTCCCTCTGCCTGTGTCTCTGCCTCTCTCTGTGTGTCTCTCATGAATAAATAAATACAATCTTTAAAGAAAAAAAAAAAGAAATCAGGGGAGTCATTTGTGTAGATTATGAACACAACACTGCACCCTTTCGATGACAGTTCTCTGTGACACTGCTACTGCCAGTTCAGGATGAAAGATTTTCATCAAACACAGAAACAGAATGTGGAATGGTAGGACTAGGGCTGAAACAGAGAGATGCTGGTCAAAGGGTACAAGCCTTCAATTATAAGATAAATAATTTCTTGGAACACTTGGGTGGTACAGGGAGTTAAGTGTCCAACTCTTGGTTTTGGCACAGGTCATAATCTCAGAATCATGAGATCGAGCCCATGGTCAACAAGGAGTTTGCCTGAAATTCTCTCTCCCTCTTCCTCTGTCCCTCATCCCACTCGTGCTCTCTCTCTCCCTCTCTAAAATAAACAAATCTTTAAAATAAATGAATAAGCTCTGGGTAGCTTTGTGAGTATAGTCACAGCATTGTGAGTATAGTTAATAATACTGTGTTATGCACTCAAATTTTGCTAAGAGAGAAGATCTTAAACATTCCCACCATAAAAGAAAAAAAAGCAATTATGTGAGGTGATGAAATGTGTTGATTAACCTGATTGTGGTTATCCTTCACAAAGTACACATACATCAAATCATCATATTTTACACTTTAAATATATACAATTTTATTTGTCAATTATATCTCAAAAAGCTGAATTTTTTTTAGGAAAAACTAAAGCTTTTCCTTCACCTTCATACAGACATACTCTGCTAAACTAACCTGCCACTTAGCAAGCCTGTTTATGATCCTTTGGAGCTTTTATGTGAACTTGAGAGAAAAAAAAAAAAAAAGGAAAGAAAGGAAGAAATTCGCCTAAAGTCAAAGAGCTGGACAGGTGATGAAAAAGAGAGTAGTGGTTAAAGGGCCACATGTGTGGTGTGTGCACCAGTGAAGGTTCCAAAGTAAAACTAAGATTTGTTTTCAAAGACAGAGGACAAGACTTCACAAAAGCCCCTCACAAAACCCAAAAAGGAGCTAGTTAAAAAAATAAGACTGAAAATCCCAGTACAGCCAGTAGGAGGTGCTGTGGGTCTAATACAGCTGGGATACTGTCCAGTGTTGAGAAGCAGGGCGAAATTATGGCCTGTGTCAGAAACTGTCCAGCCACCTGTGTTTCACATCTCCACTCTCACCTGGTGCGCTTGCCTCACTACATGACTAAGGCCTGGCACATGCTGCATCCCATGATGCAAATCGGGAAATCTATTAGGAGCCTCCAGCATTGAAGAACAGTATTAAGGTCAACCGTTATGATTACCATTCCTGCCTCTTGGTCTTTTTGTCCAGATCCAAATTACTCAGGCCCCCACTGAGAATTTGTTCCCTTTGTTGAGGTCTGTCCACTCCTACATTGTTGATTTAAGCCCTGGGTCCAGCTCACAGTCCCACCACATCCCCTGCCAAGGTCTTTAACTCCCTAGTCCCATTGCTATTATCTCTTGCTTGAGGTATACCAGCCACCTCTTTTTTTTTTTTTTTTTTTAAGTAAGCTCTATGTCCAATGTGGGACAAGAGTCACATGCTTTACCCACTGAGCCAGCCAGGCATCCCTGTAGCAGTCTCTTTGTTGTCTCTCTGCCTTTATTCTTACCCTCCATCCCTCAAATATCAGCCAGAGTGATACTTTAAAAACCAAAATTAGGTGCTTAAGACTCTCCAGTGACTTCCTCCCATAATTAGAATAAAATTGAACATCCTGACCAGGGCCCACGGGTCCTCAGATTATCTGGACCTTGATCACATCTTTGCCACACTGACATTCTTTTTGTTCTTTGATTACACCAGGTTAGTTGCTATCCCATGATCTCTTCATGAGTTAGGCTTGGTCCTGAACCTTACTTGACTCCCATTGGACATATCTTTGGCCCTACAAAGTCTTCTATGGCTCTGCTGCCCAATACTCTCTGTGTCGACTTAGTACTATGCCATGAAGACCTTGGAGGATACACTGGAAGGCAATGTCCTTGAAATGGAGACTGGTCTGGTAACCAATGATCATGTACCAATCTGAGTCGCTGGTGCCCTCCCTTTGAGTTACTGGACAATTCCAACCACCACACCTATACCCTCAGCTTCCATGAGACATACAGTGAACTGAATTCACCACTTTCTCTGAATCTTTTGAGTATATTCACCACACTGATGTGTGTCAAACTTTTCAGCAATACTCAGAAAAGAGAGAAGGCCAGGAATTGGATGGTGGAGACACGGGCAGCAGTGAATCAAAGAAAGATGAAATTACACATGCTGTCTGCAGATTTTTTTTCTGCTGTGCTCCAGGAATGGTCTATCAGCTTGCCTGGCTAAGCTCTGTTCTTATGCCACCTGGGAACAAACACTTTCCCAAGGAAGGACTCAAGTGAAGGGACAAGAAAGAGAGAGAGAGAGGTGCACCTGGGCAGCTCAGTCCATTAAGGATCTGCCTTTGGCTCAGGTCATGATCTTGAGATACTGGGATCAAGCCCTGCATCAGACTCCCTGCTCACTGGGAACTCTGCTTCTCCCTCTCTCCCTGCCCCTCCCCCATCTCATGTTCTCCATGCTCTCTCTCTCTCTCTCTAGTTCTCTCAAATAAATAAATAAAATCTTTTTAAAAATAAACTATATTTTTTTTAAAAAAGAGAGAGACCACTACAATAAAGCTCCACCCAATGCACTACTATTTGACTTTTGCTCTTTAGATGACCTCTACTGCCCATCTGTGAGCCAATGGAAATGAGCATTGCTGCTGTCTGCCCAGGCCCCTCTCTTCTTTCAGAAACAATGAAACAACTCCTCTTAAAAAAAAAAAAAAAAAAAAAAAAAAAAAACCTCTCCTCCCTACTGTTAAAACTACACAACCGGTCCAAAATGGAGTCACTTATGCTAAGCCCCATGTCACCAAATTAAGACTTATTTATAGTTTTGACTCTCAGGGAAATGAAACCCTAAAACTATTAATCAGAAATAAATTGATCAGGGGCGTCTGGGTGGCTCAGTTAAGCAGCTGACTTTGGCTTAAGTCCCCTAGGATCAAGCCCTGAGTTGGTCTCTGTGCTCAGTAGGGAGTCTGCAGCTCCCTCTCCCTCTGCCCCTCTCCCTGCTCAAGCTGTCTCTCTCAAATAATTAAATAAAATCTTAAAAAAAAAAAAAAAAGAATTGCTTGATCAGCATTCATTGGGTAACCTGTCTGATAGACTTGTGCCATCCCCTAAAGAAAATGACCTTGCAATAACCAATCCACTTTTTTGCCTAGTATAACTTCCTCATTCTTGCTCCCTCCTGCCTGTAGTAGTCTTTCATTTCATACAGCTCTTCAGAGCTCCTTTTTATCTGCTGGATGGGATGCTCCTGATTCAGGAATTGTTGAATAAAACTAATAAGACCCTTAAAATTTACACAGTTGAATTTTTTAATACCACCACATCCCCTGCCAAGGGGATTTATTTCATAAGAAATAAATTTATTTATTTCATAAGAACCTAAAGCCATAGTCTCCAAATTTTTTATTACACACACCATTAATAAAATGTTGGTGAGCATGCACTCCCAGTACCTATATATGATATATATATATATACATGTATATATATGATATATATATCCCCAAACATATATATATAAGGATATATATATATGGATATATATATACCCTATTATATGGAAATATGGTATGATTATAAAACATCCATGGAGGCAAGGGGGGGGGATTTTTTAAAATGAAATGAAAACAAAGAGAAAGAGAAGTCTAACTTTTCTCCCCATGCCCCAAGAAATGTATCTATTTAGAAGTCCATTGCCCTAGGGGCACCTCGGTGGCTCAGTGAGTTAAGTGTTTCTCTACAGTTCAGGTCATGATTCCAGGGTCCTTGGATCAAGCCCCACATCAGATTCCCTGCTCAGAGGGGAACTTGCTTCTCCCTTTCCTCCCTGCTTATGCTCTCTCTCACTATCTTTGGTCACTACTTCTCTCTCTCTCTCTCAAATAAATAAATAAAATCCTAAAAAAAAAAAAAAAAAAAAAAGTCCATTGCCCTAAATAGTGAAGGTCTCTTGCAAAAAAAAATCTGAATATGAGTCATTTATGCAAATAAATATTCCTCAAGGGGATCCATCATTACTTAACTAACCTATACAAGTCAGTGTCTCCTTAAATCTCTAATTCCCAATAAACCACTTAGACAAACTAAGGTATTCTTTTTTTTACAATTTATTTATCGGGGCAAATAAATAAATGGGTGGCTCAGTCAGTTAAGCATCCAACTCTTGGTTTCAGCTCTAGTAATAGTCTTACTGTGGTGGGATGGAGCCCCACATAGGCTCTGCCCTCGGCACAAGGTCTGCTTCAGATTCTTTCTCCCCTTCTCTTTCCCTCCCCCTCTATTCTTCCCACCTCTCTCACTCGCTCTCACTCTCTCAAATAAATAACTTATTAGTTAACTTATTAGTTATTTATTTGAGAGAGACAGAGTGTGTGTGTGTGAACAGGAGCAGGGACAGAGGGAGAAGGAGAGGAGAAGCAGACTCCACACTGAGCATGGAGCCCATAATGGGGCTCAATCTCATGACCCTGAGATCATGACCTGAGGCAAACCCAAGAATAGGACCTTCAACCAACTGAGCCATCTAGGTACCCCCAAACTAAAGTATTCTTAAAGACCCAACAGTTTAGCAGCTTCAGTTCCCTAAGTGCAATCTGTGGACCAGCAATGTGAGCATCACCTGAGAGCACATCAGAAATGCATAATCTCAGGCCCAAAATCAGACCTGCTAAGTCAGCATCTGCACGTGACTAAGATATCCAAGTGAGTCTTGACTAGCATTGATTTAAAACGTTGTTTCCCAAAATTCCCCATTATAAGAACCACCTATGATATGTGAACAACACTAAATGTGAACAACACTAATTCCCACTCCAAACCTCCTGAACCAGAGCCTTCCCCGGCAGGGCCTGGGAATCTGTTATTTTGTAATTCTCAGATCAAGCAAGCTGGGAACAGCTGCCTTAAGGGGATCCTAGCTATGGCAAAGCCTCTTCCTTTTTCAGAATGAAGAGTCTAAAGGAGCAGGTGCACAAGAGAAAGTAAGTATTAAGCCAGACGGGCAATAACCGCCCTCCTACCTGTGCTCACATCTGGCACTCAAGGCTATAAGGTAGGAGAAGATGGCAAGGCATATACTACAGGCAGGTCAAAGCTTACTTCAATGAATACCTGCACTTCCATAGGGGAGGACAAAGGTTGTTTTTTCCTATAATCATTGATTAATAGAACTTAAAATGGATATGACATGAGTTTTATGTAAAGCATCTGTAATGAAATCACAAATATGGGCTTGAAAGGGAAATGGAATAAATCATTCTCAAGGGAAGCCTTGGCTTTAGAAGTCTGCACTGGGGTCTATTATTCAGTGGTTAAGGATCAGTAAGTGTGCTCTAACTGGATACATCAGATATCCCCTAAATATGCTACTACTTAGACCAAAATAATTTAAGTGGATAAAATAAAATCCAGGTAAGCCACTGTCTGAAACGGTGTTCAACTGCTGCTGTGCCAAAGAATTTCAAGATTCCCAAATGGTGGGCTTTGAGGTTATGGGGAATGTAGCTCTAAAGAATTTCCTTGCCTGGTATATTGTCTCAATTCTACTGTGCAGCAACATGCCCATTTCACGGAAAAGAAAAATAGAAGACATATTAACCATTCTGGCAATCATAGCAACTACTATATATAGCAGTGTCCAGGTCTGTGTGTGTATATATATATTTATGTGCCAGGTGTTGTGCTAAGTGTTGCATGAAGATACTATTATTACACCACCATCACCATTTTAACCTCTGAGGCTCAGTGAGGTTCAGTAACCTACCCAAGGTCATGCAGTTGGTAAGGAGCACAGCCACTCCTGGAACCCATATTTGCTGATTCCACAGTTTGTGTTTTTAATCCATATGTTATGCTGCCTCCTTTTCCCAAAACTCACACATCAGGAGATGCCAAAGCCATCTTCATGTGATGATAGCTATCTGGAAGCCCTCCCTTTGATCAGAAAAGATGTATTGAGTGCTTACTACATGCTGAGTACAATGCCAACTGCTAGGTACCCATAACCTTCACCCTCAAAGTGTTTATGGGTAGATGCAGAGATATGTAAGCACCTAAATAAATTATTTATGTACATAAGTATATGTTAAATGCTGAGGCACAGAAAGAAAGCCCACAACGCTCTCTGGATTAGAGGCACTGAGACAAATTCATGGAGGAGACCTACCTGATAGATGAGAGAGTGAGTGCTGGGTAGGGCACAGACTATATTCAGGGATCAACTATGCCAAAGTCTGGACCTCACAAGGGTCCAAGAAGCTCTTTGTGCTGCAATGTCTGGATAGGAGGAAGAACAAGGAGCATGACAGATAAACCCATGGTACAGAGTATCCATTGTCTTATCTTCCCCATAACTTCCTTCTTCTGGCCATTGGTCCTTTCCCAGATCCCTAACATTTCCATAAAAGCTGCCAAGTTCTTTAATCTCAAACCACAACTGATTAGTGAGATGGGCACTTGACACAAGTTGGATCAATCAGAGAACAAAAAGTGGTCTCTCTCTAGAAGGTACAATCATAATTTGAAAGTCAAAACCCATGGCCGCCATGTTTCCTACCACATGGAATAAACTCTTCCATCATGAAATAGTTAAGCTAACACATGGAAAGGAGCAGAAACAAGAAAACAATAGTCCTACTTCATCAGGCCAAACTGCCTCATATCCTGCCTGTGGCTGTTCAACCCTTACTTGGATTCTGTGCACCAATAGATCCCCTATTGACCTAGGCAACTTTGAGTTGTGTTTTTGTCACTTTCAACCAAACCAATATATTTGTGCTTCATAGTTTCCAAAATATGAATCAATTAGTACCAATTCTTGATTTTTCTGTTCCCTATGAATTTGACTTCATTCTGAAATATCTGTTGAGCCCCTAGCATGTGTCAGACCAAGCTGTAACTAGGATAAGGTGATTGAAATTTGCTCCAGGGCATCAAAACTTAGGTTTGAATATCAATGGGTTGAGAGGGCCTTGGAAAAATGAGTGAAGCTCTCAACCCTTTAAAAAAATCATTATGATGGTGCTGTCAGTCAAACGTGAAGAAAAGAATGTCACATTGCGCGGTCGCTTAACTTTGAGGAAAAATATGTCTTTAAAAAGGTGAGACTTTTTTTGTTTAACCTAAGATTTAGTGCAGAGTTGTTAGTATAATCAAAATTATATGAAATACATCAACCATAATATAAAACTTAGCTTTCCCAATTCTAAAACTCTATCTTTCCTTTTTTTGTTGTTTTGTTTTTTCATTAATTTTTTTCTCCACCGTCTACAATGAAATCTTGGTCTCCTCTTATTTTTTTTTAATTTATTTTTTATTGGTGTTCAATTTGCCCTCTTAAAGGAGATTCACTTGCAGTGGGCTAACCCAGGACCTCCTGTAGTTAAAATAAGCAGTTACCAGATGGTGCATGATGGGAAAACTTTGGGCCTCTTCTCAGGATGGCAAATGACAAGTTCAACCAGTACTAATAGATCCCAGAGATCCAAACTCCTTGCCCTCATGGAGCTCTCAGTCTGGCTAGAAGACTCAAACCCCTTCCAATCAAATTATTCTTTCGGTGTGGAAACTAGTGAAAGAGTGAGATTCTCCTAGGACTGCCACTGTGTCACATTCATCCTTTCTCCTCCTCACCCATGAGCCCCCAGACCTAGGAGATGTGCTAGGGGCTCCTAGCATGTCCTATTATATGGGGAGGCATTTTTACCATGGATATTTCCTCTAGAGCAGGAATCTGCAAACTTTCTGCAGAGGGCCAGTTAGTAAATATTTTAGGCTTTGCAGGCCATGCAGTCTCTGCCACAACTGCTCAACTCTACTGTTGCACCACAAACAGAGCCATAGACAAAAATATGTAAATACACAGTGTGTGCCAATAAAACTTTATTTGCAGAAATAGGTGGTGGGCCAGATTTGGCCCTCGGGCCATAGTTTACTGACCCTTGCTCTAGGTCATTTAGGGAACAGAGATGTGCTAGTCCTAGGCCTGTTCGTCACTGAAGCACTCCTCTCTCCCTACTCCCAGCAGTGCTGACCCTCCCCCCCCCACCCCCACCCCCCAGCTGTGTTTCCCAGGATCCTGACTCAATTAGCAGCTAGCCATAGTTGGCAGGACATTAGATGGTAGAAGGAAGCACAAAGCCAGGATATTTCTCCCTCCCTGCCCCCTGGATTCAGTCAGCTTCTCCAGCAGCAGCTCTGACTTCTCTGAGGCTTCAGCCCCACAAGACATATGTGCTATGGTACTTCTTCTAGAAGAAGACCCTAGCCCTGAGCTCTGCCAACCCTACTCCCTCCCCTTGTCCTCCCAGCCCTGCTGATGGAGGTGCCTTCCTGATTTGGGTTGCATCACAGTGCTCCATTGGCTCCCAGCTCTTCCTTCTCATGTGTTACACACCCCTGAGTGTATAAATTCCCTCAGTTTAAAGAACTTGCAGTCGTTTCTTTCTTTACCCTCCCCACTCCCCATGATTTGGACCCTGGCTGATCCAGGAAGCAATGATTATGCCTTTGCTCTCCAAAAGCAAACAGTGCTAAGAAACATTGCTGGCTGGGCCTGAGCGGGTTTTAAAGATGATATCCTTTCCTGGCGCTGTTGGAAGAAATAATGAGTTTAGCAGAGAAAGCACTTTGCTTCGAGAGTGAATCTTTCAGCAGTGCTTGACCTGAGCTGATGGATGGTTGTGTGCATGGAAAGCTGCACCATTCGGCTACTGTCGGAAGGATCACAGAAAGTGGGTGGGGAAGCGAAGGTACCTTGTCCATAGGAGACTACATAAACACCTCACCACAGCCAGCTTCTGTTCAATGCAAAAAGTAGTGACTGTGACAATGCTGTGTGTTACACACTATAATTAATAAAATGAAAATAAATATACAGAAAGCTATGTTTTGCATATTTATCTTGGTGTTTCCCAAACTTGCTTATTAATATGACCCATTCCTATGCCCCAGCTCAGTTTTACTGTCTCCAGAGATAGCGGTGAGAAGTGGAGTTTTGATAAATAGCTGAGTGATCTACTGACCAGGTAAGTTAGGGGCAAAATGTATCATCTCATTTCATTTTACATCATATTTACAGAAGGTGATACTCTTACGCTCAATTTATAGATGATGAAACTAAAGTTCAGAGAGGCAGGGGGGCTTCAAAAGGACCGCGCAGCTAGGAAATGGCAGGGCTTGATTCAAATCCAATTCTGTTTGGCTCCAAAGCCCAGAGTACACGTTCCAGTTCATTGACCACCTCCTGTGAACTATATGCTTGTCATGCATCTCTATCCTCACCATAACCCTGTGGGGCAGGGATTACCAGCCTGGGAATGTCTAGGAGATGAAATGGGGATTTGAACCCAGCTCCATCCAGCCTCTTGCCCATGTCCTCCCCCATCCTCCTTTTGGCTCCTGCTTCTCATCTATATTTGCTGCTTCTCTGCACTTCCAGCAATGCGTCCAGCATCTATCAGAACAAAGGGCAGGTGTCTGTCTATCCATCTGTCTCTACCTGCCTGTCTCTCTATCCATCCTGAGGCAGGATATGAAGCCAACACAAAAGAGAAGGTAGTATATTGGGTGCTAACCTCTTCCCCACAACATGCATGATCACATCAATCTTCACAAGCCCATGAAGGAAGTGCCTTCAGGAGTCTCATTTCACAAGTAAGGAAACATGCACAACTTTTTATTTTTAATTTTTTAAAAATGCTATGAACATTGGGGTGCAGGTGCCCGACGTTTCACTACATCAGTATCTTTAGGGTAAATACCTAGTAATACAATTGCTAGGTCATAGGGTAGCTCTATTTTTAACATCTTGAAGAACTTTCACAGTTTTCCAGAGTGACTGTAGCAGTTTGCATTCCCACCAACAGTGCAACAGGGTTCCCCTTTCTTCGCATCCTCTCCGATATTTGTTGTTTCCTGTCTTGTTAATTTTAGCCATTCTCACTGGTGTGAAGTGGTATCTCATTGTGGTTTTGATTTGTATTTCCCTGATCTCAAGTGACATGGAGCATTTTTTTCATGTGCTTGTTGGCTATGTGTCTGTCTTTTTTTTTTTAAGATTTTATTTATTTATTCATGAGACACAGAGAGAGAGAGAGAGAGAGAGGCAGAGATACAGGCAGAGGGGGAAGCAGGCTCCATGCAGGGAGCCTGATGCAGGACTCGATCCCAGGACTCCAGGATCATGCCCTGGGCCGAAGGCAGGCGCTAAACTGCTGAGCCACCCAGGGATCCCCCATGTGTCTGTCTTCTTTGGAGAAATGTCTGTTCATGTCTTCTGCCCATTTCATGACTGAATTGTTTGTTTCTTGGGTGTTGAGGTTGATAAGTTCTTTATAGATCTTGGATACTAGCCCTTTATCTGATATGTCATTTGCAAATATCTTCTCCCATTCCATAGGTTGTCATTTAGTTTTGTTGATTGTTTCCTTAGCTGTGGGTTCCCGAGCCTTTCACAAAATGTGTCCTAAATAGTCCAGCTTCATGTCAGCCACACTACTGAGGGCATCAGAAATAGGGTCTCCTTGGTAGATACTCAGAAGAAATGAAAATATGTCCACACAAGGACTTCACATAAATGTTCACAGCAATGTTATTCATCATGACCAAGAGGTAGAAGTAATGTAAATGCCTATCAAGTGGTAAATAGATAAACTGGGGTACACATACAAGGGGAAACTAGTCAGCAATAAAAAGGAACAAACAACTGACACACACTACAATATGGATGAGTCCCCAAAAACATTATGCTAAGAAGTCAGATGCAGAAAACACACATATTGTGGGATTTCTTTTCTATGAAGTGTCCAGAAAGGGCAGATCTATGAGGATGGAAAATACATTAGTGGCAGCTGGGGCTGGAGGTAAGAATAAGGATTATCTGGAAATAAAGGATCTTCGGGGGATGATAAAAATGATCTAAAACTGGGGCATCTGGCTGGCTCAGTTGGTAGAGCATGTGACACTTGATTTCAGGGTTGTGACATGCCCCATGTTGGGGGTAGAACCTACTTAATTAAAAAAATGAGTGGGAAAAATTAGAGAGGGTGACACAACATGAAAGACTCCTAACTCTGGAAAATGAACAAAGGGTAGTGGAAGGGGAGGTGGATGGGGGGATAGAGTAACTGGGTGATGGGCACTGAGGAGGGCACTTGATGGGATGTTATACTACATGTTAGCAAATTGAACTTCAATAAAATAAAAAAGAAATCTAAAACTAAAATGTGATGATATCGACTCAAAAAAACCATTGAATGTACTTAAAATGGGTGAACTTTATATAGATGATGCCTCAATAAAGCTGCTTTTACAAATAAGAACAGAGTTAAAAGCTATAAGGAGGATCACTATCATGCTTGAATCCAGCTATGTAGCCACAGTCTCCAGAAACCATCCAGGATTAAACAAATCTCTGAGGACAAAAGTTGAGGAAACAAAGGTTGATCCTCCCCCACTGAGACTCTCCCTTCCAATGGGGTTCCAGGCTTTATTTTCTAAGGTAACATGCCCTCCTGCCTTCTCTGGTCCTTCTCCCTTGGGGCATTCCCCATGTCCCAACTGAGCAATATTTTGGAAGTCTCTTTCTAGATGAATCAGTTGGTCCCTCAGAAAGCAAGGACCAAGGGATGCCTGGGTAGCTCGGTTGGCTAAGTGCCCAACTCTTGATTTCAGCTCAGGTCATGATTTCAGGGTCCTGGGACGGAGTCCCATGTTGGGCTCCCTGCTCAGAGAGGAGTCTGCTTGAGATTCTCTTTCCCTCTGCCCCCATGCTCGCTCACTCACTCGCTCATTCACTCTCAATCTCTCCCAAATAAATAAGTAAATATATTTTTTAAAAAATGCAAGAACCCAGCAAGTATTTGCAGTGTGTGTCCAGATAATTTTCTGCTCATTATGGGGCCAGCCAAGTGGTGGCCAGCCAGGTAGTGGAAAGCCAAGGCTCAGGGCCGGAGAGGCAGGTGTCTTATGCAAGATCAACTAGAATACAGATTGAAAAGTATCCACTGGATCTCAACCACTGATGTCAGTGGCAAACTTAACACAAGTGTGGAGCTTATTTTTTTTTAATTTATTTTTTATTGGTGTTCAATTTACTAACATACAGAATAACACCCAGTGCCCGTCACCCATTCACTCCCACCCCCCGCCCTCCTCCCCTTCTACCACCCCTAGTTCGTTTCCCAGAGTTAGCAGTCTTTACGTTCTGTCTCCCTTTCTGATATTTCCCACACATTTCTTCTCCCTTTCCTTATTTTCCCTTTGGATGCAGAGAAAGCATTTGACAAAATACAGCATCCATTCCTGATCAAAACTCTTCAGAGTGTAGGGATAGAGGGAACATTCCTCGACATCTTAAAAGCCATCTATGAAAAGCCCACAGCAAATATCATTCTCAATGGGGAAGCACTAGGAGCCTTTCCCCTAAGATCAGGAACAAGACAGGGATGTCCACTCTCACCACTGCTGTTCAACATAGTACTGGAAGTCCTAGCCTCAGCAATCAGACAACAAAAAGACATTAAAGGCATTCAAATTGGCAAAGTGTGGAGCTTATATTCTAGGAAAGGAGCATATTAGTAATCTATTGCCATATAACAAATGACCATAAAACTTATCAGCTTAAAATGTCTCACACTTACCAGGTTCCTGTGGGTCAGAAGTCCAGGTACAGCTCAGCTGGCTCCTCTGCTCAGGTTCTATCACAAGCTTCAATTAAAGTGTCAGCCAGGGCTACAGTCTCCTCTGAAGGCTCAAATGGGGAATGATCAGTTTCCAACCTCACATGGTTGTTAGCAGGACTCCATTCCTTGCAAGTTGTTGGACTGAGGGACCTTAGCTGCCACTTGCTGGATGTTGGCTGGAGACCTATAAATTTCTTGCCACACGAAATTTTCCATGTGGCTGCTTACTATATCAACACATGCCAGCTAAGAAGGTAATAGAGAGAGTTGGCTACCAAGGTGGAAGTCACAATCTAATTACAGAACTGACACCCCCTCAACATTGCTGCAAGCTATTGGCTAGAAGCAAGTTATTCAGTCTGAGGAGATTACATAAGGGCATGAATACCAGGAAGTGGAGACCATAGTGGCCTTTCACGGAGGCTGCCGGCCATAGAAAGCAAGATAACAAAGAAAAATAAATGAACTATGTTGTATATGAGGGATCGTATATACAAGGGAAAATGTAATAAGGAATAGAGATGGGCAACATGAGGATATAATGTTAAGTAGTTAGCCAAGTCCTTACTGAATTAGGCAGGATTTCAGTAAAGACTGGGAGGACATGATGGCAGGAGCCTGGCTAAAATCTGGGGACAGAGCCTTCCAAGCAGAGGAGACAGAAAGTGCAAAGACCCTGGGGTGAGTGTATGGTTGGAGCACTGACAACCAGCAAAGAGACTGGACTCCAGAGAGGCACGGGGAGGCCAGATCTTATGGGTCTCATGGTGAGACAGTAGCTGCCCCAGGGCTTTGAGAAGGGCAGGAAATGGGTGCTGGGTGAAGCACTTGCCACAGGAAACCCCTGAATTTTCCTGCTTCATTCTACCTCCCACTCTTGCTGAAAATGATGGCAGGTAAGGTTGGTCAAGGTCCGGACAACCAGCTGCAACCAGGCAGACAGAAGCATGTGCAGGACCAGGCTCTTCCAGAGGTGGCCTCAGTTACCTTGGCAACAGGGGCTTCCAAAAACCTCCCCAGAGACTCCTCAGGGCAGCAGCAGCCCTGGCTCATTTCTTGTAATCCAGCAGCATAAGGACATAAAGAAATCAATTTATTGGCACAAACAGTCCTTCAGGCTCCTGCTCTTACTCTCCCTAGAATTCCATTCAGTGCAGAGCTCATCGGATCTCAATGTGCAGTGGACTAGTGAGCATTACTCGTGGTGGGAATGGGCCTCTGATGAAGGGGACAGGGTGGTCTCCCTGAACTTTGTGGAGCAAAGAGCCCAGGCTACGTGGTGATGGCTCTGGGCCTCAATCCCAGCTCTGCCTTCTGCTAGCTGCATGACCTCAGGCAAATCACTTAATCTTTCTGAGTTCCATGCTCCTCAGTTCAGTGTTTATGACGATTAAAGAAGCTGATGCATGTCTTGTGCCCACCACCTCCTCCCATATATGACGGAGGCCCCTATGTGCCCCAGATCCTGACCCCTCCCACCTCACCCTCTCTTTTTCCTGAATCATCTCCTTCAAGCCTTTTCTCAAATATAACCTCCTCAGTGAGGCTCATCCCTCCCTCCCTATTTTAAACTGCAACATCTGGAATATCCAAATAACCTATCAAATATGGAGAAGGGGCTCCACCACACTGTGATTAGAGAAATGCAAATTAAAACCACAAGGCAGCCCCTTTCCAACCAAGCTTCCCCCCAAAAGGAATTTAAACATGTTTTCGTTTTCTACCCTCTCATCCCCTCCTTACCCCCCTACAATCCCCCCTCAGTCTCTAAAGGAGCCCTGCATGAAGACAGCCAATGACTTTAAGCTTGCCCAAAATTATTGAGCTTGACTTGAACCCACCTTAGAGTCTGCCTTTTCCATATCTTTGTATAGCAGAGTGAGACATAAACTCTGCAAATGCTTTGGAAGGAATCTCTTCCCAAGGCCAAAGTGAAAGTCATGGGAAGGTCATAAGCAAATTCATTTGAGTCCATTCAAAATCTTTCTCCTAAAAAAAAAATCTTTCTCCTGCTCATGTGCCCACCATACACACACACACACACATACACACACATACCCCACATATAATCACACACACACACACACACTCTGCACCCTGGCCCTACATGAAACCAAATGTCCCTAAGTCGGGGAGACACCCCAGATGTCCTCCAGCTGGGCTCACCCTTGATCAGACACCTCTGGTTGAGCTTCATAAATTGCCGCTGCTGCTGTCTGGTTGGATCTCTGTCAGACAGCTCCCCATTAACACTCACAGACAGTGAGACAGTGCATCACGACGTTCCCAGCTGGCCTCTCCCAGGGGCCTTCTGTCCCTGGGCCCCACTTCCCTCACTGTGTGTACCCCTCAAAGCCCTGCTCTTTCCCCCAGCTTCTTGTAATGGATGAACAGAATGCACATTATCCCAGAACTGAGGGCAACCTTTTGTTCAGCAAATAGTTATACCCAATAGACCCAGGATGGGTATTGGAACTCCAGAATGGATCAGACACAGGCCTCTGTGCCTCAGTTTCTCTATATGGAAATGGGACTAATGATAGCACCTGACTTAGAGAGTCACAGTGAAGATTAAATGAGATAATGCACTTAGCACAATGCCCTACACGTAATAGGTGGTCAATAAACTGAAGTTTAGCTGTGCATCATTAAAGGGGCAGATTTGAACCATTAATACTTTTTCCTAGGGTGCCCTCTGAGGCTAATGGCACACATGGGCAGCAGAGCCTACCATCTCTGCAAAAGGGACTCCTACTGGTTTCCAAGGTAATACTACATACCAAATACACCACAAAGGGTTTGGTACTAGTCACTGTTTTATTACTATTGCTATGACTTTTAACTAATAATTTTTTTAACTAATAATTGTTAAGTACAGTTGCCTAACACTGTTCCAATCACTTTTTTGCATATTAGCCCACTTAATCCCCAAAACAATCCCATGAGACGAGCATTATTATTACTTTTTTGTTGTTAGTATCATCATCTCCCCTATTTACAGGTATGGAAATGAAAACACAAAAAGGTTAATTTGTCTACGGTAACTCAGGGAGTAAGTGACAGAGCTGGGATTGGAACCCAGGCCATCTGACTCCCAAAGTCTCAATCTTAACTGCATGTTCTGCTGTTATAATTATTCTACTATACCCTGTCTACTCCACCAGATTGGACAAGGATCAAAAAAGACACAGTAAAGTCCAAGATCACACAGACATTCAATGGAAACACTAAAAAATTAGTACCTATGGCAAAACTTCTATATCTAGAATTTGCCTTGAAAGATATATCATCCATAAAATAAGCATGGTTCTGAATATTACAGTAGTACATCCTCTGGCCAGTTTTTCCTCTGGCATCAAAACAGAATGCTGACCCTTCAGTTAAACACCAAAAACAAAACAAAAACAATTGATTGGGGGTTGTTAGGGTAAGTGAAATTTTGGCCAAGCTTACATGGTTTAATTCCCACTAAGTTAAATAGGTGTCTAATGTGATACGTTACACTGCACCACATGTGGATATGCTGCAAAACACAGGATATACAGCATAATAACAATACTGGCTAAGCCTTATATAATAGCCTTTGTCATGTGTCAGGCACCACTCTGTGTTTTAAATATATATGGATACACTTAATCCCCCCAACAGCCCTAGGAGGTAGGTACTATTGTTATCATTCTCATCTTATAGATGGGGAAACTGAGGCGCAGAGTTTCAAGCATTTGCCTTGACATCCCCTAACTGGATTTGACCCCAGACACTCTGACTCCAGGGGCCATGTGCCATGCCATCTCTCCAAGGATCCCAAGGCGAAGTGTGCTTATGACTCTCTTCCCCTCCCTCCATGCCTCCAACCAGCTTCCTCCATGATCCAGCTGCCTCCAAAGAGCTTGTTGGTCTCTGGGAAGAAAGAGTCTTGTTGAATCCTCTCTGAAAGCTAATTCGGCCATTTACTCTCAATTTGTAGCGGATGCTGTCGTCTCTCAGATTTCAAAGAAGATGAATGCATGGGTCAAATTGAATTAAAAAATTTAATTGAATAAGACAGAACCAGACAGCTTGATGGAAGACTTTGATCTGATAAAGGGAGAGTAGAAATGCGTGCTCCCAAGGCCGGGGTGTGATGGGGAGCTGTCTGGACCTTGTCTAGCCTCTTCTCATCTGCAGGAAAGCCAGTTATGCCAATTATGGGTGAGATTGCCCTGAGGTGGTGTGGGGAAGACTGTTCCGAGGCATTTACCAGATTACCATGTCCCCAAACAGGCTGCGAGCTCGCCCACCTTCCTGTCTATCCCTGCCTCCAGACCAACACAACTCTGAGCCTCTGAAAGTCAGGGACATTGTCTCAGACCTCACAAGACCCCTTGTCCTGGCCACAACAGGAGCGCTACAAAAGAGGTTTAAAGAGAGAAAGATAGAGACAGTGGGAAATATATGAAGTCCATAGCCCACAGACCCAGCCCGCCAACTCAGCCTGCAGACTTACTTAGTGCACCCACCAGTTTGTTTTCTATAAGGACATTTCCCACTTTAAGATACGTATTGGTAGCTTCTTTTTAAATATTGCTACTACTCAAAGTGAGACTGCAGACCAGTAGCATTGGTACCAACTGGAAGCTTGTCAGAAATGCAGACATTGTAAACCAGAATTCACAATTTAACATTAAAGAAGGAAAGAAGGACTTACTTCAGATCAGTGGTTCTCACCCCTGGCTACACATCAGAATGGCCTGAAAAGTTTTTTTTTAAATCCAGGTACTGGGAAGTCTGGGTGGCTCAGTGGTTGAGCATCTGCCCTTGGCTCAGGTTGTGATCCTGGGGTTCTGGGATCGAGTCCCACATCAGGCTTCCCACAGGAAGCTGGCTTTTCCCTCTGCCTATGTCACTGCCTCTCTCTGTGTGTGTCTCTCATGAATAAATAAAATAAAATAAAATAAAATAAAATAAAATAAAATCCAGGTACTAGGGGTGCCTGGGTGGCTCAGTTGGTTAAGCATATGCCTTTTGCTCAGCTCATGATCCCAGGGTCCTGGGATGGCGTCCTGCATCAGGCTCTCTGCTCAGCAAGGAGTCTGTTTGTCCCTTTCCCTCTTCTCCTCCCCACTGCTCGTTCTCTCTCTTGCTCGCTCACTCTTTCAAATAAATAAATAAAATATTTTCAAGAAAATTCAGATACTCAGGGCACACTCCACCCTTTTATTCAGAATCTCTAGGGGTAGGACACAGACATGAGCATTTTTTAAAGCTCCCAGGCAATTCCAGTGGGTGGCCAAGGTTGAAAACCAATCGATTAAAGTCAGAATCTCTGGAAACACTTGGTTTCCTGTTCCCACATGACAAAGAGTGGCTGAGGCTGCGGAGTTGTTCTCCAATCCCACCTGGCCTCATCACGTATTTTCATAACCTGAAGGTGCCACATGCCTATAATCCACAACTGATGTACATGCTAGAGGTCCTTGAAACTCTTCTCCTCCCAGAACTCTCTCCCTACATTCCCCATATCCCCCTCTTTGCCACTAGCAAGAAGCAGCCAAATAGTTTCTAATAAAGTAAATATGCATGTAGTGTACAATCCAGCAATTCCAACCCTAGGTTAACATTTAAGAGAAATGAACACACATGCCCACAAAAAGACTTATATAAGAACATACATACAGCTTTATTAATAATAGCCAAAACTGGAAACAACCCAAATAACAATCAGCAGAAGAAAGGATAAACAAGCTGTGGTACATCCATTCAATGGAACACATCTTGGCCATAAAAGGGAACGAATTATTGATCCATGCAAAGCATGGATGAATCTCAAAAACCTTATGATGAAGGAAAGAAGCAAACACGAAAGTGTACATGCTACATGATTCTTTAATGAAATTCTTTTGTAATGCAAAACAAAGATATGGTGATAGAAATCAGAGTAGTGGTTGCCTCTGATATGGGAGGTGACATTGACTATAAAGAGTCATGACTTTCTGGAATAATGTGAATGTTCTCTATCTTGATCGTTACATAGGTATACACTTCTGTTAGAACTCATCAAACTATCCTGTTAAGATCTGTGCATTTTGATCTATGCAAATTTTACCTCAATAAATATTCAACCACTAATTAAAAAAAAAAAAACTGTGAAGGATGCCTGGGTGGCTCAGTGGTTGAGCATCTGCCTTCAGCTCAGGAAGTGATCCCAGGATCCCGGGATCGAGTCCCACATCAGGCTCCCTGCAGGGAGCCTGCCTCTCCCTCTGCCTATGTCTCTGCCTCTCTCTATGTCTCTTATGAATAAATAAATAAAATCTTTTTTAAAAAACTGTCAGGAAGCACTGTGCAGTAGGGGAATGTGTGTCTGTGTGTGACCTTAGGAATTTGAGTCTTGACTCCTCTACTTTTAATCTGAGAGATCTCAGGCAAAGGAGGCAGAAGTTAGGCCCATAAAAGTGAGAACAACAGCACTCTGATAAACACAATTGCTTAGCTACCCAATTCCTTTCTCCCTTGCTGACTCTAATGAGGGATGAAAATCACATACTCACTTTCCCAGACTTCCTTGCAGCTAGGAGTGGCCATGTGACCAAATACCATAATATGTAGACAGATGTCTAGGAGAGATTTTGCATTTCTCATTAAAAGTGAATAAATAGGGGCACCTGAATGGCTCAGTGGTTGAACGTCTGCCCTTGGCTCAGGTTGTGATCCTGGGGTCATGGGATCAAGTCTCACATCAGGCTGCCTGCAGGGAGCCTGCTTCTCCCTCTACCTATGTCTCTACCTCTCTCTCTCTCTCTGTCTATATGAATAAATAAGATCTTAAAAAAAAAATAAAAGTGAATAAATCAAAAAAACAGCTGTAGCCAGTGCCATCCTTCCCTCTCCCTCTTTTTTGCTTTGAAAACAGATATGATGCCTGGAGCAGGGGCAGCCCTCTTTTGACCTTGAGGCAATAAACAATTAGAAAAAGGCACAGGAACTCAGAGATACTGGTCCAGACACCACTGAGGTGCTAAATCAAGGTCAGCAGCTGACTACCTCCAGATTTCTTCTATGAGAAAAACAACCCCTCTTTATTTAGACCACTGTAAGTCAGTTCCTTATAGCCAAAAGCATCCCTAACTACCCATCACCAAAGACTTCCAACAGGAATCAGTGAAATAATCTTTATGAAATCACAAAACTATGTACCAGACAACATTCGATTTTCCGTACTTATAAGTTCTCTCCTCTCAAACCCCCTTGGAGAAACGTGGACTGCTTGACAGCAAAAACAGCATAATGGGTTGAGGTGGATTCTTTTTTTCCTAGTTAGTGAACGGGTAACATAGGCATGTGTGATAGCCAGAATAATGTGGCCCCCACCATGATGTCCACACCCAATCCCTAGAATCTGCAAATACATCTCACAGCAAGGGAGGATTAAGACTGTAGATGGGATTAAAGTTGCTACACAGCTGACCTTTAAATGGGGAGATTGTCCTGGATTATCTGGGTGGGCCCACTGTGACCACAATAGTCTTTAAGCGTAAAAGAGGGAGGCAAAAATGTGAGTGTCAGAGGGATGCAATGTAAGAAGTCACTGCAATCGGGCATTGACTGTTTGAAGATGCAGGAGCCATGAGTCAAGGAATGGGAGTAACCTCTAGAAGCTGAAAAATCAAAGGAAATGGATTCTTTCCTAGGATCTCCACAAGGAACGCAGCCCCACTTCAGACTTCTGACCTCCAGAACTGTAAGATAATAAATTTGTGTTGTTTTACGCCACATATTTGTGGTCATGTGTTACAGCAGCCATAAGAAACTAATGCAGAAAGATTTGGAGGATGAAGTGAACACAACAAACAACCCCTTCTCCCAGAAGGATGAAAGAACTTCAATATTCCAGCCAGACAAACATTCTAAATCTCGATCTGGCTGGTGGTGTATGTACATGTAAACATATGTAAATCTTGTTTGCTACATATTAAACATATTAAACATCAATTAAAAAGTCAAAAGAGCACAGCAAATGTCATGACCATACCTCTTCAGAAAACTCCCCCTAAATCCCACCAACTGAGTCAGCAGGCTAGAAGGAGGCAGGTGGCAGTTTATAGAGGAGTGGCCAACTTCCACCATCAGATGGTAGGGACTTGAAGCAGAAGCCAGCTTAGCCCAGAAGCTTCTACTCTCTGGCTGCCTTCTCTTGCCTGACACATCTGTCAGTCTTGCTTTCATACCACCTTTTCCAACATCTTTCTACAAGCCTGTTGTCACCCTTCCCTAGGATGATCCTCCAACTCTGTTTGCCCAGTAAAATCTTTATTTGCGGCTCTTGTCCCATTGTAATTAATAGTGTGTCCACCAACCTTGAACAAATTGTTGAAAAAGTGGCCTTCAGGGAGAATGAACCCAGGGGAAGAAATCACTGCCCTTACAACACCCCATCCTAATGCTTCTGAATTATGGCAAGATAAAGAGGAATGAGAAATCTCACTCACAGTTTGGGTCTGACCACGTTCATACCCTCCTGCCCCACTGACCACACCAACCTCATCATCACAAGGATGAGCTCAGAACAGCCGAGGATATGGATCTATAAAACCTCACTCACGTCCTGCCCCTGGCCCAAACCAAAATGCCCACTCCATCCTCCCTGGGCAAAAGCTATGTACTTAAAAGCATCACGTGGGACCCATTCAAGGTAATTAACAACCTGTTAGATGTCATAAACCAGCCCCACTCCCCGGATCTTTCCCCAACCTTGGGACTCAGATGAAAGGCAAACAAATTTGGTTTCCACTTATCTTTGGGCTGAACTTTTTTTCTTGAGCTGACTAAATGACATCCTGCCTTCTCAGGATCAGAAAACAGTCTATTTTGTGTTCAGTGACTCTGGAGTCCCTGTGAAAGTCACCTTGCAGGAGTGATCTGGTGAATCTGGCCCAGTTCAAGCTGGTTTCCCAATAGCGTGAGGATGATTAGACTTTGGTCTGTGGCTCAGCCACCTCCTGAGGTTAGAGACACACAATGTGTCCCATTAGGCTCACCTGATAGCCAGCATCAGCAACCAAACATATGGGTGGATGAGTCTTCAGATGATTCCAGTCCCCAGCTGTGAAGTCTTCCAGCTGATAACACAGTCATCACAGGATGGAAACAATTCATCACACTATGCCCTGTCTGAAGTTCTGACCTGCAGAAACTGTGAGAGTTAATAAATATTGTTATTATTTAAACTACTGTGTTTCTAAGGTAATTTGTTATTCAACAGTTTATAATGAATACAGAAAGAACCTGAATCATGCCATGTTGAGCAACATGCAGATATAAAATCCTATGGAAGGACAGGGATTGGTCCAATCACTCTGGACCAATCACTGAGTCCAGGAGAAAGCTACACTCAGATTGGCCCAGCTGGTGGCCAGAATGGGACATCATGACAGACAACTCTTCTTGCAAAGCATAGATGGGAAGAGGGGTCCTCTTAAGACAATGATGCTGGCAGACAAAAGCAATGTCAAATATAGTGACCTCATTGCTTATCACTTTTCCACTCCTGCCTGTCCTGCTCCTATTAGCTGTAGTGATGTCTTCTGCTGATGGCAAAACTGTTAGCCCATTCCTATTAAAGATATCTCTGCTGATAGTTTCCACAGATAACCGTATTAGAACCATGGATGCTAATGCCATTGCCAAGGTCAGTCTCTCATTGAAGCTGGAGCTCTCAGCTCACTGATGCCTTGAACTATAATTTTCCTTTTTACACTCATTTTATTATATTCCTGACCTTAGAATCAGGTGCTATTCTGAACTGAACTATACCATCAAACCACTCAATTTCTGTTCCAGTTACTGTGCCGGAACCCAGCACCTGCTCCTCGATGTTTCTTTTACTTAAAAAAAGTGATTCTCAAACTTGGATGCATATTAAAATCACCTGGGGAGCTTTTAAAAACAATACAAGGGATGCCTGGGTGGCTTAGCGGTTGAGCATCTCCCTTTGGGTCAGGTCTTGATCCTGGGAACCCAGGGTCGAGTCCCACATCGGCTCCCCATATGAAGCCTGCTTCTCCCTCTGCCTGTGTCTCTGCCCCTCTCTGTGTCTCTCATGAATAAATAAAATCTCTAAAAATAAAAAATAAGGGGATCCCTGAGTGGCTCAGTGGTTTAGTGCCTACATTCAGCCCAGGGGTGATCCTGGAGTCCTGGGATCAAGTCCCACATTGGGCTCCCTGCATGGAGTCTGCTTCTCCCTCTGTGTCTCTGCCTCTCTCTCTCTCTCTCTCTCTCTCTCTCTCTCTCTGTGTGTGTCTCATGAATAAATGGATAAAATCTTTTTTTAAAATTAAATTAAAAAATAAAAATAAAAAATAGAAACAATACAAATGTCCAGGTCCCACTCCAAGCCAATTATATTAGATTCCCAAGGTAGGAGACTGAGCATTGTGTTTCTTAATGCTCTGACGGATTCCTGGGTTACAGCCAGAGTTGCGACCACGGATTTGGAGTGGATCAATCACACCGCCCCCCGCAGGTTGGCCAGGCCACTCTCATGGCCACCGCAGCTCCCTCTCTGCTATTGCCAATAGCAAGCTCTATCCATTCTATCTTTTAAATGTCTCCAGTACCTGTCCATTTCAATCCAGTTTCATCAGCACAGCTCAGCACAAGCCAGCACCATCACTTGCCTGGACCACCCTGAAAACCCACTTAGCCTTCCCTCTTCTCTCCCTCAGTCTGCTCCCTACTTCCAGTTCTGCCTCCTAGCCGTGCTTCTCCAAACAGCTGCCAGAGTGGCCCTTTTAAAACATAAAGCAAGCAATGTCATTCCCTTGCACAGCAACCGCTAGTGACCTTTAATTTTTTTATGAGTTTTAAAAGTTATTTTTAATTGTGGTAAAATACACATAACATCCAATTTACCATCAGGACCATTTTTAAGTGTACAGTACGTACCTTGGGCTATTTTGTATAGGAATTTGCCTTCTCTCCAAGTCGATTGATTCCATTTTGCCATTCTGGGCATATGGTAGAAATGTATATGACTCAAAATAGTATATCAAGACATTCTCTAGCAATAGATCAAAACTTAACTAACATTTCCTAATAGCTTCTTTTTTTAACAATTCATTTATTCATTCATGAATGAATAAGTGAATGGGGAGAGAGAGGCAGATACACAGGCAGAGGGAGAAGCAGGCTCCATGCAGGGAGCTTGACGTGGGACTCGATCCCAGGTCTCCAGGATCACACCCTGGGCCAAAGGCGGCACTAGACCGCTGAGCCACCCGGGCTGCCCCATTTCCTAATAGTTTCACCCGAGTTCTTTAGACATATTTTCTTCCCTTCTCTATTATTTCTGAAGACTTAATTTTCATTAAAAATCCAACAATTTTAATAATATTTTCTCGAGCTTGTAAGTTGCCAAAGTAAAATATACCAAGCAAATTCTAGCACCTTCTGCATAATTTTAGTTGTATTTTAAATTTACAATTAAATCAACATCTTTACTAAAATGATTTCCCCCCTCCTGATTATTGTGATTATCACATAATCTGCCCTTCTTTTCAGTCAAGTCCCGCCAGTGACTTTTAATTGGATTTAAAATCCAAACTCCCTATCAAGACCTTGAAGGATGGAGCAGCCCGGTTGCTCCCCCAAGTTAGAGAAGTGTTCAAATTCAAATGTGAATGTGCTACAACACACAGTGGAAAAGCAAGTTGCAAGCTTATTCATTGTAAGTGAGTCCCTTGACATAAATTCAGAAATCCACCCAGTGAAATACATTGTTTACAGCTACAAACATATTAGGCAAAACCAAAGAAAAGCAATGATAAGCACAAAATTCACAACAGTGAAGACTTCTGAAGGATGAGAGAAGAGAAGACACAGTCAGGAGAAAACAGAGCAGCCCACCCTGGGCACACGTATGGTGTTCATTGCTACAGGGAATTTTAAAACACTAAAATAAGTAACAAATCAAATGCTCTGTTGTTTATTTTCATCAAGCTCCAGAAATTCTAAGTAAT
Source organism: Canis lupus baileyi (assembly GCF_048164855.1). Classification (NCBI taxonomy): domain Eukaryota; kingdom Metazoa; phylum Chordata; class Mammalia; order Carnivora; family Canidae; genus Canis; species Canis lupus. The sequence goes on along the minus strand of NC_132845.1, from coordinate 52,273,726 downwards.
GCTAGAGACAGAATACTCCTCCCCTAAAAAAAGGCTTTTGTTGGTTTAAGTTCTAAAAATTGCTGCAATGGCTAGATAGTTATATAGGTATGTATAGAGATGTATATATGTAAACTTCAAATTTTCACGTTTTACTCCTTATCCTTTGTGCCAGCTATCAATTTTATTTATTTATTTATTTATTTATTTATTTATTTATTTATTTATTTATTTATTGTCTGTCAGCTCCAAATGTATCCTTCTCTGACCTGTTAGGAGATCCTGGAGCTGGACCCTATGAATGTTTCTCCCCTGCCTGCTGGCATGATGTTAAGTTATGTCAGTAGAGAGTGCTGGAGGGACACTGCAAAAGGGTGGTGCTTCTGTATCTGGTCCCAAAGTTTGTCTTGCTCCTAGGGCGCGGCAGCCAGCAGGTGGCTTCCCAGGGGGTTTCAGGAGAACCCCAATGAGAGGCTTCCTAGTGAGTATTGCAAACATCCCAATGGATTGTCTGCTGCTCACCAGCCCTGGCCTTCAGTACTTCCATGAACCTTGCCCATGTGTAGTGAATCACAGCCCTTCTTCTCCCACAAGGTCCAAATCTCTTCCTTGGGGAGGCAACATCTTACAATTTCCTCCTTCCTTGGCGTAGCAAGGCAGAATCATAGAGCGGCCTCCAGGAATGACCCCCTCTCCCCCTGCCCCCCTGTACATGCCCTGTGTAATCCCTAAGACTGAGAATATGATGAATTCTCATCCTGTGATTAGATTATGTTTTATGGACTAGTTGACTTTAAGGAAAGGAGATTATATGGGTGAGCCTGACCTAGTCACATGAGTCCTTGAAGTCTGGGTCTAGAGGTGAGAGACAGGAACTCAGACTGGCTGACACCGTGATTTCAGTCTTGTCTTAGCCTACCTTGTCATACCTACAGAACTGTGAGCTAACAAATAGATGAGGTTGTTTGTAATATTTTTTTAAGATTTTATTTATTTATTCATGAGAGACAGAGAAAGAGAGAGAGAGGCAGAGAAGCAGGCAGAGGGAGAAGCAGGCTCCACACAGGGAGCCTGACGCGGAACTCGAACCCAGGACTCCAGGATCATGCCCTGAGCTGAAGGCAGGTGCCAAACCGCTGAGCCACCCAGGGATCCCCTATAATATTATTTAATGTGGTAAAATACACATAATATAAAATTTACCATTTTAACCATTCTTCTTTGTACAGTTCAATGACATAAGTACATTTACATTGTTGTACAACCATCACCACCATACGTCTGCAGAATTGTTTTCATCATCCCAAACTGAAACTATCACCATTAAATAATAAATCCTTGTGTCTCCCCACAAGGCTGCTGGAAACCAATATTCTACTTTGTCTTTATGAATTTGACTAGTCTAGGTACATAGCGTAAGTGCGTGCATACAGTATTTGTCCCTGTGACTGGCTTATTTCACTCTGCATGTTTTCAAGGTTGTTCTATATTGCATCATGTACCAGAATTTTCTTCCTTTTTAATGCTGAAGAATAGTCAATTACATAGATATACCACACTTTTTTGATTTGTTCATCCATCAATGGATACTTAGCTTGTATCTACCTTTTGGCTACTCTGTATAATGCTGCTATGAACACAGGTGTACAAATAACTCTTCAAGTCCCCATTTGCAATTATATTGGGTATATACTCAGAAGTCGAATTGCTGGTCATATTGTAACTCTATGTTTAATTTTGGGGGGAACTACTAGGCTGTTTTCCACAGTAGCTAAATAGGTATTGTTTCAAACTGCCAACTTTGTACTAATTTGTCACTCAGCAATAGAAAATCAATACACAAAAAAAATTAAATTACATTAAATTAAAAAAGAAAATTAGTACACTTGAATGCTGTATTCCAGCCCTAGAGATAGTAACTGCTTTATACATGTATTAGTCCCACACTGTTTAGGATTTTCTTTGCCTCTCTTTGTAGCTAATCTTCTCTACCAGTTAATAATTCTTTATAAAATTTTCCCTATTCAAACTACTGGTGTAGTGTGTCTCCTGAGTGGCCCCTGACAGAAAGACTCTTTACTAAATGGTGCGTTCTATGCAGAAGGTAACTTCACAGCCAGCCCCTGACATACATAGCAGATTCAGCAACAACCACTCATTCTCTGTTGTAACTCTATAAGACTTTGAATTTGTTTGGGTACAATTCATATCTCTAACCCTTGTGATATTGCATATTCTTGTTTTTATTTTTATTTTTTTAGATTTTATTTATTTATTCATGAAAGACACAGAGAGAGAGGCAGAGACATAGGGAGAGGGAGAAGCAGCCTCCCTGTGGGGAGCCCGATGCAGGATTTAATCCCATGACCCTGGGATCATGACCTGAGCTGAAGGCAGACATTCAACCCCTGAGCCACCCAGGTATCTTGCATATTCCTGTTTTTAAATAACATATTGGAGACAAATAGCCCAGTGATCTAAAGAAAAAGAGAGATAACGAGTTTCATCAATTCTGTCATTCTATTTGATCACTTGGAGTTTTTATTTGTGTTTAAAACATTGAGGGATGCCTGGGTGGCTCAGTGGTTGAGTATCTGCCTTTGGCCCAGGGCATGATCCTGGGGTGCCCGGATTGAGTCTCACATCGGGCTCCCTGTGGAGCCTGCTTCTCTCTCTGCCTGTGTCTCTGCCTCTCTCTCTGTGCGTCTCTCATGAATAAATAAATAAAATCTTAAAATAAATAAATAAATAAATAAATAAATAAATAAATAAATAAATAAATAAATTTAAAACATTGAAAAGGTATAAACTACAAGATGTTCAGTTTTTTGGTGGTTCCAAATTTTGATTCATATATTAAATACTTTATAAAGCTTGAATAATATTTTAAAGTAGTATTTCAGGGGCACCTGGGTGGTTCAGTCAGTTAAGTGTCTGTCTTCTACTCAGGTTGTGATCCCAGGGTCCTAGGACTGAGCCCGGCGTTGGGCTCCCTCATCAGAGGGGAGTCTGCTTCTCTCTCTCTCTGCCTCTCTTTCTGCTCATGTTATCTCTCTTTCTGTCAAATAAATAAATAAAATCTTTTTAAAATAATAAAAAATAAAATAGAATTTCATGTCTCCTTTTAAATTATTTATTTTAAACCTAAGCACAGATCAAGAAAATGATCATTACTGAACATTAAATTTTTACTGAAAATAGTTTTGTTGTATAAAGGAGGGAGGTATTAAAAAATGATCTAGCCCAGGTGTAAGATATTAGGTATGCCATTGGGGAATATGCCCATTAATGGTAACATTGATTTGTGCTCACTGTATTGTTACAAATATTGTTTTGTCTTTATTTAATGTATCAAAATAATTTTAAATCACACAACACAGAGAAATACAGAATAAGTCTGATTCTACCTTCTAAATTCCCTCCCCTAATCTTGTACTCCCTAACTTAATTTCTTTCACCCCATTTATGCAGACTCTTGGTTTCAAGCTTTGCTCTTAAGACAAAACAGCAATACTGGGATTTTAAGTTTCCTAAATTTTCCTCTTCGTGGCTGCTACTTTTTTTTTTTTTTAAGATTTTATTCATTTATTTGAGAAACAGAGAAAGTGGGGTGGGGGAGCAGAGGGAGAGATAAAGTGAAGCAGATTTCACCACACTGAGCACAAAGCCCCACTCAGGGCTGGGCTCAGGGCTCCACCTCACTACCCTGAGGTCAGACCTGAGTCAATGCCAAGATTTGGACACTTAATCAACTGTACCACACAGGCATCCTGGCTGCTTCTTTTAAAATAAAATGATGGAAGCACTGGATTCCTCCAAAGAGAAAGACATGAAGAGAGTAGAGGGGCCTTTATTTTATTTTAAGTAATCTCTACACCCAAGATGGGGCTTGGGCTTAAAACCCTGAGATCAAGAATGGCATGCTGTACCAACTGAGCCGGCCAGGCACACTAGGACCTTTTTCTCATACAGTTTCTGGCCATGGTCCCTTTGAGCCAGAGGCTTGCTCTTCTCACACCTGTCCTCCAAGAACTCTGTGCCTCCCTGAAGACCCAGCTGTCTTTCAACTTCATGTCCTATCAAGCCACAAACCCCAGAGCAAGCACACAGGGACACTGATTCCCAAACCAAGGGCCCACATATTGACTGGCTACCATAGCAACAAGAGCTCAGACACATTAGCCCCTGAGCCACTCCATCTGCAGGCCCACTGAACCCCACAGTGAGGACGGTTATTGATTCTCTCCCTATATAACCCTCTCTTTCCTCCCACTGCTGCATATTTACTCCACAGCAATACTGAGCAGAAAAGGGGCCCCAGATCATCCATGCCCCTCATTTATAACTAAAGGAGCAGAATCAGAATCAGCTAGGGAGCTCTTTAGAAGTGCCTGACACACTGTACCAGAATCTCCAAGGCTGGGGGCTGCATTCATATATTTCAAACATGGTGATCCTCATGCACCACCAATTAAGAACCACAGCTGTGTAGAGCATGAACAGAGTTTATAAGATGAAAATACCAATGGATTTCAGACATAAGATGCTAACCTTGCTCAAAGACAAAGACCTCCCCAACATGATACTATATTTTTCACCTATCAGATTGGCAAAGAGCAAAAGTTTGATAGATAGATCGTAGATAAAGAGCTAATTCCCCTAGTTTATAAAGTGTTTCCACAAATGGATAATGAAAAGACTAATAATCGAAACCAACAGAAAAAAGGCAAAGGAGGGGAACAGAGAGTTGACAGAAAGGGAAATATTTCATTCATAATAAAGAAAATGTAATACAACAACCCATCAAAAGGTACCAAAAGTTTGGTAATACACTGGTAAGGTCATAGGGGAAGAGTAGTGAGAAGCAAATTGGTATAGCCCCATGCAGGCAGTAGCTATAAAAACTGCAAGCACTTTTCATCTTTGAGCCATTACTTCTACTCCTAGGAATTTAACCAACTGATATTAATTGCACACGTGTGAAAAGATTTAAGTACAGGGTTATTCATTTGCAGCATTGTCTGCAACAGCAAAAAATCAGAAATAACCCATTTCCCAACAGGAGACCAGTTAAATCAATTATAGTACAGCCATACAGTGAAATACTCTGCTAGACAACCATTTAAATAAAAGAAGAAGTCAGATCAATGAAACAATCCCAAGACATTTTATTAAATGAAAAAAATTAAAATGCACAAAACAGTATATGATTAATACCAAAATTATTTTCAGTAATGGTAATTTAATAATCACTAATAATCATTATTTTCTCAAGTCATACTTTAGATGTAAAACAAGTAATTAACTATTTTTAAGGAATAAGCTTCTATTTTAAAAATATTCGAATTCGATACATACATATGTAGCATATGTATACTTGTATTGTACAGATAACTCTGAAAGATGCACACACAAAGTGGTTACACAGCAGAGGATCTGCACAGACATTTTTCCAAAGATATAAAGATGGCCAACAGGTCCACGAAAAGCTGCTCAACATCACTCATCATCAGGAAAATGTAAATCAAAAGCACAATTTTTCACCTCACACCTGTTAGACAGCTACCATCAAAAAGATTAAAAAAAAAAAATAACCCGTGTTGGCAAGAATGTAGGCACTGTCAGTGGGATTGTAAACTGATGCAGCTACTACAGAAAACAGTATGGAGTTTCCTCCCAAAATTCAAAGTAGAACAACTATATGATCCAACAATTCCACTTCTGGATATTTATTCAAAGAAAAAACAAAAACACTAATTTGAAAAAATATATGCACCCCCATGTTCAATGCAGCATTATGTATAATAGCCAAGATATTTAAACAACCTAAGTGTTGTTTAATGAGGTGTACATATATGATGGAATGCTATTTGGCCATAAAATAAGAAGGAAATTTTTCCATTTGTGACACGGATCTTACTAAAAAAAAAGTCAGACAGAGAAAGACAAAGGATTTTTGTCTTTATAAATGAGATAAGTGACCTCACTTATATGTGGAATTAAAAAAAAAAACTAAGGTCAAAGACACAGAGAACAGATCAGTGGTTGCTGGGGGACAGGGGAACAAAATGGGTAAAGGGAGTTAAAAGTACAAACTTCTAGTTATAAAATAATTAGTCATAGGGATATAATGCACAGCATGGAGACTATAGTAAATAATACTGTATTGCATATTTCAAAGTTGCTAAGAGAGTAGATCTTAAAAGCTCTCATCAGAGGTGCCTGAGTGGCTCAGTTGGTTAAGTATCCAACTCCTGATTTTGGCTCAGGTTGTCATTTCAGGGTTGTAAGATCAAGCCCCATGTCCAGCCCCAGGTGGAACACCCCTTGTTCTCTGCATCTTCACTGGGCATGGAGACTCCTTAAGATTATCTCTTTCCCTCTGCCCCACCACCACCGTCTCAGTGTTTCTCCCTCTCTAAAAAAAAAAATAATAATAAAAGTTCTCATCACAAGAAAAATGATTTTTGTAATTATATGTAGTGACAGATGTTAACTAGACTTATTGTAGTGATAATCTCATAATACATACAAATATGTAATCATTATGTTTATATACCCGAAACTAATATAATGTTATATGCCAATTATAAGTTAATTAAAAAATAAAACAGGAGAGTTACAAGCACAACAGAAGAAAAACATAAGTACTCGGAGGCAAGATGATTACTTTGCAGATTCTACAGGAATGTGGTGTGGCTGTAACAGAAAAAAAAAAAAGTATTTCCCCAAGCAAGGGCACAACAGAATGGAGATGCTGGGGATCGAACCCAGGACCTCATGCATGCTAAGCATGCGCTCTACCACTGAGCTACATCCCCACCTGGTGACAGTACTGAATTTTAAAGCTGCTTTCATGAAATAAATCAGAAATTTGCTCTCTTAAAACAAAACAACTGGTTATAGTAATAGCCAGGGGGTTTAGGGAGTAGCATAATGCAGAGGGTGTGTAAGGAGAGGTTCCAGGAGTTAGGAATGAAAGGAATTTACTTTTCTCTCTGATTTTTGTACTACTTGAGTATCTTACCATGTAGGCATTGCCTCCTTAAATAAAGATGTAAAATAAAAGAGAAAATAAAGGTTAAACAAAAACCACTTTTCTGCAATAATGTCCCAACTTTATAGATGGAACACTTAGGCTACATAAAAGAAGAGCCTCTCCTATCCACAAAGCCTCCAGCTCCTCCAAGCAGTGAGATCATCACCCTTTGAGCCCCAGAGTCCTTTATTCTTTTCAGGGTTAGAGACTATCCATGCCTTGTTGCCAGGATTTCCATTCCTCATCCATGCCCTCAGTATCCTGCTCAGGGCATCCATCATTTTTGTTAATCCTTCCATCCTGCAACCAGTGTTTGTTGGGAACTGACCATGGTCCAGACATTATGCTTACTGCCAGGAGTACATGAATAAGCCTCAAGGTCAAAGTCCCTTCTGACCTGGTAGATAGGGCCACCATGTACAGTCACGCAGGCTGTGCACTACGTAATTTCAGGAAATGCCATTCGCATAGGTACCCCCTGGATTTACGACAGGTAAATCTTACTATAGCCAGTGGCCTTGCCCATATGTCCAATAACCCAATGGAGAAAATAAAGAAAGCAATACACACATATTTCTTCTAACTGGAATCAGGGCAATGAAAGAAAAGAACCAGGTGTGATGAGAAAGAACAAAAGGAGGGATCTAGGGGATCCCTGGGTGGCTCAGCGGTTTGGTGCATGCCTTCAGCCCACGGCATGGTCCTGGAGTCCCGGGATCAAGCCCCACGTCGGGCTTTCTGCATGGAGCCTGCTTCTCCCTCTGCCTGTGTCTCTGACTCACTCTTTCTCTTTCTGTGTCTCTCATGAATAAATAAATAAAATCTTAAAAAAAAAAAAAAACAGGAGGGATCTATTTTGAGTTCCACATAAGCCATTCTGAGAAAGTGATATTTAAGCCAAGAAATTATAACTAATATAATTAGTTATATAACTAATATAATAGTAATCTTACTTAGTTGCTAGCAACACAGACCCAACTTAGTAGCTTTAGCAAAAAAAGTTTCCAATTTTTCTCATTCCACGAGAAGCCAGAAGATAGATGGCCCAAGATGAATTTGGCAGCTGCATGAGTTATCAGGAGCCCAGCCTCCTCTGCCTTTCTGCTTTATATTCCTTAACATGTGACTTCCGTTCTCTAGGTCACCTCATAGTCCAAAATGGTTGCTAGAGCTCCAGCCACCGCATTGGCATCAGAGACAACAGGACAGGGCAAGGATATCAGAGAAATAAGGGAACACACCCCACCCACTTAAGGAAATGACTGTGCCTTACAGAATATTCTACTTCCACCTCATTGGCCAGAAAATGGTCCCATGAACATACCATGCTGCAAGAGAGGCTGGAAACTGTAGTCTCTAAGGCACCACCCAAAGTTGTTACTTAAGGAGGAATTGTTTTTGAGAGGCAATGAGCAGCCTCTGCTATGGACTAGGAGAATAACAGAAGTTAATTAAGTGAAAGAGGTGGCAGGGGAACAGGTTCCAGGCAGAGGGAGCACAAGTACAAAGGCTCCAATGAGAAAAGTAGTGTGCCCTGTGCACACTAGCAAATGCAGGTACCTATCTCCCACTCTGGGCAAAGCCTTAGAATCACACAGACTCATGTTCACATTCTAATTTCACAATCCTTCCTCACTGAGAGCCTATAGGTAAAGTCTTTTAACTTCTCGGAGTCTGTTTTCTTACTTGTAAAACAAGAATTGTATGGGAACAATCTATAGATCTATTATGTAGATTAAATGAGATAACATATGTGAGGAAGTTAGCACAGCACCTAACATATTTAGCACACATTATTATGTATTAATTACATCTTCAACCAAAAGACTCACATAATTGTGACATAGTCAGTAGTCAAGGTTGTATTCCCAGCTTTGAACAAATCATGTGGCACACAGTGCTCAAAAAATGGTCGCTCTTCCTATTGTGACTATTGCCAAGGACAGTAAACAGCTCGTCAGGATTTCTTCCTGGCTCTTTCTTGACTCCTCATCCCAGGCCGGCCAACTGCAGATCTAACCAAATTTCAGATTGCCTACCTTAATGACAAACTAGAAATAAGGATGCAGGGGTGAGGGAATGCCAGCCCAGGGAGATAACAGACCCCCAGGTGACTGGTATGAGTCCCAGTCTCTCTGTTGTGCTCAGGCCCTAAGAATGAATAATTTCAACCCCAATGCAGAAATGCTTACTGCATTGAACTTTAATAAAACCCACACTTGGACTCCAGGAAATACTGCCATTTATATCTCCATTGATTTTCTAAACCTATTTTATTATTCCTCTTCCCGGTGAGGGTTGTATGTATTTTGGGGCTGCATTCCTTTCATAAATAAGTAAATATGTAGGTAAATACTTATAAGAGCTAACAGTTACTAAGCGTTTGGCCTGGGGCCAGGGATGATGCTGCAAGCCTTTGCCTCTGTTAGTTTATTCCCCCGTTATAGCAACCCAGTGAGGCTGGCATTCCAGTGTTTCCCATTCTACAGAGGAGGAGATGAAGATCCCAACAGTGAGGTCACTTCCCCCAAAAAGGAGCAGGGTAGATGCTATACCATCTAGCAGTTCCTCAAAAAGTTAAACATGGAGCTGCCATATGACCCAACAATGCCACTTTTAGGTGTGTACGCAGGAGAAATAAAGACATGTCCATCCAAAAGGTGCACAAATGTTCATGGCAGCAGTAGTCGTAAGAGTCAAAAAGTGGGAAAAATTCAAGTGTCCATCAATGGACAAAAGGACAAACACAATGTTACCTATGTACTCGAGGAAATATTGTTTAACCATAAAAAGTAATGAGAGACCAACACACACTACAACATGGGTGAATCTTGAAAATATTATGCTAAGTGGAAAAAAGCCAGACACAAAATACCACATATTGTATGATTCCACTGATCTATCCAGATTGGTCAAATCCATAGAGACGGGAAGCAGACTGGTGGTTGCTCGGGGCTAGGGAATAGAAGGGAATCAGAAGTGACTGCAAATGGAAACAGGCTTTCTTTGGTGGGGTGGGGGGGGGATGATAAAAATGTTCAGAAATTAGCGATGATGGTTGCACAACTCTATACATATACTAAAATCCACTGAATTGTACACTCTTGCCTGTGAATTTTATGGTAAATGAATTGTATCTCAATTTTTATTGAAAAAGAGGTAGAGCATAGATGTAACCTCAAGGCCATGGGATCCAAAGGCTTGATTACTGCGTTCTGAGCAGCTCAGTTATACGTGAACCTAGTCAATGCCAGGCTGGACAGGGAAATACTGAGTGCCTGAACTAAGGCAATGGTTTGAAAAAGCCAATAGTCTTTCCTTTCTGCTAAATCCCCTGAGCATGGGGCTGGCTCTCTCCCAGGCCTGGGACCCTGAGAATACCATAGAAGAGCTGCATTAATCGAAGCTTTATGGCATTTGGGAGCTACTGGGGCTGAGCAAATCTCAGTGGTCAGCGAGCTAATTACAACTGCCCGAATGAGGCCAACTCACCCATTAATACCAACAAGCCAGTTCCAGAAGGAAGAGGAAAGATGGCTGATGCAAATGAACCTCTCTAACTGTAGATTCAACATCTACAGTTGGTGGCCTGATCCCCCAGGCTACATCTTCATTGATATAAAATAATTCATACTTCTAAAAAATAATAATAATTTGTACTTCTGCAGGTGTTCCCAATTCACATACACAGACACACACACACATACACACACACACATACACTCCTGAAGAAGACCCCAAGCAAAGAATATGGCCTGGCACAAAGGACAGGAACTTTAACATTTGAAAGTCCTGAGTTCAGATCCTGCCTCTGCCACTTAGAAGCAGAGTAGCCTTAAGCAGGCCACATCATTTCTCTAAGACTCAGTTTCCCCATCTGTCAAATGGGGCTAATAAGTTCTACCTCTTTCATGGTTATACCAAGAACTAAGAGATGCCATATTTGAATGTTCCAGCTTGCAGTGGTGCTCAGTACATGGTAGCTGTTATTAATTGTATTATTAAATGATTTGGGTCATTTCCACATCACGTCCCCCTACACACTGAAGCTTGTGGGGGCTGAGCGGCCATGTGGCCAGAAAATGATTCTCTAATTTCAATGTGCCTGGGATGACTGTTTAAAATCCAAGGATCCAGGACACCTGGGTGGCTCAGTGGTTGAGCGTCTGCCTTGGGCTCAGGACATGATTCCGGGATCCTGGGATCAAGTCCCACATTGGGCTCCGCACAGGGAGCCTGCTTCTGTCTCTGCTTCTCTCTGTGTGTCTCTCATGAATAAATATATAAAAATCTGGGATCCCTGGGTGGCGCAGCGGTTTAGCGCCTGCCTTTGGCCCAGGGCGCGATCCTGGAGACCCGGGATCAAATCCCACGTCGGGCTCCCAGTGCATGGAGCCTGCTCTGCCTATGTCTCTGCCTCTCTCTCTCTGTGTGTGTGACTATCATAAATAAATAAAAATTAAAAAAATATATATATATATATATAAATCTTTAAAAATAAATAAATAAAATGCAAGGATCCCCAACCCCAGTGTTTCTGATTATAGGGAAGTTGACTGAAGTTGCTGCATATTTTGATAATCAGCTCAGGGTTTAAAACTTTCAGATAATAGGGGGGCATATAGCTGGCTCAGCTGGAAAACCATGTAACTCTTGATCTCAGGGTCGTGAGTTTGAGCCCCACATTGGATATAGAGATTACTTAAGTAAATAAACTTTAAAAAGAAGAAGGAAGAAAGAAAGAAAGAAATCAATCAGGGGTACCCAGCTGGCTCACTTGGAAGAGCATTTGATTCTTGATCCTGGGATCAGGAGTTCAAGCCCCTCATTAGGTGTAGAAATTATTAAGAAAATAAATAAAATTTAAAAAAGAAATCAAATGCCATTTGGATTTTAAAAACCCAAAACAAACAAAACAACTTTCAGATAATGCTTCTCAGCCCTGGTTACACACTGGAAAGTTTGGGCTTCTTTGTTTTATTTATTTATTTAAGATTTTATATATTTATTCATGAGAGGCACAGAGAGAGAGGCCGAGACACAGGCAGAGGGAGAAGCAGGCTCCACGTGACATGGGACTTGATCCCGGGTCCCCAGGATCAGGCCCTGGGCTGAAGACAGTGCCAAACCGCTGAGCCACCAAGGCTGCCCATCTTTGTTTTAATGCCCAGGTCTTACCCCTACAGATTTTGATGTCTTATGACCCTTGTGTTGCTGGAACATTGGTATTTTTTAAAGTTCTAATGATTCTAATGTGATGATTCTAATGTGCAGCCAGGCCTGAGAAGCCCTGCTATAAGCCAGTGCTTCTCAGAGTGTGGTCCAGGGACCCATGGCATCAGCAGCACTGCAAACATTTTTAAAATGCATAATCTTGGGTGTCTGAGTGATTCAGTCGGTTGAGCACCTGCCTTCAGCTCAGATTGTGATCCTGGGTCCTAGGATTGAACCCCACATCAGGCTTCTGCTCAGCAGGGAGCCTGCTTCTCCCTCTACCTGCCATTCCCCCTGCTTATATTCTCTCCCTGACTGTCAAATAAATAAATTTTAAAAATGCACAATCTCTGTCCTTCCCCATCCTACTGAATCAGAAACTCTGGGAGTGGGACCCAGCACTCAGTGGTTTAATAAGTCCTCTGGGAGATTCTGATGTCCACTAAAGTATAAGAGCCCCCACTATGAGGCACGGTATCCCCAAAATTGATTGCATAATGATAAGAACCACATTGGGGTGGGATAACCATTCCTAGACAACGCCCTTACCCACTCACCCAGATTCTGGGAGGCTGGAATGGAGCCTGGGCATGTGCATTTTTTTACAAGTACTCTCCTGCTCCAACTACCAAGGGCTCTCCCAGCCCTTGGAATTAAATCCAAAATCCTCCCCTCAGGCCACCTCTTCTGAAGTGCAGGCTAGTCAAGGCAATGCTGATTTAAAGAAACACCACCTGGCACACCTGGAGGAGTGCACCTGAGTGGCTCAGTCAGTTAAGCGGCTGACTCTTGGTTTTGGCTGAGGTCACGATCTCAGGGTCATGAGATTGAGCCCCATGTCAGGTTCCCCCTGAGCACAGCATGGAATCTGCTAGTGCCTCTCTCTGACCCTCCACCCTGCTAGTGCTCTATCTCTCTCTATCTCTCAAATAAATAAATAAATAAATAAATAAATAAATAAATAAATAAATAAATAAAGTCTGAAAATAAAAAAGAAACACCACCCAAAAGACTAAAATCCCCACCCACTCTCTTACCACCATCACCAGTCTTAAGCCTTAAGCCTCACCGGTTTTTTTAAACTATTACAAGAGGCTATGTGAGGAACCACAGGATGCTGCACACAGTTTCCCCTAAAGAGCTTCTCTGGCAAATACCACACAGGCTCCCAGCCCCAGGGGTGGGCACGTTTGAGACCCCCTGGCCCCACCCACTACGCACAGACCTGACTCTGAGGATAGTACTGGGCACCGTATATACTATGTTTGTTTGTTTTTTTAATAAAGTGGAATTTTATTTTTTTATGATAGTCACAGAGAGAGAGAGAGAGAGAGAGAGAGAGAGAGATAGGCAGAGACATAGGCAGAGGGAGAAGCAGGCTCCATGCACCGGGAGCCCGACGTGGGATTCGATCCCGGGTCTCCAGGATCGCGCCCTGGGCCAAAGGCAGGCGCTAAACCGCTGCGCCACCCAGGGATCCCCGTGTATGCTATGTTTTATCCCCTATATACACACCTATGAGAAAGTTTAATTTTTAAATTCGGTACAATGAGAGATTAACAAAAACAAATAACAAAATAGAACAATTGGGGCACCTGGGTAGCTCAGTTAGGCGTCTGCCTTTGGCTCAGGTCATCGTCTCAGGGGTCCTGGGATCGAGTCCCACATCAGGCTCCCTGCATGGAGCCTCATTCTCCCTCTGCCTGTGTCTCTGCCTCTCTCTGTGTCTTTCATGAATAAATAAATTAAATTAAATTAAATCAACAGCCACAAACATGAACAGGCATGGTCCTGGCTGATGGTCCCCCAAACACTACCGAGCTGGTTGCCACCAGTGATGGGAGTTCCTGAAATAGAGAAAGAGCCACTCATGTTAACATTCTTAACAAAAATAAAGTACAGACTTCCTTTGTTACAGTCTGTAGCTGCATCCCCAGAAAAGTTGATCTATATTAAAACACTCAAAGCACGTGTTTATAGGCAAATAGAATTAAATTATTGGCTCAGATGATTATAATGAATGTCTAGGAGGAACCCTCCACTGAAGGAAATGACCTGTGCATTGCAGACTATGCAACATCTCGGACTCCCAGCATTCAAATGCCCCTGATCAAATGCCCCTGCTCATGACCCTCTGATCATTGTAACAACAATAATGTCCCCATACATTTCCAACCTCCACCCCCCCCCCATCATCAGTACCATTCCTGTGGAAAACTGTAGGTTCCAACAAGGAGATGGCCCTCTTGCTCCCTTCCTCCCACCCTTCCTGTTTTGAATCTGTTGTATTTAGGACATGATGCTGGGAGCTGTGGCAATCATTTTGAGGCCATGAGGTAAAGGCTGAGACTTCACAGAGATACCACCCTAGTAATCATTACTAGTGCCTAGTAATCAGAATTTATTCCCCAACTCTCTAACTGCCTACCTCCAAACTTTGGATTATACAAATTAATCAAATGCCTTTATTATTTAAACCTTGTTCTTTCAATCTTCTCTCACTTGCAGTGGAACACATCTTTACTGAGAGAAGTAGGACAAATAGGCCAGTGTGGGTGGGTAGAACAAATTTAAAAGATCCAGGCCATATAATGATTTGATGCTTAGGGCTTTACTTTAAATACTCTCAGCAAAAACAAACCAAAAAATATGATTCCTAGTTATAAGATGAATAAGTTCTGGGGATATACTGTACAGCATGGCGACTATAGTTAACTATATTGTATATCTGAAAGTTGCTAAAAAAGTAGATGTTCGAAGTTCTCACCACACCAAAAAAAAACTGTAACTATGGAGGCACCCTGGTAGCTCAGTGATTGAGCATCTGCCTTTGGCTTAGGTCATGATCCTGGGGTCCTGGGATTGAGTCCCATATCAGGCTCCCCATGGGGACCCTGCTTCTCCTTCTGCCTATGTTTCTGCCTTTCTCTCTGAGTCTCTCAAGCATGAATAAATAAATAAAATCTTGAAAAAAACTGTAATCATGTGAGGTGATGGATGTGTTAACCAACCTTACTGTGTAATCATTTTGTAATATATACATATATAAAATCATTACACTGTATACCTCAAATTTGCATATATCAGTTGTATCTCAATGAAGCTGCAGGAAAAAATTGTGTGGAGTGACTGGGGTGGATTTGACAAGATTTAAGTTAAATCCTGAGAAATCCCTCTTGAGAAAAAAATTTGAATTTTAGAGGTGGGGATAGACTCAACAAAATAGCAAATGTTGATAATTCTTGAAGCTGGGCAGTGAACATACTACATACATATATATATTGTATATAATTAGGAAAATTATCATAATAAGAAAGTGAAAATAAATAAAAATTGAAATGTTAATTGCTTTTTAAAAATAAAAGGTTTGGTTTGCTTTTCTCCTAGAGCCAGGCTACCATTGATTTTTTTTTTTTTTTTTTTTAGAAGAATTGGAGTCTATCCATGAGGGTTAGTGGTCAGAATCTGCATCACACAATTTCACACAATGGGTCCCTGTAGATCTTATCATCCAGAGATTACACATTAGGAAAACTGAGAAACATAGCACAGCGGCTGAGTTCAGTGGCTTTGACACCCAAAAATTCAGGCTCTGCTATTTATCAGTTGTGCCAGTGTAAGCAGGTTACTAACCTTTCTGAGCCTTGGTGACCCCTGCTGTTAAATGGGTTTAACAATAGTGCCCACCCCTTGGGTGGTTGTGAGAAACAAATGAAAGGAATAGTAGCTACTGTGTTATTAGGTTATTATTTTATCCTTGCTTCTAGACTAAAACCTAGATTCTCAGCTTTCCCCCCATCCACCCAGGGAAATGATTAGGCGTTCCCAGGCTTTTAACTTGACTATATTTCTTTTTTTTTTTTAATTTATTTTTTATTGGTGTTCAATTTACTAACATACAGAATAACCCCCAGTGCCTGTCACCCATTCACTCCCACCCCCCGCCCTCCTCCCCTTCCACCACCCCTAGTTCGTTTCCCAGAGTTAGCAGTCTTTACGTTCTGTCTCCCTTTCTGATATTTCCCACACATTTCTTCTCCCTTCCCTTATATTCCCTTTCACTATTATTTATATTCCCCAAATGAATGAGAACATATAATGTTTGTCCTTCTCCGACTGACTTACTTCACTCAGCATAATACCCTCCAGTTCTATCCACGTTGAAGCAAATGGTGGGTATTTGTCATTTCTAATGGCTGAGTAATATTCCATTGTATACATAAACCACATCTTCTTTATCCATTCATCTTTCGTTGGACACCGAGGCTCCTTCCACAGTTTGGCTATCGTGGCCATTGCTGCTATAAACATCGGGGTGCAGGTGTCCCGGCGTTTCACTATATTTCTGAGCCCCATCCCACCTCCATTCTGATCTTAGCTACCCTCCCCTTCCCTCCCCACTCCAATCCAGTATTGATATGTAATGCACAGTTTTAACATGCCAAGGATGGGCTAGGCTCCTTACTGAATTACCTCATTTAAGCCATCATTTCATTAGACCCATTTTACAGAGGAGGAAACTGAGGCTTAGGGAGGTTAAGATCATACAGCTAGGAAATGGGCTCTGAAATCAGGTATACCTGATTCCCCAAAGTTGCAGTCATTTTTAAAGTTTTCCCGGGATCCCTGGGTGGCTCAGCGGTTTAGTGCCTGCCTTTGACCCAGGGTGTGATCCTGGAGACCCGGGTTCAAGTCCCACATTGGGCTCCCTGCATGGAGCCTCTGCCTATGTCTCTGCCTCTCTCTCTCTGTGTGTGTCTCTCATGAATGAATGAAGGAATGAATGAAGGAATGAATAAATAATAAAATAAAAGTTTTCCCAACATAGGTTCTGAAGGGTCCAGATAAAGATCTCATCCCCAAGACTAACCCACATTTGATCTCTACACACAAGTACTACTCGTTTGTTCATTCCCATTTTACAGTTAGGAAAAGTAAGTCCTGAGGTCTACCCCAGCAGCAGAGAAAGACCATCCTTCTGACTCCACTTCTAAAGAGCTGGGTGGGAAGCTCACATCTGTGGACTCTGGATCCAGTGCTCCTTTCTTTCCTCTCCCCACTCCACCACTGACTCAATCTGTGTCCAGGCCTGGGGAAGCAGGTAGGGTGGCACAGTGGGCCAGAACTGGTCCTGGGATCAGAAAGTACAGTTCTGCATGACTCAGCTGTGTGACATTGGGTCACTCACTTCCCCTCTCTGAGCCTCCAGCTCCTTATCATACACCACAAACTCTCCATCTGTGATCATCTCATCAGCCCTCTGTGGGAAAGCCCCACTCTCACAATCTGAGCCCCAGCATTCCTCACCCTCACTTCAGAGCATGGAGACACAAAAAGCGGTAAAACACAAAGAAGCCTGCTCTTTGGAACCACAAGTTGCAGTTCTTTCAAGGACAAAGAAGCGGACACCCTGAGCTTGCCTAAGCTGGGTGAGGAGCCACATCTGTGGGAAGCACTGCCACCCCGTGGCCACTGAGCTCCACTGCAGGCCACCTCCAGGGGCTTGCAAGGGGAAGTCGCCGTCAGCTCAGAGGCTGTGAGATCCTAAAGGATGGGAGGAAGGAACAGTTGGCCTTTGGTGGGTGGGAAACACTCAACAAGGCCTAGGGGAGAGAGAGAGGGTGGCATGGCATACTGGGAAGCACAAAGGCTGTTCCCCCACCTGGAATGCTCTTCCCCAAAAACAGACATTGTCCAAGCCAGGTTCACATGTGTCCTCTCACCTTCCTATTTAAAAATTCCATTCCTCCAGGTGCCTGGGTGGCTTAGTGGTTGAGCATCTGCCTTTGGCTCAGGGCATGATCCCAGGGGTCCTGGGATGGAGTCCCACGTCAGGCTCCCCATGGGGAATTGGCTTCTCCCTCTGCCCATGTCTCTGCCTCTCTGCATCTCTCATGAATAAATTTTTTTTTTTAATCCATGCCTGTGGCCCCATTTCCTCATGCTCCATGTTTTCCCCCATAGCACTCATCCCCATCTCCAAGTATGTCTTTTAACCTTAGACCACATGTGTTTTGCTCATTTTTAACAGGACAGGTATTTTTGTCTGTCCTACTGGCTGCTGTAACCTCAGCACCTAGGACATTGCCTGGCCCATATCACATTTATTAAATGAATGAATAAACAAATGTACTGGTTCAGTGCCTTGGGTGGGTAACTAACGCTCTCTGAGCCTCAGTTTCCTCAATTGTAAAATAAAGATACCAAGAATCCTTTCCTTATCCTCCCCCCAGGATTGCAGTGAAGAACAAATGAGTTTCTATTCAGTGGGTTCTGCAGGAAGTTGAACAATGTCCCTTAAAAATCCCCTGGAACCTGTACCCTTGGAACCTCAGAATGTGATCTTATTTGGCAATATGGCCTTTGCGTATGAAGTCATTCTAGGTTAGGATGGGCTCTAAAATCAATGACTGGTTTCCTTTAACGCAGGGAGAAGACACAGAGAGACACACAGGGAAGGAGGATATGGGAAGACAGAGGCAGAAATTGGAATTATGCCACCACAAGCCAAGGAGCACCTGGCACTACTGGAAACTGGAAAAGTCAAGAATGGACTCTTCCCTTTAGAAGGAGCATGGCCCTGTTAGGATGGCCACCTTGATTTTGGACTTCTAGCCTCCAAAACTGTGAGACAACACATTTCTGCTGTTTTAAGCCATCTAATTCGTGACACTTTATTACAGCAGTCACAGGAAATTCATTTAACACTGGAATTACATGCAAATCCTGTTCACCATAGCACAGGTCAGCACAGACCCCTTAGAACAGTACTTTCACCAGGGTCTGGCCAATCTTTTCTTCTGTTTCTCAAACACGTGAAGATCATGCCTACCTCAGGCCCTTTGCACTTGCTGTTTATCTTGTGTGAACCCCATTTCCCTCTTATCTTCCACCTGTGGCTCCTTGTCTTGCTTCAGGTCTCCGCTCAAAGAGATCTGCTCTGACCACTTGATCCATTTCTCTCTATGACATCGTTTTACTTTATTTTCTTCATAGCACTCACCAACCTGAAGAATCTCAATTATTTTATTAACTTGCTTAATTTTTGCCTGTCATGAAGGTCAGCTTCCTGAGATCAAGAACCCTCCTATCTTCTTTCATCTCCACTGCCTAGAACATGCCTGGCAAGTAAGAAGAGCTTGTTGTATTAATGAGTCTTATAGGTAATAATACTTATAGTTATTATCATGCCTGTTGTATAGAAGAGAAAACTGAGATACAGAGAAGTTCTTTAACCTGTCCAAGGTCACAGAGGTATCTATTAGCTTCCTAGAGCTGTCATAACGAAGCATCACAAACTTGGTGGTTTAAACAACAGAAATCCATTGTCTCACAGTTCTGGGGGCTAACAGTCCAAAAACCTTTTTTTTTTTTTTTTTTTTTTTTTTTGAGAGAACAACTCCCAATTATCTTTTATTTATACAAATAGGGCATCTTTAGCAAAAGACACTGAAACAAGAGTCACTATGGCCCAGGAGACAATACAGGGAGGTAACAGGCCTAGGGAGGCCCTGCTAGGGGAGGAGTCTGGGAAAGGTGGTTACAAGTCCTGGGTAAGTGCTGAGTGGTGGGGGCCAAGAAAGGAGCAAGCTCCGTTGCATCAACACCGTTGGCAGGTCATGGGCAGGACTCACAGTGACCTCCTTGCTAACTCTTGAGAGTCCCAGTCAAGTGCAGGATTGATTTCTACTGAACGCTGTGAGGGACCAATCTGTACCAGGCCTCTCTCCTTGGCTTGTACATGGCTGTCTTTTCTCTGTGTCTCTTATAGTGTCTTCCCTCTGTGCTTGTCTGTGTACATATTTCTCCTTTTTATAAGGACACCAGTCATATTGGATTAGGGCCCACCCAACGACCTCATTCAATTTGATTACCTCTCTAAAGACCTTATGTTCAAATAGGTTATAATCTGAGGTCCTGGGTGTTAGGACTTCTACACTGAAATCTGGGGGGAGAGGAGGACACAATTCAACCCACAAGAAGCTAGTATGTGGCAGAGGCAGAACTCAAACCCATGTCTCTCTGGCATAACATCACTGAGAGATTGAGGTGACTATAGCAGACTATGACACAGGTGCCCTCCCTGAACTACTCCTGATATCATGCCTTGTGCAGTCTCTGCTCACACCAAGTGGACCTGGCCATGGGACTTGCTTGAGTCAAGGGATATTAGCAAGCATGAAGACAGTAGAGGCTTGATTAAGGCTTATCTCATCCAAAGGCTTGGACTCGTCCCTCTTAGAACCCAGCCATTATGATGCAAAGAAGTCTAACTCCCCTACTGGAGAGAAAGTCCACATGAAGAGAAGCTCTACAGCTTGAGAGGCCACCTTGGACCTGCCAACCCCCACTGATGCCATGCAGAGCACAGACAAGCCCCTCCTGATCACACAGACATGAGCAAATCAGTGGCCATATCTTAAGCCACCGCATTTTGGAGTAGTTTATCACACAGCACTGACAACTCAGACCCCAAGCAAAGTCAACCTCAGACATGCTCTGAGTTGCTTGTTTATGTGTTGTTCACAAAACTGTTTAATAAGTAATAGGCTTACTTAGTTCTTTGAGGAATGGGGCCAAGAATTAATTAATTAATAAACAAATATATCTGCATACATGTTGAAATTATATTATTAAGCCTCAGAAGATAATGTTCTTACACACCTTTAAGAATATGTGCCATGGGGCGCCTGCGTGGCTCAGTTGATTAAGCAGCTGCCTTCAGCTTGGGTCATGATCTCAGGGTCCTAGGATGAGCCCCATGTCCAGCTCCCTGCTGGGTTGGGAGTCTGCTTCTCTCTCTACCCACTTATGCACACGTGATCACGCACTGTCAAATAAATTAATAAAATCTTAAAAAAGAAAAAAGAATGTATTCCATATAGAAGTGCCTGAGTGTCTCAGTCAATTGAGCATTCAACTCTGGATTTCAGCTCAGGTTGTGGTATCAGGGTTATGGGATGGAACCCGTTTAGGATCCTCTCTCCTCCCTCTGCCCCTCTCCCCTACTTGTATGTGCATGCTCTCTCTCTAAAATAAATAGATAAAATCTAAAAAAAGAAGAAAGAAAGAAAGAAAGAAAGAAAGAAAGAAAGAAAGAAAGAAAGAAAGAAAGAAAGAAAGAAAGAAAGAAAGAAAGAAAGAAAGAAAATGTGCCAGGTTGTGTCTCAGACCTCAGAGATGGGTGGGCCCTGAGGGAGCTGTGTAGAGGCTGTCAATTCAAAAAGCAATCAAGGGTGCTCTGACTCCTCCCACTGGATCCCACCGAATCCTTGATACAAAGCCCAAAGCATGGGACAAGCCAAAGATACTCTCAAAATAAAATTAAGGAAAAAAAGAGATATCAGGCCAGAGCCAAATGCAACAGGACAAAGAGAGACATCTCCCCCAAGTGGGAATCACAGGAAATGCCTTCAGAGAGAAAGGAGGTCTCTGAATGAGAACTCGAAAGTGGAGCTGGATTAACAGTGACAATCTAGACCAGGGTTGCAAACTCAGTGCCTCCAGGGGCAGACAGGGTGTGGACCGAGGGAGGCAGACCAGGTGGGGACCAGCCCTAGGTGACAGGGCAGCCACTGCTCAGCTGCAACTCTGGGCTCTGCAGGATATTGGGTCTTGGCTCCCAGAGGGGAAAACCCCCCACCTGGGGACATGGCACATATGCCATTAAATTGCAAACTGCAGCTGCCATCTGGTCCCTTTGGGCTCCTCGTGGCACAAGATGAGCAGGCAAGGAAGCCGCTGTCCCAGCAGAAAGAATTGCCCAGATCAGCTGGAGGAGACAGGGCTGCTTTCCCACAAAGGGCACAGAAAGATGTTTCTGCAATTCACTCAAGTGATTGCACCTGGGCACCTCTTGCCTGCTTCTGGTGGTGGTTTTTTTTAGCCAGGTTAAGTACCGAAGTACCACAGGCTGGGTGGCTAATAAACAACAGAAATTTATTTCTCACAGTCCCAGGCCCTGGATGGATGTCCAAGATTAGGGTGCTGGCAGGATCAGGTTCTGAATAAGGGTCCTCTTCCATATTGCAACCTGCCAACTTCTCCTTGTGTCCTCACAGGTGGAAGGAGGGAGCTTTCTGTGGTTCCTTTTAGAAGGGCACTAATCCCATCATGAGGGCTTCACTTTCATGACCTAATCACTTTCCAAAGACCCCACCACCAAATACTATCACATGGGGGGGTGGGGGGGATAGGATTTCAACATATGAATTGCAATGGGGGAAGGGGACACAAATATTCAGTCCATTGCACACAGGAATGATCAAGTACAGCTGCCACAGCCTAAGTAGTGGATGGTGACCAGGAGCTCAAGACTCTTGAGGATAAAGATTTTGGTCAGCCGGCAAGTAAACCACTGAGGCTAGCAGGGGACACAGCCAAGGGCAAGGAGATCTAGGGTGAATAGAACAGAAACAAAGAGTTGAGTCTCCTCCCAGCATCCTCCCCTCCAGAAGAGGCACCCCGAGTCCAGTCAGCCAGCTTCAGTGTGGGGGTATAAAGGGTACAATTCTGAGACCAGTTCCCTTCACCTAGCACTTCTCTCCCCCAAAGCTCATACCTCCTTTAGCCAACAACCAAGGGAGGTGGGATTGATTAAGCATGAACAAAGTTTCATGACCAATGGAGTGGAAAGTGAATGGAGGTCATTTTCCTTTAGCCAGGAAAGAAATCTCAACGAATATACCAAAAAATCTCAAAACATTCTCTTGCACCCTCCACCTCCACCCCCATACTAGAGGCTGCCCTTCCTAGCCTTATTCCTCTAGGGCTGGGGAGTAGCCCTCCCCGTCCCCACCCCACACACACACACCTGCTCAGCCGCTACTCCCCCAGCAGCCAGAGGGACTCCCAACCTCAACCACCCATTGTGTCAAAAGAGCCCCTACCCCAAAATCCCAGCACTGACATAGGGCTCAGGGCACAACCCAGACTGTAGTTTCATGGAAGAGCACCCTAATACATAGGAGACGTTCTAATCTCTTTGAACCTCATGCAGGAGGAATATGTCCTTAAGTGAAAAGGCCAAGAGCCTACATTCATATTTGTTTGTAACAATTACGCACCCGTTTATAATGTGTGTTTTTCCCCCACATCACCGAGCAGTTCTCTGGCACCAGCTAGGCATCCTACAATTCAGTTTGATTCTGATACTATTTACCTAGAGATATAGCTCAGATCCCA
This sequence comes from Canis lupus baileyi, assembly GCF_048164855.1. Lineage (NCBI taxonomy): Eukaryota > Metazoa > Chordata > Mammalia > Carnivora > Canidae > Canis > Canis lupus. The sequence continues at coordinate 52,250,310 of NC_132845.1, read as the reverse complement.
CAGGTTAAGGGCAGAGTCCATGAGACCCATCCCCCTCCACTTCAGACCCCAATTCCAAGTCAGCTTATCATCTCGGGTTCTGACCTACCACCCACAAATGGGAGGTTCCAGTGACTCTCTCTCTGTGCTCAATTAATTTGCTACAGCAGCTCACAGAACTCAGAGAAATATTTTATTTACTAGATCACCACCTTCATATAAAAGGATATAATTCAGGAATAGCCAGGTGGAAGAGATGCATAGGGCGGGGTACAGAGCTTCCAAGCCCTTCCCAGGCATACCACTCTCCCCACATCTGCATGTCTTCACCAGCCTGGAAGTTCTCCAAACCCTCTCTTTCTGGGTTTCTGGAAGCTTCGTTACACAGTCATGATTGATTAAATCATTGGCCTTTGGTGACTGATTAAACCGCCAGCCCCTCCCCCCTCCCCGGATGTTGGGGGTGGAGGGGCTGAAAGTTTCAACCCACTAATCACAAGGTTGGTTCTCCAGGCAACCAGCCCCCATCCTTAGATGTGGTCCTAACGTCATCTCATTAACATAACAAAGGACACCTGTCTGCTCTCATCACAAAAAATTCCAAGGGTTTTAGGAACTCTGTGCCAGGAACAGGGATGAAATCCAAATATATATTTCTTATTATAAATCACAGTATCCCAGCTTGTACTTGAATAAAGAAGATAAAAATGCTGACGTCTGGAAGCAAACAGAAGCGAAGAGCAGTGGTTACCTGTGGGGGGGGGGGAGGTTACCTGGACTGATGGCAGTGATGTGGGAAAAAAAGGCAGAAGGAAATATAGATAAAATTAAATGTTCTTATCACCTGCAGCCCATTGACAAATACTTGAGGCAGGCAGAGTATGATGTTCCTCCAGGAAGGTCCCAAGGCATCTTGCTATAGATGGAAAAACAGCCCTAGTTTGACAATAGCAAGGCCTCAGGTTTCCTGTGAGTCTTCTTTTTTTTTTTTTTTTTTTTAAGATTTTATTTATTTATTTATTCATGAGAGACACAGAGAGAGGCAGAGACACAAGGCAGAGTGAGAAGCAGGCTCCATGCAGGGAGCCCAATGTGGGATTCGATACCGGGTCTCCAGGATCACACCCTGGTGGCGCTAAACCGCTGAGCCACGGGGCTGCCCCCTGTGAGTCTTCTTTAGCATATAAAAATCCTTTCGCGGCGGGGTGGGAGGGCACCTGGATGGTTCAGTGGTTGGGTTAGGGTTAGCGCACATTGGGCTCTAAGTGAGGCGTCTCCTCCCTCTCCCTCTGCTCCTGCTCCTCCCCCCTGCTCATGTGCTCTCTCTCTCTCTCAAATATATAAATTTTTTAAAGAAAGAAAATCCTTTTGGAACTTCCCCTAACCCCAAAGTATATAATCAGTTGCTACTCACAACCCCAGGACAGCAGCAACTCTTTCTGCCTACGGGTTCTGTCCCTGTGCTTTAATAAAACCACCTTTTTGTACCAAAGACGTCTCAAGAATTCTTTCTTGGCCATCAGCTCGGAACCTCACCCACATTCCAAAAACTACAACAGCAGCAGACACAGGGGACAGAGCCCCCACAGACAGGGAGACTGAGCTAAACAGAGGTAGAGGGTGTGAGGAGGACTGAGGTGGTGCCTGCAGGGCCCCCACCAAGCTTGGTCACCAATGCGAGTTTCCCAGAGGGAAGTCTCCCCAAGCCTCTGGCTGCAACCACCAGAGGGAATACCTGTCCTCATCCATGCAAAAACTCCCTGCAGCGCCCCCAACAAAGGGACTTCACACTGCGTATCTGTTGACACTGCTGTTTATGACCGAGGTGAACATTTATCCACAAAAACAAACAGATTAAAATACAATAGTATTGGGTTTTAGATCTTATGTATTTGTTTATTTGAGGGAGGATAGAGGGGCAGAGGGGAAGAGAGAGGAAGAAAGAATCCTGACATGAACCTGAGATCATGACCCTAAACCAAAACCAAGCATGGATGCTTAACTGATTGAGCCACCCAAGCACCTCCAGTAACTATTTTAAAGTGTGTACATTGTTGGGATGCCGGGTGGCTCAGCAGTTGAGCACCTGCATTCAGCTCAGGGTGTGATCCTGGGGTCCTGGGATCGAGTCCTGCTCGGGCTCCCTGTGGGGAGCCTGCTTCTCCCTCTGCCTGTGTCTCTGCCTCTGTCTCTGTGTCTCTCATGAATAAATAAATAAAAATCTTTATAAAAAAAAAGAGTGTAAATTGTTACCAACTTTCTGGATCATAAGCCTTAGAAGTCTTCATACACCTCAATGTAGAAAATCTGCTTTTAAAAATCAAGCTCAAAGAAGTAACTTTTTGAAAAATGCCTATAGTGCCTTCCCTGAAGGACTGTTGATAAGGACAGAAAATTTGGAAATAATCTAACTGCACAATGATAAGAAGTAGTTATATAATCAGGGATCCAGGGAGATGAAATTCCACACTTATAAACTAATTTTCAAAAAAAAAAAAAAATAAACTAATTTTCATAAAATTTAATTTGTAAAACTTGTTTTAAGGAAATGTTGTCTAGAGATAACAAGTGTTGGCGAGGATGGGGAGAAAAGTGAATGCTTATGCATTGTTGGTAGGGATGTAAATTGGTGCAGCTGCTATAAAAAAAAAACAGTAAGGAGGAGGTTGCTCAAAAAATCAAAAACAGAACTACATATGACCCAGCAATTCCACTTCTGAGCATATAAATGAAGGAAATGAAAACAGAATCTCTCAGAGATATCTCCATTGTTCACTGCAGCAATAGCTATTATTCGCAATAGCCAAGACATGGAAACAACCTATGTGTCTGTTGACAGATGAATGGATAAAGAGAACGTGATATACATCTACAATAGAATATTATTTAGCCACAAAAGAGGAAATCCTGCCTTCTGCAATAGTGTGGATGAAACTGGAGAGCATTATGCAAAGTAAAATAAGCCAGACACAGAAAGACAGATACTGTTTGATCTCACATGACACGTATGTAGAATTTAAAAAACTCAAACTCCTAGAAACAGAGAGTAAAGCTGTTACTAGTGGCCGGGGGGAAGGGAATATGGGAAGACCTTGATTAAAGGGCACAAACTTCCAGTTATAAGATGAATAAATTCTGGGGATTTAATGTATAGCGTGGTGACTATCACTAATAATACAATATTATATGCTTCAAAGTTAGGAGAGTAGATCTTAGATGCTCTCACAATAACAATGACAACAAAACTGGTAATTACGTGAGATAAAGGATGTGGTAAACAATTCATAATATATGCATGGATGAAATTATTACTTTGGGGATCCCTGGGTGGCGCAGCAGTTTGGTGTCTGCCTTTGGCCCAGGGCGCGATCCTGGAGACCCGGGATCGAATCCCACGTCGGGCTCCCGGTGCATGGAGCCTGCTTCTCCCTCTGCCTGTGTCTCTGCCTCTCTCTCTCTCTGTGACTATCATAAATAAATAAAAATTAAAATTAAAAAAAAGAAATTATTACTTTGTGCACCATAAATCTGCACAATGTTATATGTCAGCTATAACTCAGTAAAGGGGAAAAAGGAACACATTTTAGGGTTAATTGTCTATTGAGGCTGGTACCCGAATATGACGCACGCACTCAAGTGTTTTCAGATAACATTCAACCATGTGCCATGATATTCAGAACATAGTGTAAATTTTTGTTTAAATTAGTAATCAAAACCATACATAAGTTGTTTTAAGGACAGATATATAGAGATAAAATTGTGTGTGTGTGTGTGTGTGTGTGTGTGTGTATGTGTGTGTGATAGAAAAAAAATACTGAGTCTTTCTGAGTGGTATTGTGTTGAATTTGTTTTGGTTGAAATGTATATTTTCTGGATTTTCTGCAATAAGCATAGATTAGTTTTGTAACAGGAGGAGCTGTTGTACCATAAGCTATATTGGGGGTTGTGGTCTTCCCAGGACCTCCTCAGTCCCTGTGCAAGCCACGTTGATCTTCACTGTCAGGTGACATTGACTGTTGACCAGGTGAGATTTGCTAAAATCCAGATACATAAGCTCCCTGCTCTCTAACTGCAGATGCCTCACTCACCAGTCCAATTCTGTCATGAATGTTTGTGTCCTCCCCAAATCCACATGTTGAAGCCCTACCCCAGAATGTCATGGTATTAGAAGGTAGAGCCTTTGGGAGGTGATTAGTGTTTGTTGAGGTCAGGATGGTGCAGGCCCACGATGAGATTAGAGCCTTTGTAGGAAGAGGGAGACACCCCAGAGCTCCTTTCCTTTTCTCCTCCAAGTGAGGACACAGCAGGAAGGCAACTGTCCCCACGCCAGGGAGAGAAGCCTCACCAGGAACCCAACCGTGCTGGCTGAACCCTGATCTTGGACTTCCAGCCTCAGAACTATGAGAAATAAATGCCTGTGGTTCATAAACTACTCAGTCTGTGGCATTTTGGAGTCCATGTGGACTAAGACAGTCTCCCTTCTAGCTGCCCGAGTGGAAGTTGCAGAACATGCCTCAGAACGTGTAACCCTGCTGAAACTTTTGGGGGCCCCACAACCCTCAGCACCAACCCATAACCCTTTGCATAGTGTACCAGGCCTTTCTACCTTTCCATCCTCCTCTGGACCACCACCTGCTCTGCTCCAGCCACCTTGGACTTCTTTCAGCTCCTCAAACACCATCTAGGCCGTTGACCATATGGTTTCCTACACCCACAGCGCCATTTTCCCGAGCTTTCACCCAGCTAGCTGCTGACCACACTCAGCCTTCAGGGGTCAACTTCAGTGTCACTGCCTCAGTAAAACCTGCTCTGACCTCCCAAGCCAGAGATAAGAACCTTCTTCTGAGCATCTGGGCCCCATGCTACCTCTCTCAGAGCAGGTACTAAATCTCTTATAACTATTTACTCATGGTAGCATGAGTCAGAGTCCCAACAGAAAAGATGACGCACTTAAAATGAGAGAATGTGGAAAATGGGGCTGGGCTGGATGTCCAGGTGGCTCACTCACACGGCTGTTGGCTGTATGCTTGGCAGGGGCTGTTGACCACAATGCCTCAGTCTGCCAACATGTGGCCTCTCCATGTCACCTGGGGTTCTCAAAGCATGACCGCCAGGCTCCAGAGGAGTATCCCAACCATGTGGAAACAGAAGTTTCAGGTCCCAAAATGTCCCGCCTTAGAAGTTATACAGCATTACTTCCACCACATTCCGCTGGTCAAACAGATCCAAGCCTGGCCCTGATTCAACGGGAAGGGAAAGAGATTTCACCTCTTGATAGGAGGAATGGCCAGAACTTACAGCTTATCTTTTTTTTTTTTTTAATTTTAATTGAAGTGCATCTGACACACAACATTATGAAATACAAGGTATACAACACGTTAATTTGACACATTAATCTATTGTAATATGATTCTCATTGTAGTGATAATTAACACCTCTATCACTTTGCCTAATTATCATTTCTTTTTAGTGGTTGGAATAACTGAGTCCTAGTCTCTTGCTGATTATAATACAGTACTGTGTCTATACTCACTATACTGGGCATTAGATCTCTAGGACTTATTTACTACTTGTTGCAAGTCTGTACCCTTACATAGCATCTGTCCTATCCCTCCCACCCCGTCCCCTGGTAATCTTTGTTTTTATGAGTTTGGCTTTTTTAGATTCCACATATAAATGATATCATATCTTGTCTTTCTCTGACTTATCTTACTTCGCATAATATCCTGAAGGTCTTTCATCCCCTATAAGGGTCTGTTTACAAATGCGCTAGGTTAGGGGGGCCATCTATATAGGATAGGGTGGTCACCTGGGGCTAGTGGCAGCTGAGCTCTTATCACCCCAGGTCTGAAGGGTCACGAGGAAGGAGTGGCTACCAGAACGCAAAGGAGAGAGATTTGTGTAGAAATCACTGCCCCACAAAAAGGATTCACTTTCAGTTGAGGACGATGACCAGCCCAGGGCATAAGGAGGGAGCCAAATGAATAAATATTTTGACTTCAGTCCCCTCCCTCCCTTCCAGTTTTCTGCTAGAGCTTCTGTTGGCCATACCCAAAAGAAGCTGAAGGACAGGTAGCCCACTGAGACAATCCACAGAGCTCAGCTTCCTGGCTCAAAGAGCAGGGTGGAGAGTGTATCTAGAAGGACAGACAGAAATAAGCATATAGTCCACCTTCTCTACGAGACCGGAAAATCCTGGAAGATTTGGTTCCATTTAATCAGTCAGGAAAGACCAGATTATACTGCAGAAACAACCCTCAGTACTCAGTTGTTGTGGAGTTTTTTTGTTGTTTTGTTTTGTTTATTTATGGGAAATACAGAGAGAAAGAAAGGCAGAGTGACACAGGCAGAGGGAGAAGCAGGCTCCATGCAGGGAGCCCGATGTGGGACTCGATCCTGGGACTCCAGGATCATGCTCTGAGCAAAGGCAGACACCCAACTGCTGAGCCACCCAGGCGTCCCCTCAGTACTCAGTTGTATAAAAGAGGAAAGTTTATTTCTTGTTCATACAAATGGGCCCCACGGGTTGTCTACTCACCATGGTTACTCAGGCACCCAGACCCCCAGGAGGATACCAAGGCTGGCAGGGCAGCCACCATTCTACATGGTGCCAGAGAAGAGAGAGCGCTGGAAGGTCTTGAGCCAACCACGAAATCATTTTCCTGGAAGTGACACCAATCATTACTGCCACAACTCACTGCTCAGTAGAGGTCACAAAACCTTCCCACCTGCAAAGAGCCTAATGGGGCCATCCTACCACACATCCAGAAGACAGCAAGCTGGGAATGTTGGGTGAATAGCACTGACATCCTGTTTTCCAATGCATCCCTGGCATTCAGCATAGCACCTTGGTAATGTTTGTTGACTGACTGAATGACTCTGATAGCAGGTCCATTCTCCTGTTGGCCACAGAGAATAAACGGGTAAGAGAAATTCACTGGGCTATTTGCCCACCAAAGTGATCTTCAGATAGAAGAACTATAATAGTAAAAGCCACATTACAAAAAAGTGGATAAATATCCATTGTAGTCACTCAACATGCAAATATTGAGCACCTACCATATGCCTGGAAGTTTTCAGACTGCATGTATTCCAGTATTTGAGTAAGAAAGGCCTCTGTATCACTCAAGATTCTTGTTTGTAAGCAACCTCTGTTGCTGGCTCTGATTAATTAAGCAGTAAAGATATTTGGCTAAAAGATATTGGGGGACTTCTAGAATCATCTAGACTCAATGGGGCTAGGAGAGGAGAAGTTGGAGTGTCCCAGGGCAGGAGCACTAGGGAGGTCACAGGACAGAGAAAGCCCCACCCTTAGCCTTTTCCTCTTGTATGGCAGCTGCTCTGGCTGATGACAGACACGTTTCCTCTGCTCCGTCCTTTCTGTCTCCTCCTCTAGCTCCTGGTTTCTTTGCTTGTCCTGACTCATTTCACCATCTCTGCCTGCCTCCCCCATTACATAACTGTCCCCTGAACCAGGGGCCCTTATGTAACCCATGTCACCTCAGGCTTCCATACCCACCTCAGCCTCGCCTGTCTGGTACTATCTTTCACAGTTGGCTGGGCTGAGCCCTCAGCAAGCATATTGTGGGGGGAGGGAAATGTGGGAGAGGGAGGAGGAGGAGAAGGAGGCATTCCTCATCTCAGCAGTGGGACTGGACAAAACTCGACAGTCAGGAATGAGCTCTGGAGGAGCCTCTTCTGTACATGGACACTTGGAGCATGGACTGTTGTCAGGGGACTCAAGCTGGCTTCTGTGCCTCAAGTGCCACTTCTGTAGAATGTCTGCATCCCCAAGTTCACTGCAGCACCATCCACAATAGCCAAGACATAAAAACAACCTAAGCATCCGATGACAGATGAGTGCACAAAGAAAGTGTGGTGTGTATATATGATAGAATATTATTCACTCTGAAAAAAAAAAAGAGGAAATCCTGCCATTTGTGACATGGATGAACCTAGAGGATATTATGCTAAGTAAGCCAAACACAAAAAGACAAAAACTGCATGATCTCATTTATATGATGAATCTAAAAAAACTGAACTCATAGAAATGGAGAGGTAGGGGCACCAAGGTGGCTCAGTTGGTTGAGCATCCAACTCTTGGTTTCAGCTCAGGTCATGGTCTCAGGTTTGTGGGATCGAGCCCCATGTCAGACTCTGTACTCAGTGTGGAGTCTGCTTGAGATTCTCTATCTCTCTCTCTCTCTCCCTCTGCCCTCTGCCCCCTGCCCCCTTTCCCTGCTCTTTCTCTCAAATACATAAATAAATCTAAAAAGAAGCAGCAGCAGCAGCAGAGAGTAGATTGGTGGTTGCCAGAAGGTGGAGGGTGGGGGAAACAGGGAAATGCTGGTCAAAGGGAAAGTTTTAGCTAAAGGAATAAGTTCTGAGCATCTAATGCATAGCGTGCTGACTATAGCTGATAATATTATATTGTATGCTTGGAATTTGCTAGGATCATAGATCTTCGTGTTTTGACCACAGAAAAACAAAAAGCAAAACAAAACTATGCAAGGTGATGGATGTGTTAATGAGCTTGATTGCAATAATCATTTCATAATGTACATATATATGTCAAATGATCATGCTATACACCTTAAATATATACAACTTTATTTACCAATTCTATCTCATTAAAGCTAGAAGAATAATAAAATGAGGAGAGGCAACTAGGGGACACAGTCATTAAGCATCTGACTCTTGGTTTTGGCTCAGGTCATGATCTCAGGGTCATAAGATTGAGCCCCACATCAGGTTCTGTGCTCAGAGTCTGCTTGATATTCTCTCTCCCTCTCCCTCTGCCCCCCCAAAATAAATAAATAAATATTTAAAATAAATAAATAAATAAATAAATAGGATATAATATACCTCATAGGACTGTCATAAGGATTAAGAATACACACAAACACACACACACAGTATCTAGAACTGTGCCTTGATATGCCATAAACACTATATAGCTGTTTGCTATTTTTTTTGGAAAGATGGTTCTAGATGAGTGTGCCTTGATCTGTGGTCCTCAGACTTAATGTTCTCAGAAACTCTGTATACTCTTAAAATTGATAGAAGACTTCAAAGAGCTTTTTTTTAGGTGAGTTGTACCTACTAATATGTACTACATTTTAAATTAAAAAATTTTAAATATTTTTTAAGGATTCTATTTATTTATTCATGAGAGACACAGAGAGAGAGAGGCAGAGACACAGGCAGAGGGAGGAGCAGGCTCCATGCAGGGAGCCCGATGTGGGACTCGATCCCAGGTCTCCAAGATCACGCCCTGGGCTGAAGGCAGCACTAAACTGCTAAGCCACCCAGGCTGCCCTTAAACATATTTTTGAAAATATTTATTCGTTCATCTAAAAACAACAATAAGCTCATTACATTACCTGGTAACATAAAATCTTATGAAAAGCAACTGTAATTTCTCTTTTTTTTTAAGATTTACTTATTTCTTTGAGAAGCATGAGTGGGGGTCGAGGGGCAGAGGAAGAAGGAGCAGGGGATCCCTGGGTGGCGCAGCGGTTTGGCGTCTGCCTTTGGCCCAGGGCGCGATCCTGGAGACCCGGGATCGAGTCCCACATCGGGCTCCCGGTGCATGGAGCCTGCTTCTCCCTCTGCCTGTGTCTCTGCCTCTGTCTCTCTGTGACTATCATAAATAAATAAAAATTAAAAAAAAAGAAAAAGAAGAAGGAGCAGCAGGTTCCCCACTGAGCAACATGGGGCTTGATCCCAAAACCCTGGGATCATGATCTGAGCTGAAGGCAGACACTTAATTGACCGAGTCACCCATGCACCTTGCAACTGTACTTACTTTCCAAAACACTCAGTAAGCAATGCAGGGATATTTTACATTTTTGAAAATCTCTGTAATGTCTGCTTAATAAAAGGCAGCTGGGTGACACATCTATGGCAGTTGTGATATCAGAGGTCTTGAATCCGCTGGAAAATTCTACATGCTTGTGTGGGTATGACAGTGAAAAGGGCAAATAAGATCTTGGGACTATTATATAAAAAAAGTTTTGATCTTGCAGACCCCCTGAGAGGTTCCTTGGGCCACACTTTGAGAACTATCTGGTACGCTTGGTAGGGAGAGAGCAGAGAGAAACAGGAATATTGTCACGTTTTCACCTAATTCGTATTCACCAAAGGAATAATGAGGAAGAGTAGCCAGGGATCAGATTTGCTCTCTTGACCCAAATATCCTCCAGTCTTTTCAATCAAAACAATACCACCCATCCTGTACCGGGCACTGACTCTGTCCAGGCATGATGCAAAGCCATTGACACACATTGTTACTGCTCACTCAACTCTAGTGGGTGCAGGCTGCTATGATCAACCCCCCCACCCCCACCTGCACAGATGCAGAAACCAACCGAGATACAGACCCACTGACTTCTCCAAGGTTGCACAGCATTCCGGAGATCAGTGCCCACTATTCCTGACCCAGGAGCTCCTGCTCTTAGACACAGAGTTCAAAGGTCTCTTCCAGCTTAGCAATCGTCCAAGTGCAGACTAAAGTCTTGATACTGATCCCGGGTTCCATCGCCAGTGGTTCTAATCACTGGCACCCAGGCACCCATTATGCTTAATGATGCAGACGATTCTAAAGGGTAGCCAGGATTGAGAACTTGGCAAAACCCTGGCCACTCAAAGTGCAGCCCTGGGATCAGCAGCCACCTGGGAGGGTATTAGAAGGAAAAATCCTCCCACACAACTGCCTCCAGCAAGACCCTCTGAACCAAAATTTGCTGTTTGACAAGAGCCCCAGGTGATCTGTATGCACATCACAGTCTGCATTTAGCCTGAACTAAGGGAAAGTGAGCTGAGATTTCTGCCAGAAGAGGAGGCAGTGGGGAGAGCCCAGGCTCTGTGACAGGTGCAGCTGTCTTTCTGGGCCAACCCATCCCTTGCCCTCCACAGATTCTCTCTTAACCTAGGAGCCCACACCCCTCTGAGCTTGATAACTGAGTTCAGTTATCAACTGAACAGTCCTAAGTTTTCTGAAACCTTCACTGGAGAGGTTCACAGAAGCCTGTAAAGGATTATCCTAGAATTGCAACAATTCCAACAGTTCTTTGTTACATTTTAACTTTTTGCATTTTATTATTATATATTTCTTTCAGTTCTATTGAGATATAATTGACATGCAACACTGTGTATGTATTAAGGATTCTATTTATTTATTCATGAGAAACAGAGAGAGAGAGAGACAGAGACACAGGCAGAGGGAGAAGCAGGCTCCACGCAGGCAGCCCGACATGGGACTCAATGCCAGGTCTCCAGGATCATGCCCTGGGCTGAAGGCGGTGCTAAACCGCTGAGCCACTGGGGCTGCCCTTAAACATATTTTTGAAAATATTTATTCATTCAGCTAAAAACAACAATAAGCTCATTACATTACCTGCTAACATAAAATCTTATGAAAAGCAACTGTAATTTCTCTCTCTTTTTTTTTTTAAGATTTACTTATTTCTTTGAGAGAGAGCATGAGTGGAGGTCAAGGGGCAGAGGGAGAAGGAGCAGCAGGTTCCCCACTGAGCAACATGTGACTTGGTCCCACATAAGTTAATCGGCATAATGACTTGACTCGCATAGCCTCGAAATGATGACCCCAGTAGGTTTAGTTAACATCCACCATCTCAAGTAGATGCAAGAAAAAAAGAAAGAGGGGAAAAATGTTTTTTCTTTGTGATGAGGACTTTTAGGATCTCCTCTCTTAGCAACCTTCAAATATACTATTCAGCAATGTTAACTATAATCATCATGCCGTACATTGTATCCGCAGCACTTACTTGTCTTGTAACTGGAAGTTTGTACCTTTTGACCACTTACACCCAAGTCCCCCTACCCTACTCCCTGCCTCTGATAACCACAAATCTGATCTCATTTTCTATGTGTTTGCTTTTTGGGTTTGTTTTTTGTGGGGGTTTTTTAATGTTTTTTTGTTTTTTAAGATTCCACATATAAATGAGATTGTACAGTATTTGTGGGTAGTTTGCCTTTAGGAGCAACTATTCTGTTGTTTTGGGTACACAGCAAAGCACCTTCCAGCAGTGAAATAGTGGAATCTTTTCTTGAGAGAATAGAGTTGCTTTTGTGGATGGAGATCAAGTTGCTTCAGGAGCAACTAAAAAGAGAGGAGGAGAGAGGGAGCCACCTATCTAATGTCCAGCGCTGGGACTGCGTTGGCCCCCTCCAAGACAGCAGTGATGAGAGTCAGAAGCTTGGAAGCCCCTTCCCTGCATGGCTAGCTGAGACTGCAAATGCAGGATGCAGCTTCAGGCCCCTGCTCCGTACCCGTAAGAGGAGCACCTGGGGCAGACACTGAAGTTCCTGTCTCAACCACCTTTCCCTCAACCATCCTTCTTCACTGAGTCTCTGTATGTCAAGTGCTCACTTCCCAGCCTCCCTTGCACTAGGGGAGGGTAGGTAACATGGTTCCAGCCAACAAAATGTAACAGGAAGTCTACAGCAAGGAAGGGGTGGGAAGAGGAGGTAATTCTAGGAATGATTTCCCTCCTAGTTAACAGGGAGGTCATGAGGGGAGCTCAAACATCTTCTTTCCTACATTTGGAGACTATCAAGTGAAGACTTGATGCTTGATGCTGTGGCAACCATCTTGTGACCATGAGGTGCCAGCCAAGCTGAGGATGACAGAGTAGAAGGCTGGAAAGAGTCTGGGCCCTTGTTGACATTGTTGAACACAAACCAATGGTGAGATCACCCACATCTCAACTTACTGTTGTATGATAACAAAAAACCCTATTGTTTAAGCCATTTTTCATTCTGTTACGTGAATGTTTCCTAACTGACAGCTTTGGGGGCATTGGGAGACTTCCTGTCCTTATAGTAGCCACTAACCACATGAGGCTATTTAAATTTAATTTTTAAAATTTAATTAATTTAACTTAAAATATAATTTAATTTTGGGATGTGTGGGTGGCACAGTCAGTTAAGCATCACACTCTTGATTCTCTTGATTTTGGTTTAGTCATGATCTCAGGATTATGAGATCAAGCCCAGCATTGGGCTCCATGCTCAATGTATTTGAGATTCTCTCTCCCTCCCCACCTCCCACTTGCATGCTCTCCCTCTAAAATAAATAAATAGATCTTAAAATTTAATTTAATTTGGAGTGCCTGGGTGGCTCAGTCGGTTAACCATCTGCCTTCAGCTCAGGCCATGATCCCAGGGTCCTGGGATTGAGGCCCCCATGGGGCTCCCTGCTTAGCAGGATGTCTGCTTCTCCCGCTCCCTCTGCTACTCTCCCTGCTTGTGTGTGCTCTCTCTCTCTCTCAAATAAATAAATAAATAAATATTTTTTGAAATTTTAATTTAATTTTATTAAAAATTGACATTTCAGTTCCACAGTCATACTAGTATATAAAGTGCTCAATAGCCACATGTGGCTAGTGGCTACCATACCTGATAGCATAGCTATAGAACACTTCTATCATTGGGGCACCTGAGTGGCTCAGACTGTTAAGCATCCAACTCTTGATTTTGGCCAGGTCATGATCTCAGGGTGGTGAGATCAAGTCCCATGGGGAGACTGGAGTCTGCTGGAGATTTTCTACTTCTCCCACTCCCTCCCCCTCCGCCTCTCCCCCTCACCCCACCACACCTCACATGAGCGCACATGCTCTGAAATACATAAATAAATCAATCTTTCTAAAAACCCGCTTCCATCATTGTAGAAAGTTCTCATTGGAACAGCACTGAGTTACAATCTACCTGGGAAGACACTGCACACACACTACACACTGTGACATTTGTTAGTGGGAATCCAGAGGCAGTGCTCTTTTCATTTTTCAGGGGAGAAATAGGGCCAGGGAAGCCTCTGGTTTTCATTTGCCCAAAGGGAACTGAACATTTGAGCGCCTGACACAGCTCCCTACACCTCCTAGAGCTGTTCTCTCTAGGGCTAGAGACTGAAGGAACCTCCAAGGGACATGAGGTTCCTCTGTGAAGATGTCTGACCTTCCTCACAGCAAATTACGCCAGTTTAGCCACTGAATGAAAGAGAAAATCAGGATTGAATCCTAGTTCTGTCGACTGTATGACCATGAACCAGTAATTAACCCTTCTGGGCCTCAACGTCTCCATCTGTAACATGGGGTGAATAATAATACCTGGCCTAGAGGATTACTGGGAGGATTAAGTATTTTAAAGAATATAAAGCTCTTAGAACAGCACCTGGCACACAGTAGCACTACAAACGGTACCAAGATGATGATGATGACTATCCATGACTCCTTGAACAAGGTGGGGGGTGGGCATTCACCTGTCACTCAACAGCCTCACCCAAAGCTAAACTGATCACGTCGGTGAGAGTCCCTCTGGAAAACAAGCCTGAAAGAGGAAGGGGAATACAACTGTATATAAGTGTATATAACTCCACATGCCAGATTCTACATGAATCAATTTGCATTTATTATGTGATTAATCTGCACAACAACCCCAACAGGCATGTACTACTAATGTCATCTCCATCTTGAATTTTGCAAGAAACTGACGCTTAGAAAGGTGAACTTGCCCACGTTGACACAGGAAAGGATCTCGGCGTCAGTTCCCACAGGTACCACCAGGTGGCAATGCCTATCCATTTTCCAATTACGCAGTCCGGCGGGAACGCTGAAGAGGTGTCTTCCTGTAAATATTTCATGATCGCCCACTGTATGCCAGGCATTGTTCTAGGCGTTGAGGATACGTCAGCAGATAAAACAGGGAAATTTTTCTGCCTTTCCCTTCCATTTTTCCTTAAAAATAATAAAAGTTGTTCGCGGGGATGTGTCCGCGGCCTGACCAGGAGAAAATCGGCTTGTGTGGGCAGGAACTGAGAGGCTCGCTGGGAAATGATGAAAATTTCTGAAAGGTCTGTGGTCTTCAAAGATCAGGGCATACAATTACCCCCCAGAAGGGAATATGCAACCCACCTTCCTGCCTCTTTATCCCCGCCCCGCTGCAGGGAGGTAGGGAGCAGGGGTCACATCCCTGTCATGTCTTGTAGGATTGCGATGGAGTGGAGGGAGGTGATCTCACTCTCAGAAACCAGAATGGGGGGGTGGGGGAGCGGGTTCTCAAAGTTCTGGGTTTGGAGGGAGCTTGAAAGTCTGAGTCAACGAGGGAACCAACGCGGTGGGTGCAGCAGCTCCAGGCCCCATCTGGGCGATGCTGATCCGGGACAGCCAGGTGGACCAGAAGCCAGACTCAGTGTGGAGGAGCGAGGCTGCCTGGGACCCCCCCGCCCCCCCGCCCCCCCTCCCCCCACTCCGCCGCCTTCAAGCCAGAGCTGCAGCCGTCGGGTGGGCGTGCATCCGGGCTGCACCGTGGGCGTCTGCGGAGCGCCAGGCCCGTGGCCCCGGGGGGCTGGTGTGTACCGCCCAAGGGAGTAGTAGTGGACCTGTGCATACGTGGGTGATGTGTGCCGCGTTGGTGCTGGAGGTTCTGCGTAGGGACCCAGGTGAAAGATGCACCGTGTGAACCTGTATATTTGGGGTAGCCAAGGGCTCGAGCGTTGAGCGGTGTGTGCAAAGGGACAGTGACAAGTTGGGGCGGGGTGGGGGGAGCGGAACGTGCCCAGGTGGACACTCGCTAGAGGAGGCCAAGCCGCGGGATCCTCTGCGTGCAGGACCCGGTGCGTGTACGGTGAGGGGAAGTCACTGCTCGTGAACCCGCTTTGGAGAGTGTCCTGTACTAGGACACTCGTGGGAGTATCCCTCGTGTGTGTGTGTGTGTCCTTGCAAACGAATCAACTTGGGGAGATGTCCGGTGCGTCTGGACCGCTTACGGGTGCACTGTGAATGTGGGGGAAGTGTCTCCAAATTTGGGACCCTGAAAAGAGGTCGTCTCAGCGCTCCCTGAAAGGAGGGAGAGGACTGAGCGGGTGGAGAGACGCTGCGCAGTTGCCGCCGGGGGCCGCGAAGACCCGCGCGCGGGGCCGGGGCGGGGGGCGGGGCCGGATGCCCCGGGGGTGGCAGGGGCGGGGCCAGCAGGGCGGGGCCAGCAGGGGGCGGGTCGCGGCGGCTGCAGCGGCGCGGGCCGGGCCAGGGGGCGCCTCGCGCGGCAGCGGCTCTCGAGGGCGATGCAGTGAGCGGGGACCGGCGGGCGGGCGGGCGCGCGCGGGGCGGGGGCCGCGGCCGCGCTGCAGAGATGTGACTTGAGGCCAAGGACCAACAGGAGCGTCGGCGCTGCGAAGCCGCGGGGGTCGGTGAGTGCGAGCCGCGCCGATGGGGTGGAGGGCGCTGCTAGGACCCCACAAACTTTTCCCGCCGTGGACTTGGGAGGATTGGGGAGTCCGCTTCTTGGGCCCTTCTAAGCGCCCCCCCCCCACCCAGGGGGTCAGTCGGCTGAGGGAGACGGGAGATCGAGGAGGGGGGAACCACAGTGCGGCGGGAGAGGAGCCGCAGAGGGCGGGCGGGGGAGGGGAGGGCTGGAGACCTCTAAGCCGGGGTTGCGGGGGAGGGTGCTGGCTACCCGGACCAGGTGGAGATCGGAGTCTCAGAGCAGGGTCTGGGGGCGACCACAGGTAAAGGACAGCTGGGAGTAGCGCGAGGGAGTCCAGCCGCACCCGGTGACTCGTGCGGAGAGCCGCGGGCAGGTCCGGGGCCGCGTGCTCCGCCCGTGGGGGCTGACCGCAGGGCAGACGGAGCCTGCTCACGGGGGCCGGGCTCTGGGGGTGAGCGGCGGCACCTGCCGCAGGGGCCGGGGGCCAGGCTTGCAGCCGGCGGTGCCTGCGCACTACGGGACGAGGAGCGAGCAGCGCGCGGGGCGGGGAGGAGGGGGTGGAGGGCGGCCGAGCGGAGACCTGGGGCCGAGGGACGGCTGCATACAATGGCGAGCGGCTGGCTGGGGCTGAGGACTAGCCCGTGCAGTGGTGCCTTCGCTGCCCTTGCGGGACGCGGGCTCCCAGCCCCGCACATCCCGGGGTCCCCAACGCCGGCACCCGCCTGGGCCCCGGGGGAGCGGGGCGCCGACCTTGCGGTAGAGGACGGCCCCAGCGCGGCTCGCGAGTTCGTCCCCTGGCCCCCGCTGTCACACCCAGGCCTAGCCAGCCCCCCCGCCCCCCGCCTCCCGCCCCCCGCCTCCCAACTCGTTCCCCGTTCGCGAAGGGGGCGGCTCCTTGGAGCGCGGACAAAGGCCCCTGGAGTGTGGCGGGCAGCGGCGTCCCTGCCCGGGGCCCCGGCCCACGCGCCACACTGGCTGCCCAGCTGCGCCAGGATGGGGGGTACTTGAGCAGAGCCCAGGGGGAGGAACCGGGGGTCCTCGAAAAGACGAGAGAAGTGAGGGGGAAAGTGAGGCACAAAAGCCACGGGAACTTCAGCCAAGGAACCTTGATTCAGAAGTTTCCTCGGTGGGGTGGGGGCCCTGGGTGGGTTTTGACTTCGAGTTAAGCTGCATGCAAATAGCATGTAAATAGAATGCAAATCATCATCTGTGGGGCGGGAGCCCTCCCCGCGGCCGGTTTTGTATCTAGGCCTTGGAGTGAAGGGTTTTCTGTGTGTTCCCTGCTCTGAGTCTGAAAAGGGGTCAGCTGAGTTGAGAAGGAGAAAAATGCAAGGGGAAAGAAGTCGCCATTTGGGGCAGGCAGCAAGACAAGCAGTCATGTTAGAGAAGCTCCGACTCCTTATTGCTGAACTTGGTCTTTGCGGCCGTGTACCAGCCACAGAAGTGAAGCTGGGGCACTACAGTGTAGAAAACGGACAAGCCCCCCGCTCTCCAGGCCGGGGCCAGGTGGGTGAGCAAGTGAATAACTAAATAAGTAAATAAATAGTAAGTAGATATAACTTCTAATTGGGGTAAGGGCTGCCAGGCAAATAACACGGGAGGATGTCCAATACAGTGATGAGGGTTGGCTTCTGTAGGAGAGACCGTTCTCAGGAGTGACATTTTTGGGGAGCCTGGCAAGATGGAGGGCCCACCTCTGGGAGGTCTTGGAGGACCACCGCAAGTGTAGGGCTTAGAGGTGGGAATGAGTTTAGAACTGAACAAAGGCCATTGTGGCTGGAGCTCGAGGCAGATGTGGAGGGGGTGGGTGGGAAAGGATGATAGGACCAGCTGGATCCCAATCTTTGGGCCGGGGAAAGGAGTTTAGGTTTTATTCTCCTTGGGCCAGTGAACCCTCGGAGGATTTTAAGTGGGAAGCCAAAGGATTGGAGTTTTAAAAGCTCCTCCTGACCTCAACACAGAGACTGAAAGCAGCTCCCCTTTCATTTTGCCTCTGGGGATGGCAAGGCGCCGGGAGCCTCCGAGGGGCTCTCTCTGGCCTGTGGGGACCGCTCTGAGCCTGTCCTTTCCTGTGAGCCCACTGGAGGAGCAGCTGAGGTTTTAAAATTCACATCCCACTTTGAGGCAGTTCTTGTCCACTTTAAGGGGCCCCCTCCCAGAGCCCTTGGCCCTATAAGCACTTCACAGCAGAGCTTCCTGGGGGTTCTGAGTTAGTCACATTTTCTTCTCCGAATTACAGCCCAAGAGGAACCATCCACCCCTGAACGGACAGCCAAGGATGCAATTTGCATTTAAATGATTGCTTTTATTTACAGGATTGGAGCTGCTTTCCATATTCATGGATCTTGGAGCTTGTGTTCTGGCAACCCTGTTTACTAACCTAGGAGGATTATTAAATTCAAGGGCCCCCAAATAGGCTGGTGGTCCGGGCAGCATTGAGAAATGAAGGTTATGAGATGGTGTCACTTGGAAAAGATATCAGAGGGTGAGATTGTGGGTCTGGGAAAGAGCTTAATGTCAGGAAACCTTGTAACAGTTTGATCTTGCAGAGCAGGAAATGCGCCGTCGGCTATAACGGGAGTAGGCTGGGACGGAGTGTAATGCTGGGGTGCGTGGGGAGATTGGCTCCACAGCTTCATCCTGGCCTTCTTCCAGACATGGGGTGAGGGCTCAAACCAGAGGTATCATGTAAGGGCCTCAGGTCAGGAGTTGGGAGTCCTAGTCCCAGCTTGGCCTGGGAATTCCAGTGCGCCTCTGGCCAAGCTGCCTCACCTCTCATTTTCCCAACAGGAAGGACCATGGAATCATAATTGTCTTCCTAATAAACAGGGATCCCATACTCCCAGTGTGCCAAGCACCTTGCGGAGTATTTTTCATGCACTTTTCACACTGGCTTTGGAAGGCGGCACTATCTTTCTCTTTTATAGAGGAAGAGACTGAGGGTCAGGGAGGTTAAGTAATGCCGCATGTCACATAGTTATGTCTGGCTTCACTCCCACTGAGGTCTTCCACTCTAGAGGAGACGGATAGAAGTGTAAATTCTGTGCCCGGCATTCATCCAGGTACCGAACTACTGACTGCCCAGGAGTAGGAAAGCCCCTACCCCACCTGCTTTTTTTTTTTTTTTTCTTTCCCTTCCAGGTTCTAGCATCTCTTCCACGTCGTTAGAGAAGATAGGTTTAAGATGCCTCTGATCTGGGCACGGCAAAGGGACACTGAGGTAGAGGCGTCCTTAGAGCCCTGCTAGGAGCCACTGAAGCGAGGCTGGGCAAAATGGTGTTTGGAGTGATTTTATACATCTCGCATCTCTTTTCTGGGTAGTGGGTAGATGAGGACACTGGTTCCCAAGAGAATGGCCAGCGTCTGGTCTCTGGGTGTTCTGGCTCTGACTTCTTGACAGGAATACCCAGTTTCAGGGCCCCCAGGCTGGCCTGGGTTTCCCGTGGGAAAACCATCTTCATAGTGAGGCTTCCACTTAGAGCACCTGCTTTGGGATCAGGTGAGTTTAGAGCCTCCCAGGGCAGACTACCACCCAGGGCATCTCCCTTTCGCACCACCTCAGGGATCTCTTTGGTTGCTGTGATGGGGGAAGCTGGAAACCAGTGTTGGACAAACATCTGGGTGAGCCCCCTTCCCACCCCATCTCCATGGCAACTGCTCCTCCTGGAAAAGCAGTCAGCAAAGTTCATAACCTCTGACGAGGGAATGTTTGCCAGTCATTTCTATTTATTTAACAGACAGCTTATATAAGTGCTTGCCCTGTGTCATCCACTGTCCTAAAACCTATTATTTTAATCCTCACAACAATGAGGGGTGCCGCTAACACCCCTGTTTTGCAGATGAGGAAACTGAGGCAAGAAAGGTTAACTCAGCTGCCCAGCGTCACAAAGTGCTGCTGGCAGGTGGCGGGGGCAGAACTTGAAACCCAAAGATCCCGCTCAGAAGTTCACCCTGCTTGATGAGGAGCGGGGCTGGGAGAACTAGGCCTGCGTGTGGCCTTTGGGCAGGCAGCACTGTCCTCACACAAGGAAACTTGCCTGCATTTTTTCCAGCCTCTGCAGGCCCCAGCTCGTGGAGAAATGGAGCGTGCTGCTCCTCCACCTGCCGGAGGCTTCTGGCCCCTCTGCGGCAGGGACGGGGAGGGGGGGGGTGGTGTAGACAGGGGATCAGGAGAGAGAGAGAGAGGGAGAGAGGGAGAGAAGGAGATAGCGTATTTAAGAGCCTCTGAATGAGTCACATTTCTGGGAGCCTGCCTGGCAGCAAAGGTAATTAGTATGTGAGCCGAGGCTTGTGCATTCGTTCACATTTGTTCATTCCTCCTTTTGAGGAGCCGCACGCCTACATCCCATGGGTTTGTTGCCATATATTCATCCCGACCCAATCAGCCTTGCCTGCGGCTGACTTGAAACCTCTAATCTGGCATTGTTCAGTTAGGGATTCCTGAAGAACTGCTCTTTTGGTGGGAGGGAGCACCAAGTGGCCCACCCGGCTGGATGGGGCTGACCTGACAGTGGATGCCTCCTGCTGGGTCTCTGGCAGGGCTGGTGAGGTGAACTCACTGGGGCCATGGCTCCTGGCCACCCCTGCTGCCTATGTCCAAGCTTCTCGAACCTCGGTGTGCCCAAGTATCTGAGCACACTTGGAGTTTGCTGCAGGGCTTGCTGAAACCCAGGGGGCTAGGCCTCCACCCCCCTCCCCATGAGAGTCCGAGTATCTAGTGACGCTGCTGCTGTTGGCGGCCTGAGGATCAAACTTTGACTTAAACCAGTCAGTCAGTTCTTTCCTCCATAAGACCGCAACCAGGGGATCGATCCCTGGGTGGCTGGGGGATCCCTGGGTTGCTCAGTGGTTTGCCCTCACCCCAGAGTGTGATCCTGGAGTCCCGGGATCAAGTCCACGTTGGGCTCCCTGCATGGAGCCTGCTTCTCTCTGCCTGTGTCTCTGCCTCTCTCTGTGTGTGTGTCTCTCATGAATAAATAAATAAAACCTTTATTTTTTTTAAGATTTATTTTTATTTATTTATGAGAGAGAGAGAGAGAGAGGCAGAGACACAGGCAGAGGGAGAAGCAGGCTCCATGCCGGGAGCCCGTCGCGGGACTCGATCCCAGGACTCCAGGATCGCGCCCGGGCCAAAGGCAGGCGCAAAACCACTGAGCCACCCAGGGATCCCCTAAATAAAACCTTTTAGAAAAAAAAGACCACAACCAGAACATCTGCCCTTCTGGGGTAACAGGAGGGGCGAGACCGTTTTTATCAATCCATTTGTTTAGCAGCTGGGTTGTAAGCCCTGCCCATGAGCCAGGCACTAGCAAGTTAGT
The DNA here is from genome assembly GCF_048164855.1 of Canis lupus baileyi. NCBI lineage: Eukaryota > Metazoa > Chordata > Mammalia > Carnivora > Canidae > Canis > Canis lupus. The sequence goes on along the minus strand of NC_132845.1, from coordinate 52,228,789 downwards.
GCAGAACAAGACAGACAAAACCCTGGACATGGGAGAGCGGGGGAAGAGTCCAAAAGGGTAATAAAATATCTGGCAATTGTGGCAAACGCTACAAAGACAAAAATCAAAAGTACTGGTGTAGAGCATAATGGGGACAGGAAGGACCTTGTTTAAGACAGACTGGCCAGCAAAGGGCTCACTCACCAGGTGACATTTCCAAAGTCCTGGTCTGTAGTAAGGGCCCAGGTAACAATAGTACAATTGTTTGCCCCCTGGCTCCACCACTTTCTAGCTGTGTGACCTCGAACAAGCCAGCTGATCTCCATGTTTTATTTACTAAAAAATGGAGATGGTAAGAGTACTTGCCTCATAGTGTCACTGCAGAAAAGGCATTAATATATATGAAGTAAATGAAAGTATGCCTACAGCGAGGTAAGCATTATGAGCCAGTTACTGTCATTGTCCCTCTGGCAGGGGTAGAAAACTCTGGAGGGCAATTCTGAATTCCCTCAGAAATCCTAGATGAGCCAGTCTCAGCTTCATTCTGTGAGGCAGTCTGTAGCCCTCTTGATCATCCTCGACATTGTTTTGTAGAGTGGGGTGGCTGTCGTCACCTCCTGGCCATCCTTAACAATGATAATGATCCACAAGAGACAACTGGATCCCACTAAAGCTCCTGACTGCTATTGGTTGCATCTGCATGCCTGGACATTGGGCAGGGAGGACATCCTGGAAGAAGGAGGCCCCATGATGTGGAAGGAATAATAGGATTTCTTTGTTGGCAAGTAACACAAACCCAGCTCAAACTGGCTTAATCCAAAAAAGGGAAGCTAATTGGCAGGGTGAATAGTGACTGGACCAGGAGTCTGACTGCCAACATCTAGAGTGCATCCTTACCCCTAATTTGCTTGAGTAGAATACTGGGATGCATACTTAAGCACCTCTTGCCAGATGCCTTCTGTCCTGAACCTGCCTTCCCTCATCTATAGGCAAAGGTGACGATCCCTATAGCACAAGGCTCCTTCTCATTTGGCGGCATCAATAATTTATCCCACTCAATGGCTTCACAGCCAAGGCAGGATCAGAGCTGCTCCTGGGATCCCGTAAAGGAGCAGAGAGAGAGAGAGAAAGAGAGAGGTGGTCGATACTGCATTTACTTAAGGAAGCCCCAGGGATAAGCTGGAGCTGCCTGGATGTGGCTGGTTACAACCTCACACAGGGGTGGAGCTAAGACAATAGGTCCAGCTTGAGCTGCCTGGAAACAGGCATCAGAGCGGAGCTGTGTAGGCCATAGCTTTCTGAAGGCCAGGCTCCGTTCAAAAGCAAGAGCTGGTGGCAGTGGGGTAGAGGAAAGAGTCCTAGTGAATAAGCCTCTCATTCATTCAGCATTTACTAAGCATCCACTTTGTGCCAGCACTGTGTGCTACTGCTGGAGTCTACACCAGTGGCGCTGTCCTGATGAATTTGCATGCCCTCCCTCCCCAGGGGACATTTGGCAGTGTCAAAAGATTTTGGGGTTGTCACATTTTTAGGTTGGGGGAGTGGGTGTGCCATGGGCATCTAGTGGATAGAGGCCGTGGGTACTGCCGAACATCCTACAATGCACAGGACAGCCCCTCACAGCAAAGACTCCAAGGTTGAGAAACCCTGGTTGACCCTGATGAACTTAATGGTGTCCCTGTCCTCCTGCATCTTGCCGTGGAGAAACACAGGGAAAAGAGCAAGAAGGGAATGGGAGAAACAAAGTAAAGAGGCAAGAAAAAAGAAAAAACTATTAGAACAAAGAAAGAAAGAAAGAAAGAAAGAGAGAGAGAGAGAGAGAGACAGGAGGCTCTGGTGAAGAGGAATGGAGCTGTGACCTTGGCCAAGGCCTGAGAGGGTGACATTAGGTGGGGGTGAGGAACAGTTTTCCAAGCAACCGGTTGGGAAAGCTCAAGCAGAGGGAGGAGGAGGGGTAAGATGAGACTTGGGTTAAGCCCATTTGCCATGGCTGCTGTGTGGAGTCCAGCTTTCATGGGGGCCTGAAAGAGTGCCAAGGGGGATTCTGCAGGCGCCCTGGGAGAGGTAGAGGGTGCCGTGAGGATGGTTTCTCTGGAGGTCTTTGGAGGAGGTCTGAGGGGCGAGGGAAACGGAGAACCCAGGATGATAATTCATTTTGGATACACTGTGTTTGAAATGAGGGTATGCTTCTAGGAGCTGGGTGGTATGACCTTGGTTAAGTGTCCTGACCTCCTGGAGACCCTGTTTTGTCACCAGTGTAAGGACTGGATGTGCCCGGTGCCTGGCTTAGAGTGAGTCATAGGTAAATATTAAGCCGTTACCATCAAGAGGCTGGAAAGAGGCAGTGCATACCATTCTCAGCACAGTGCTGGGCTCATAGCTATAACTCTTCAGTTTTGTTTCCATTCCCTTATGTTTGAAGAGGTCAGACGTAGCACAGAATATAAAAATCAACGAATACAAAAGAGTATACAGAGTGAATCTCTCTCTCACCCTCTTCACCAGTCACTAGCAGTGATGATTCATGATTGTTGACTGTGCCAGATCAAGGCTGCAGATGGGAGCTGAAATCAGGGTCCTGTACCACCACCCCCTTCCCAGCCCCCCCTCTTTCACAGCCCCAGGGGCTGTGCTGTCTGGAGAAAGGGGTGCCTTTTTCTGATCTGTCAAATGTGCCTTGTGGGCCAGCAGGTTCCAAATGAGGTGGGTCTTAAAGTCAGCAAAGTGGGAAATCTTACACTGAATCAATCTTTTTCTCCCTCCAAACCCCCCTCCCAACCCCCCCCCTCCTCAATATTCTGGAACATTTCTGGTGCCAGAGAGAAAGATGAGAACCCACAAGGTGCTCGCCTTCCTCCTACTCTTTGTGATCGCCTCCGGGGCCTCTGAGAACGCCAGCACATCCCGGGGCTGTGGACTGGATCTCCTCCCTCAGTACGTGTCCCTGTGCGACCTGGACACCATCTGGGGCATCGTGGTGGAGGCGGTGGCTGGGGCAGGCGCCCTGATCACGCTGCTCCTGATGCTCATCCTGCTGGTGCGGCTACCATTTATCAAGGACAAGGAGAAGAAGGACCCCGTGGGCCTCCACTTCCTCTTCCTTCTGGGGACCCTGGGCCTCTTCGGGCTGACATTTGCCTTCATCATCCGGGAAGACGAGACTATCTGCTCGGTGCGCCGGTTCCTCTGGGGCGTCCTCTTCGCGCTCTGCTTCTCCTGCCTGCTGAGCCAGGCGTGGCGCGTGCGGAGGCTGGTGCGCCACGGCAAGAGCCCCTCGGGCTGGCAGCTGGTTGGTGTGGCGCTGTGCCTGATGCTGGTGCAGGTGATCATCGCCATCGAGTGGCTGGTGCTGACTGTTCTGCGCGACGCAAAGCCGGCCTGTGCTTACGAGCCCATGGACTTCGTGATGGCCCTCATCTACGACATGGTACTGCTGGTGGCCACCCTGGGGCTGGCGCTCTTCACGCTGTGCGGCAAGTTCAAGAAATGGAAGCAGAACGGGGCCTGCATCCTGGTCACAGCCTTCCTCTCTGTGCTCATCTGGGTGGCCTGGATGACCATGTACCTCTTTGGCAACGCCGAGCTGCGGCAGGGAGACGCCTGGGGCGACCCCACCTTGGCCATCACGCTGGTGGCCAGCGGCTGGGTCTTCGTCATCTTCCACGCCATCCCCGAAATCCACTGCACCATCCTACCAGCCCCACAGGAGAACACGCCCAACTACTTCGACACCTCGCAGCCGAGAATGCGGGAGACAGCGTTTGAGGAGGACGTGCAGCTGCCACGGACCTACATGGAGAACAAAGCCTTCTCGATGGATGAACACAATGCAGGTAACACGGTCGTCACCCTGCTGGGTTAGGCTCCGGGCCCATGTGCCCCCAAAGGCCTCCCTTCTTTCTCTCTAGTGGGGATCCGTCCTCCCGGGGCAGTCCTGGCAGATTGGAGCCCACAAACATTGGCCTCTGCGCTATCACTGGCCCAGGGGTGGATTTTTATTTAGCATTTCTTCCTATCAGTTGGCAACTAATGTAATATAAAACTCCAGACTTCTCACCTCTTTGGAAAAGTCAGCTCTGGCAATGGTGGGTTGACATTCCCACCCGGCAGTGATTGTCTAGAGCTGATCTGAACCAGTGTAGGCTGGAAGGTGCTGCCGCTCAGGAGTTGTAGCTGCTCTTTTTGTTTGTTTGTTAGTTTTAATTTTAATTCTGGTGTAGTTAACGTGCAGTGTTATATTAGTTTCAGGGGTACAATCTAGTGATTCAACAGCTCCATATATTACTCAGTGCTCATCAGTGTAAGTGTATTCTTAATCCTCATCACCTATTTCACCCATCCACCCCTATCCCCAGCCTCCTCTCAGCTCGTAACCCATCTGTTGTCTATAGTTAAGAATCTGTTTTTTGGGTTGTCTCCCCCCACCCAGCCCCCTTTGTTTTGTTTCTTAAATTCCACATATGAGTGAAATCATTACGTCTTTATATCATTACATTATTTGTCTTTCTCTGACCGGCTTATTTTGCTTAGCATTATAGATCCTTCTGTAGATCCACCCATGTTGTTGCAAATGGCAAGATTTCATTCTTGTTTAAGGCTGAATAATATTCCATGATACATATACCAAGTTTTCTTTAGCTATTCATCTATTGATGTACACTTGGGCTGCCACTGTGGTAGACAGTATGGAGGTTCCTCAAAAAATTAAAAATAGAACTACCCTATGATCCAGTAATTGCACTCCTGGCTATTTACCCAAAGAATGTGAAAATGCTAATTTGAAGGGATATATGCACCCTTATGTTTACTGCAGCATTGTTTATAATAGCCAAATTATGGAACAGGCCAAGCGGCCGTTCCTTTAGGTGGGGATCCATTTTGTGTTTACCACACTCCCCACCACTCCCCTATTGCTCCCCAACCCGGCTGCTATAACATATTACCATTAATTCCCTGCTACCTAGAAGTGTTTGAGTTTGTAGTCCAGGTCCTAGATGGATGCAGGGCATACTGGGGGCAACGCTTGTGTCTCCTCCCCACCTCCGCCATTAGGTGTGTATGAATTGATCCCTGGAGTCAGATTCCCAGACTCAAATCCAGCCTCTGTACTTCCTAGATGTATGGCTTTGAGCAAATTGCTCTACCTCTCTGAGCCTCAGTTCTTCCCATCTGTAAAAGAGAAATAATGAGAGAATGCACCTCTAACGCTGTTGTGAGAGGTAACATACTGAGGGATCTGGCATGCTGAATGTGTGTCTTGGTTGGGTTCCCAGGACCTGGCATGCTGGATGTGTGTCTTGGTTGGGTTCCCCTGAAAGCAAAGCCTGAGACTTGGGTGCAGCTGGCTTACCTGGGAGGTGTTCCCTGCAAAGGAAAGGGGAGGGATAATGAGACCAGGAAGCCAGAAACAACCAACAAGTACATCAGTGGGTTGGTGACTGCTGTAGTAAGCTGGAGCTTGGACCTGACAGGGATGCGTGTAGAACAAGCCTCAGACTTGATCTTTCAGATCAGGAGCCTGCGGCATTTGCCACCAACTCCTCAGTCACCCACTGTCATGTATGTCCTTTGTCTCTCGCTCTCATTGCCACATCCCCCATTACCCTGGCCAAATAAGTTCTCTTGGCTTCTGAGAGACTTGCTGGACACTAGAGGTGACAGCTGTCTGGGTACCCAGGACTGTCTGATACCCCTGCAGCAGGATTCAGAGGTGAGCTTAGAGGATGTGGTGCAGGCACTCGAAGCCCCTGCTTTAGATGCTTCAGAAGTATCTCTTCGAGTCATTACTTCAAGTGAGTCTGCTAGGTTCCCAGCATTTGAGATTAAATAAAATCGCCTTTTCTCAGTTGCCTGAAGATAGATCAGGGGCTCTAATAATGACCACATTAATAGTAGTAGTAGCCACAGCAGGAGTAGTACTGATTACTTAGCTGTTGTTTATTGAGCGCCCCTGTGTGCCAGGTATTATTCTAAGTCTTTAACTTCCCTTGCTGTACCCAGTGAGGTAGGTCCTGATATTATCCCCATCTTATAGATGAATAAATGGAGACTCTAAGAGGTTCAGTAACTTGCCAAAGACATACAGCTAGGAGATGGTCCATTCCAAATGGTCAGGGTCCCCTTTCAGTGATGCTCACCCAGGCAGCTGGGCAGTGTTCACTGGCCAGACATGACTGCGGAGTCCACCTTCCTGGGTTGAGTGCTGAGTGTACCCTACCTGTCCCCTGCAGGCAGGGAGAAGCACATCGAGGCATCAGATCCTCAAAGGCCACCCGGAGCCCTCCCCACCTGGATGTGCCCAGTTTCCTCTGTACCTCCAGCTCCCGACCAGACCAGCAGTAGGGAACACCAATGGCCTCAACTGTGGATGAGGCTAGAAACCCTGGTGTGGTCTTTATCAGAGCTGTATCGTTCTTGTTAGAAAGTCCCAGGCCAGCAAGCCCATGTTTGTCAAAGGATTTAACAAGAATGAGCATCAGCTTTGGTGGCGCTGGCTCCCCATGTTGCCAGGACAAGGGGGGTCAGGATGGAGTCATCACTGTGAGCCCAGAGGGCCCTCCAGGGAATGTCATGAGCAGAGGTCAGGAGTCTGGCTGGTTCCTGGGGTCTGGTGGAGCCACCTCTTCCCTGGCTCCCCCTGGAATAGGGTCCTCTCTATATGAGACCCTTGGACTCCCCCTGGACCTAAAAGGTAGTAGGAACTTCTGAAATGGGTGTGCATTTTTGTATACTCACTGCAGGATTTTTGTCTATCACTTCATCAGACTCTGAAAGCTGTCTGTGACCCCCTGGAGGTTAAGAATCCTTGGTATTAAACCTGATGGTCTAGTTTACTTGCAGTGAAATGGGGATGCTATAACTACCAAAGTAGTAGGGTCTTCAAAAGTAAGGATGACTAACCTTTCATAAGTGCTTACCATGGACCGGTTACCATTCTGAACATTTTAGTGGCTAATCTCATTTAATCCCTACAATAACCCATTAAAGTCCATTTTGCAGATAGAAAACTGAGGCACAGAAGGGCTATGCATCTTACCTAAGAGGCAAAGCCAGGGCTTGAGCCCTCACAGGCTCATTCCAGAGCCCTGATGCTTGATTAGTCTACCACAGAATTACTTACCTCTTCCCAAAGCACTTTAGTGACCCTTGTCTCACAGATGTTCAGAACAACTTTGTGCATTGAGGAGACAGGGTTTATCAGTTCCATTCATTTCCTGCAGAGCAGGAAACCAAGGTCTAGGCGGTATCAGGCAACTTGTTTAAGCTCACACTCTTAAAAGCAGGGAGGGGGGAAAGTTGGTTTTCCCTACATGCATCTTTTCTTGTGACAATGCAGCCAGTATGTTCTATCCACATAAGATCCAGAGATGAAAGTTATCTAGGACCCAGGTCAGTACCAGCAGTACCAGGGCTGGCACGCTGGGTGATCGGGGCATCTAGAGGTGCCCCACGCCCCCAGCTATTTCACACTGTGGCACATTCCAAAGCCAAGTAAGTTGTCTTTCTGTCCCCTTTCTTTTCCAAAATAAAAATAGCTTTTATCCTTCCCTTTTGATGACAATAGCTATAATAATCACGTAGACGTTTCAGCAAGTAAAAATAACAAAAATTGCTCAGAATCCCATTTGCCCAAAGGCAGTTACTGCTGTTTGTGCCCATCTTGCCAGACATCTCTTGGTGAGCACACATAGTCTCTCTACCTGTCTCCCTCTCTTCCTCTCTCTCTCTCTCTCTCTCACACACACACACAGACACACACACACACCAAACCCATAGAGCTGTACTTAACCAAACTATACGTTAGAATCACTTGGAGGAAAAAAAATCACTTGGGCAGCATAAAAAAAATTTACCAGTGCCTACCCCCCATCCCGGTTCTGACTAAATCTGTTTGGGTTTAGGTCTTTTGAGCTCACCAAGTGACTTGACGATGTAACCACTGATCTAAGTACTGCTCTGCAGTGTTTGCTTAAAGCAATATTGTATCATGGATTGAGGCCTCTCCAGGTCAGCGACTACAGAGTTCTGGTATCCTTTTCATGATGCAGAGCTTTCCTTGGGCACAATAATTTATTTTTCTGATCCTCCGCTGGTGAATATTCCACTTGTTTTTGGCCTTCTGTATAAGCAGAGCTGCAGTGAACATTCATCTTTGTGCCCTTGATCAATTAACTTCTTGGGAAAAAAAAAATTCCTAGACACGTGTAAGAGCCTGCATCTTGAAATCTTGATGTATAGACTGCCAGCAGCCCCCTCTAAAAGTTAAACTAATATACTGCCCCCACACCACTTAATAACTGTAGGAGAGCCCCATTTCTTCACCAACCTTGGATGTTATCAGACTTTAATAGCCCTGTTTTGGATCATCCCAAACGTGTCCCCACCAAAATTCACATGGGACCAGACAGGTGGGCCTTTCCCTCAGAAAGCTCACGGAGGCTAATTTGGCATCCCGGCTAGGGATTGCCCTTGTTCTAGAAACTGTTGCTTTGCTGGCTGGGGAACATCTGGGCATGCTCCCTTGCCATTGTGAGAACAGCTGTTATTTCTTTGGTGCTGACCTCAGCCAGCTTGTATTTTAGGGAACCAGGCCCCACTGGGGGCCTTGCCCAGGAGTTACAGTTGGCTCTGTTTCTTTTGCATTTTAGCCAGCCAGCTTTTTGGGCCTCTTCCCTTGAGAGTAGATCCCTGACATCTTCAAGAGATGGGAAGGGCATTCCCAGGTGGCCTGTGGCTCAGTCAAGCCCCAGTGGCCTTTGCTTCCAGATTTCCTCCCCCAACCCCCAAATGAGACCCCAGGTACATACCACTTCATCAACCTCCTGCTTATTAATAAAAGTTATCATAAGGCATGAGGTATGTGATAAAAAATTAAAATGTACCAAAGGATATAGCACCTCAGATCACATCTTGGAAAGCGTTAACAAAGCATATTAAATGTTCACCTTCCAAAGGAGCAATAAAGAAAAGTGTTCTTTCTTTTGGAGCATTTGGGGTTTCAGATCTCCTTAGGACTCAGGGCTATTTAAACTCTTGACTCTTAGTGACCTGGTAGAAGGCCCTGGATCAGCTTTGAGGGGAGGGCCAATCTAGCCTCACTTGCAGAGTCTGGATAGGAGAAGGCTAGCATTCCCCCTATAAACTTAGACTCCTGTGGTGACACTCTTCCGGATGAGCCCTGCTTGCCTCTCACCGCTGACCTAGGTCAGAGTAGGGTGTTAGGTAAGGCACTGGAGGTTGCAAGTAATAAAACATCTGATTTGACCTGGCTTAAGCAAAAACAAAACAACAAATAAATGTACTGGGGATTGGGCTACGGGAAGCATTAATTAGACCAAGGAGGCTTGAGTGATAACTAGATCTTTCTCCATCTCTTGGCCCTGTTAGTGGCAGCCCACAACCCTAGGCTTACATAGAATCCCTGTGGAAAAGAGGAACATTTCCCAGGATACTTAAGCAAAAATCCCAGAGTTGGCTCTGATTGGACCTGATTGGCCAGGTTGAAATCATATGCTAACCTCAGGCCAGGGTGGAAGGCAGTCATAGCCTACCCTTCCCTCAGGGGCCTCAGAATGTGGGAGGGATGTTGACCAGCAGAGAACCACAAATAACCACTACACAGGGGAGCCCTTGGGGCCAAGGCACCCCACAGATGGCCGGTAGAGAGGAGAGTCCAACCTTTGTTTCTTTGAGGAAAATGTGTTGGGGTCACATTCCTCCACCACAGCTGGCCTGGTCTCTGCATTTTAAGGAAAGCAGTGCTATTTAGTGTTCTCTCTTCAAGCAGGCTAGGATTTGAGACTATTAAAAATCCATGAACTACCTCCTCTGGCCCCTGGTGCCATTCCCTGGCTCCCCTTTCTCTACTTCCAGGGAAAGGTGTCTCCTTGCTCAGCTCATGCATAATGAGCTGCTTGAAAGCTTGGATGGAGCTGCTAAAGCAAAAGAGGTTTACCTACATCTGGAAACATTCATTCCTCACCCTGCCTCAGTTTCTCTGGTCCAGCTTGGGCTGAGCTGCCCCTCTCTGAATGTCAGTTAAACTCAAGTTGCTTCTGGGGTGCCTGGATGGCTCAGTGGTTGAGCATCTGCCTTTGGCTCAGGTTGTGATCTTAGGGTCCTCAAATCAAGTCCCGCACCAGGCTCCCAGCAGGAAGCCTGCTTCTCCCTCTGCCTATATCTCTGCCTCTCTGTGTCTCTCATGAATAAATCTTAAAAACAAAAACAAAAACAAAAAAACCTCTCAAGTTGCTTCTAAGTAAGTGTGATAGTTAAAAACAGTATCTGAAGCCAGTATAGCGTAAGAACACAGATTCTCTGCCTGGGTTTGAATGCTGGTTTTGCTTCTTTACAGCTGTGTGACCTTGGGCTAGTAACTTAATCTCTCTGTGCCCTGTATAAAATGGAAATAATGACCCTATCATGCTATGAAAATTAAATGAGTTAATACATGAAAGACTGGGGCACCTGAATGGCTCAGTGGTTGAGCATCTGACTTCGGCTGTGGGTGTGATCCTGGGGTCATGGGATCGAGTCCCGCATTGGGCTCCCTGCAGGGAGCCTACTTCTCCCTCTCCTGTGTCTCTGCCTCTCTCTCTGTCTGTCTCTCATGAATAAATAAATAATCTTTAAAAAAAATACATGAAGGACTTCTCACACTCTGTATAAGCAGTAGAAGTATAAGCTGGCCTAGCTGCTGGCCAGCTATCTGCAAAGGTTCACTCTATTACTAAGGTGATTTTGGTTCCTGCCTCAAGTAAAATAAAAATCCCAAGCTCTCTTCTACTTTTCAGCCCGAAAAATGACTCTCTGTAGAGAAGACTTTTTTTCCTTTTTTTAAGACTTATTTGTTTGTTTATTAGAGAGAGGACTTATGAGCTGGAGGAGGCACAGCGGGAGATGGACAGGCAGACTCCTTGCTGAGTGTGGAGCCAGGAGGCTGCTGTGCCATGGGGCTTCACACAGGGGCTTCACACAGGGCTCGATCCCATAACCCTGAGGTCATGACCTGAGCCGAAATCAGGAGTCCAGCCGCTCAACCGACTGAGCCACCCAGGCACCCCTCTTCAGAAAAGACTTTTAAGTGAGTCTTTTCCTAGCAAAGCAAGATTAGTGCCTTCATGAGAATGAAAATAATAGAGAGTCCGTGTCACAAATGAGATGGACTTTTGTTTTTGGAGTGCTCCTGCATTCTGTATTAGTTTTTAATGGACTATTTTTTTTAGAGCAATTTTAGTTTTCCAGAAAAATTAAGCAGAAGCTACAGGGAGTTCCCACATGCCCCTACTCTTAACAGCTTGCATTAGTAGTACATTTGTTACAGTTGGTGATTCGGTATTGATAATGGTATTATTAACTCAAGTCCAAAATTTACATTTTAAAGCTCATTCTCTTCTGTTTGTACAGTTCTATAATGTTGGCCGTGTACCATTCTAGTATCATAAAGAGTAGTTGCTGCCCTAAAAATGCCCTGTCCTCCAGCCTATTCCTCACCACCGTCCCTACCCCCATCCCTACCCAGTCATTCATCTTTTTACTGTCTCTGTTCTTTTGCCTTTCGCAGAATATCGTAGTTGGAATCACACACAGCCTATAGCTTTTACAGACTGGCTTCTTTCACTTAGCAGTATGCATTTGTTTCCTCCAGCTCTTTTTGTGTAATTTGGGTTTTCTTTACAAAAAACGGAAATTTAGACTTCTAAAAACACACAGCAAATAAGAAACACTATTTACCCACCTTTTTTTTTTTTTAAGATTTTATTTGAGAGAGAGAGCAAGAGATGGAGTGGGGAGACAGAAGGGGACTGCCCGCCGAGCAGAGAGCCCCACAAGGGGCTCTGGGGACTCCAGGATCATGACCTGAGCCTAAGGCAGACAGATACTTAACCCCCTGAGCCACCCACCTTTCTTAGGTTCGTTAAAAAGTGCTGACATAGTCTCCCATCTTTGCTACAGCTGTCTCTTTTTTCCTGTTCAGAAATGCCCTTCCCCGGGTGGTGGGAGTCCCTGGGTTGTCTTTCCGGTCACCCTCCCATGAAGACGGCCTCTGTCGTGTACTCTGTCCACATTCCTAGGGTTGTCTGCCTCTGTGTATCCAGAAGTGGTGAATAGGGTTGAACAGTGTGATGTTGAACTTGACACGAATGACCTGGTATGCTGAGAGAGGAGAGCTTTGAGGCTTGCAGAGGTGCTTCTCTGTCCCCCGCACCGCCCCCCCCTCCCCCCCCCCCCGCCCCCGGGGCCTGCAGGGGCTGCAGGGAGGGGGTGAGTGGCGGAGGAGAAGTAGAGGCTCAACCCTGCCCCCCACCCCAGCAGCCTGTGCCCTGGATTCTACAAACTTCCCAACACCACTGAGATGGGTCATGCTCCAAGAGAGCCAGAGAACAAAGCCCCTTTGTGACTTTTGTTTTGAATCTGGCTTGTGACAATGGGGAGGGGTGCGGGGAAGGGGGGTGCAGAGTGTGTGCTGGGGGGCATGGTGTTGATTCAGGGGAAGAAAACAAAATTGTGGGTTGTTTTTTTTGTTGTTGTGTGTGTGTGTTTTGTGTTTTTTTGGGGGTGTTGTGTTGCTGCCTCCTCCCTCCCTCAGCTCTCCGAACGGCGGGATTTCGCAATGGCAGCTTGGGAAACAGACCGAGCGCTCCGTTTAGAAGCAATGTCTATCAGCCCACTGAGATGGCCGTTGTGCTCAATGGAGGGACTGTAAGTATCAAGAGGTGATGTTATGGCCTGAAGCCCAAGAGTGGTCAGTGTTGGGGGGCAGCTTCAACGGGGGACAGACTGCTCTGTGGAGGCTGCTTTCGGGCGTTGCAAACACACCGGTTGTAGTTGACACCCCCTTGCAGCTAGAATGCATGCACTGCTTCCATTTTTTTTTCCTTCTCTACCCCCTGTTCTCCACGCACAGAAGATCCACCTATACTTAGTTAACCATCTGTGGATTCGTTGCAAAGAGTTCCTATGTCTTGGGGCTCTTGTACCCAGTGAGTTCTCTGGCTTTCATTTTGCAGAAAATGCCCACCCACCCCCCTCCCTGGTAGGTGACTTGTAGGAAAAGCCCAGAGTTGTGAAATGCTGGCAGATTTTGCTGACATCCAACCTAGCATACCCACCCCCAGCCTCCCAACCCCGGCTCTGTGCCCCAGCTGGGTACCGGGTTCCCCCACCTCCACTCTTTAAAAGATTTCTTAAGAAGGAGAGTGATTATCATTTCTCTCCTGTGAGCACAAAAACAGGTTTTACTATCTGATGCCAAACAGACCTTCAGCAGAATTGTCATTGTTTACATTTTGCCTCCGTGCAATTACATCATTTTGTTTCTCCAGCAATCCAAAGACACACTGTCATTCCCACATTTAATTTCCAAACATAGCTACATGCTTCTTTCAGAAACAACGCATAAGCCAGTTTACACATGTAAATTGGACTTCCATTCTTCTATCATGTGCCAATTCCATAACTCAACCTGAGCTTTTTTTCTTTTTCTTTTCTTCTTTTTAATGTAAGTTGGGGATGGTCTTTTTGATCTCTGGAGGGAATTTGGGTTTTTTTCCTGGTCTTTTGAATGGTATGCGAGGCATTGGTTTGCACTGGTTTGGAACAGCCTCAAAGACAAATAGACTCACAGATTTGCTTTCTGAAAACCCCCTGCCATCCCTTGGGCTGTTTTATTGTTGGGTGCCAAGAAAAGCCTGACTCGAAAGCATTTGGCCTGTGTGTTATAATAAATAATGTGAGAAAAGGGCCCCATCAATCACTCTTAGGCCCTCCTGGTCTCTTTAAGGCCAGTAGGTATAAAAGCACCCTGACCATAGAAGGCAAAGTGGGTGTCCAAGTGAGGAAACATTCATTTGGGGTGTGCGATTACAGATGAAGGGACATGGCCTTCCCAAGAACTGAGCAGCGCGACACACAGTGGTTGCTGCTTTTCTTGGGAATTATTCAGCCTGTTATGAAAAAAGCAAGGGAACTTATCTTTGGCACGTTGTTAACGAATTGGTTTCTGATGTTGACTTTGCAAAGCACAAAGTTTTTAGTGTGTTATCCTTGTTTCCAGATCCCAACTGCTCCGCCAAGTTACACTGGAAGACACCTCTGGTGAAAGACTTTTAAGTTCCAGAGAATAAGAATCTCTCTTACCGATTTTATTCCCTGGCTGTGTCTTTCTTGAGGGAGAAATCAGTAACAGTAGCCGAACAAGGCTGCCTCACAGCCGGGAGATCTAGAAATCCTACACAAGGGGATTTCGTGTAAATGTGAACACTGCTGAACCGAAAAGCTAACACCGACTGCCCTCCTGTCCCTCTGCCACACACACACACACACACACACATACACACACACGCACGCACACATAATACCAAACCAACCTCAATCCCTGCAAACTAAAGCAAAGCTAATTGCAAATAGTATTAGGCTCACTTGAAAATGTGGCTGGGAAGACTGTTTCATCCTCTGAGGGTCGAACAGAACCAAATTCACAACCGGTGGGCCAGGCTGGTGTTGGCTGAGTATGGAGGTACCCACACCACTGCCCCCCCAGCAAGTGCTGGACCCCAGGTGGCCTCTTGGGGATGCTGTTTCATTGAGAGGGCTAATAGAGACTTTGCCACCAACTTGCCTGTTGGTTTGCACATTTCAAGGGGGTCAGGAGCAGTTAAGGAGTTGTGGGTGGGATTCCAAGGTGAGTCCCAACCGAATCATGGGTGAGCTTTACAGCCAGTAGTGGTGGAGGGACCCTGCCTGGCGTGTGCCAACGAAGAAAAGGCTATCTGCGAGTCGAAGTGGCCATCACATTTAGAAAGTGGTGACCTACAACTGTTCCCTCTATGGGCCTCCTGCTGCAGGTCTGCGGCAGGGAAGCACGCCCACCTCCCTCCTTGGTGGAGCCATAGCGATATTCCTGCTTGGGGCAGCAGTCTCTCTCGCTTGATGAGCTCTCTCCACTTGCCAATGCTCCCCTGAGCCCTTTCCCATGTTTTCTCCCACGTTCATTGCAAAAGCTCAGATGGGCCATCAGCTTACAGCCCCCGCCCCGGGTTTGGCAGGCCAGAAGGCAGTGCCACAGCAGATTTTCCATGATGATGTCATGTGGCACGGCATCCCAGGGGAGAGATGACACTCTGCTGCCTAGCATGCAGTGAGTTCTTGGATGTTATACATTGACAGAGTGCAAGTTCTGGGGGGAGAAGGGAGCACTCGAGGGGCTCTTGCTGCTTTTGGAGGGTACGTGGGACATGTTTTGACTTGGTTTTCTGTAAGTTCCATGAAAATGGTTCTCTTCAAAGCCCATTGTTTCTGTCATGGTTTCCATCTGTCCTAAGCAAGTCATTCCTTTGTTATTTGGCATTTCGAACATCTCGGCCATTAAAAGCCCCCATATTCTCTGCACTGTTTGGCCAGCATAATCACTAGCAGTGATTCAAAGCAAAGAGTTTGAACCTGACGGCATGAAATGTATAAATGAGGGTGAGTCCTTTGGCATATACTCTAATGACTATATTGCTTTTTCTATAAAACAACCCATAAGCCTTTAACCTTTAAAGAAAATGAAAAAGGTTAGTGTTTGTTGGGGGGGAACTGACCTCTTCATAAGCCAATATGTCTGAGCTGTTTTAATAAACCTTCTGATTTTTCTCAAGGCCCTAGTCTCTGCTGTGTCCCGTCCTCGCCACAAACCCCCTTCCCCCATCGCCCGCAACCTTGCAGAGCTGTGGGGTACAACGAGACCAATTTGGCCATCCCTGTGTGGCCTTCCTTCGAGTTTTCCTTCCAGCTAGCGCATTTCCTTGTGTTGCCACGCATGAGGAAGATAAAGCATGGCACCAGAATGCCACCCCTACCTGACCTTTGGGAAACAGCCCCCGCCCCTGCCCAGAGCATGTGCTTGCTTCTAGAGAAC
The DNA here is from genome assembly GCF_048164855.1 of Canis lupus baileyi. Classification (NCBI taxonomy): domain Eukaryota; kingdom Metazoa; phylum Chordata; class Mammalia; order Carnivora; family Canidae; genus Canis; species Canis lupus. The sequence goes on along the minus strand of NC_132845.1, from coordinate 52,212,909 downwards.
CAGATTCCAATCCTCTCTTGAGGAGTGTTGTTGGTGGACTGGAAACCTGGAGTACTGGGGATGGGAGGGAGGCAAAGACGCTAAGACCTGGGGTAGGGATGGGGGTGGTTGCATGCAGACCCAGTATTCTGAAAATACAGAAACCTCCAAACACCTCGGTCCAGTTCAATGACAAACGACAGCAATACACATTCTCGTGCCAGGAAATGGTTGCTTACCCCCGCTCTCTGGAGTCCTTTGGAGCTCTCTGATCCCATCAGTGATTCTGTCTGCAAGAGCTCCCCCGCCCTTGCAGAAGGGAGCAAATTCACCTGATCGTTTTCTCTCTCAGTTCTTGGTGGTCCGGGCCGATAAGGTGAGCACCGCGTAAATGGCATGGCTACAGGGGGAAAGTAACGTTTCACCAACATAAAGATGGAACCAGCTTTGAGCCGTGGGAAACCTCACTTTAATGAGATATCCTCCCCCCCTCCACTCTCTCTTTTTAAATCTCTGATACGTTATTGTGCTTCTGGGTTTTGTCTTATTTTGGCTTTAAAGTTGAGAGTGGGCTGGATGCCCTCCCAATGGGGCCAAGGTGGGGAGTGAGGGCAGAGAGCAGAGAATGGGTATTTACTAATGACTCCACCTGAAGGGTACAAAGGGACCTCTTTGCCAAGAGACTGTGGCCGCCAGCTGCCCTCACGGAGCAAACTTTAAATAACAAAATCAAACGGCACCTCTGTTTAAGATTTGTTTATGTCAACAACACTTGTTGAGGGAAAATGACCTGGAAGGAGAGCATCTGTGATCAAAATACCTAATTGTTAAGCACAAGTCTTTCTGTGTCCGGTTATTAAAATCACTTTGGGACTATAACAGCCACTCCTGTCCCCTCCTTTTAATAGAAAGTTAATAGAAATTTAATAGAAAGTTTAGTAGAAATTCTATCCTGAATTTCTCTACTGGATAGGGGGGAATGGGGAGTGAGGGAACCAGCTCGGAGAACTGACAAAGTGGGAAAATCTGGGGATCCCGTGCTTTTAGCACAGAGTCTGTCAGGGGCCCACTGAACGCGTGTAAACTTGGGATGGTCTTCTAGGTTGGCCAATGCTGAGTTAAACCCCAAACTGAAAGGGAGCGTTGTGGCTTTTATAATCCAATGATGCAATGATTATACCAGCTTACAAGAGTTCTCAGCAGGTGCTTTTTATTAATTGATGAAGAGCTAAAGCTCGTTTTTGATAGATAATATATATTTATTAAATGTATTAATGTGTGTTTTATAATGTACCTTTATTCTCCCCTGGCTGACTGTTGCATACTTATTAAAAAAATCGTTAAAGAAATTTCAAGACAATCAATGTGTACCATAAATGACTGTATATAAATATTACAAATTTAAAGGTTGTAAAGCATGGGCAGATAGGTTTTATTTTCAAAATGCTGTTCTTAACACAAAAATAAAGGCTTTACTATTTACTTAAGATGTGTGGTAGCTTGTCAAAACAACCCAGCGTAACTACTTGGCTTTTGGATCTGCCTGGAGGCTAAGTCTGTGGCATTTTGAACGGGATAGCCCTGGTTAACAGCAAACCACAGAACAAATGAGGGTAATAAGTTAGCTTTTCCATCAAATGGGGGGCTTTCCATAATACTTTGGGGACTTGACAACCAAAGTCCTTTGTCTGTTATTGTTGTCTGGGCTTAAGTGTCTCAACTTGTTGGATTTGCAATCAGAAATCAGAGTTAAGAGTCCATCTCCTTTGGAAATGGTCGTAGCCAATATGCCTTTTTTATGAAAAGAATACTCACCAGATAAAACCCACTGCAGAAGTTTGGGACTTAAATTTAAGTATCCATCTTTCCAAAGGCAGCCAGAGATGGGAAACTGGTACCTAAATTAGCACTTCACCATCTCTTGGAACTAGAGCTCACTGTACATTGTAATGACACTTAGTGTAGAAGAATATTCCTGAAGTACTGAAGAAATAATACTGGATAAAAGAATAAAATCTGGAGATAATGCAGGAAGTAAGATGAGTGCTCTCCTGTGATAAATTATATGCACTAAAGCATGTTTGCCACAAATCCTATCTCGTGTAGAAAAAATTCCATATTCACAGGCACCAAATCTATCCTTTAAAAAATCAAGAGAGGAAGCATAATTTGTACATTTTCCTCATGTAGGGTCATGGAAGCTCCAATTGGGAAAGGTCCCACCGGTGGTTAAGATGGTGGAGTCTTAGGTACAACCTCCTCCTCATCCTCCATTTTGCATTTCACTGCAAAAAATGAAAGAGAAAGTCAGGATAGCTTTACATACCTAGACAGACTTTTTGAATGCAGCAAACTTCAATGTGTGGTGATCCATGACACCAAAACCCACTGAGCACCCACTATGGCCCTGGTATCACGGATCTACTGGGGAAGAACACAAGGCCATTGTGCTCCAAGGACAGAATCTAAAGTTTCAAAAACACATCCTGTTCCTGGCCATCGTTTATTCCCCCCAGTTTTATTGAAAAATAATTGACATACAGCCCTGGATAAGTTATGGCATAGGGCGGGATGGTTTGATTTACGTATATGGTGAAATGGTTACTACAATAGGTTCAGCCAACACCCATCTTCCCATACAGATACAGTAAAAAGAAAAGGAAAAAAAAAATTATTGTGATGAGAACTTTTGGGATCTACTCTTAACAACTTTCCTATATATCACACAGCAGTGTTAGCTGTAGTCATCATGTGTACGTTATATCCCTAGGTCTGATGTATCCTGTAACTATAAGTTTATGTCCCTGGTAACAAGAAGTCAGATCTCTTTTCCTGTGAGTTTGGGTTTGGTTTGGTTTTAGATTCCACACATAAATGAGATCATACAGTATTTGTCTTTCTCTACCTGACTTATTTCACTTAGCATAATGCCTTCAAAGTCCATCACAGCCTTTTTAGTTTAGTTCAGCAGTAGGTCAAAAGTATGCTTTGCAGGGTGGGGGAACTGAAGAAAGGAAGTTTTTACTGAAGATGATGACAGATTCCAGGCTCTTGACTCAGCCCAGTCTGTCACCACTCACCTTGCTCCCCCCGCCACCCAAAATTAAAAACTCAGGATAACACGAGGGTGAATACAAGGTCAGAAGAGAACCTTTCCTAGTCTTTCATGGTCTGGAAAAGAATGTGATCTGGGGGATTTCCTGCACCAGCCAAACAGGAAAGTTAGCAGAACACAGGATAGCACAACTTGTAAGGGAAATTGTTCCAAAAGGTAAAAGCCACCCCCCACCCTCTGGAAAAATAGGGGAAACCAGGTGTGTGTGTGTGGGGGGGGGTCCTTTTAGAAAGACCCTCAAAAAAAAAAAAAGAAAGACCCTTTCGTGGTTTTTTTTGTTTTGTTTTGTTAAGATTTTGTTTACTTGAGAGAGCGCACACATACAATCCAGGGTGGTGAGACCAAGAAGGAGAGAATAGAGGATCTCAAGCAGACTTCATGCTAAGCACAGAGACCAATGTAGGGCTTGATCTCAGGACCTGAGCCGAAATCAAGAGTTGGTCCCTTAACCGACTGAGCCACCCAGGTGCCCCAAGAAAGACCCTCTCATTTTTAGGAAGTTTTTGCTTCTAATGTCCAAGTGCTTATCCTGGACATTAATGCCTAAGGCATCTTCTGAGTAAGGTCTCAGGCTCAGGTTACACGAGGAGAGCAGTGTTCTATCAGAAAGGGTGTTGGGGCTTGTTATCATGTAGGACAGATGTTTGGATCTCACAAGGCCCAAGCACGGAGTGAGATGTGGACGCCATCATGTGCAACACAGTTGTTTCCTGTTGGAAGTGGCCTGAAAGCTTTCAGCAGCCCAGGCTAGCACAGCAGTCTTCAAGCTGGGGCTACAGAAAGACTTTCTAAGGGTACTTGGTCATGGTTTATTCAAAGAAAGTCACTCTCCAAATCCACCGTTTCCATGCGTGGACTTGCAGTTGATGGGTTTATAGTGATCCCTTTTCCCACCTCTCCCTGTCCTGGCATTGCCAAGCGTGTAAAAAATCCCCAGGTGCCAGACCAGGAGCCAATGTGTCCCCTAGAATCTCCTTTCTACGTTTAATAACTGTCAAAATTTATAATGTGTTTATTTGGTTTTGTGAACTACTAATGAATATATTAATAACTCAAACCAGAAAAAAAATATTTCTAAGATTTAGAACCTGTATTGCCTGGGAATTTTAAAGAATTGTTTTGAGTGTATATACTTTTTTTGTTCCATATACATATGGAAGCTCCATGGGTAACCACTGTGAATACCCTGCATGTGTCTAGGCCCTACTGATGACAAGGATCCTTCACAGCCAAGGATGCTCTACACCTCTGTAGGTGTTTTCCCCATATCCTGCTGATCCATTATGTGATCTGGATGTGAATGTTTAGCAACTGAGTGGGGATGGCAGATTCCTGACTTGTAGCATTTGCTAATTTCCACAGGCGATTGTAAGCTACCAGCCTGACCCCATAACACAGAGCTGGGAGGAGGTCTGCTCCACCTGATGGAACGGCTGCTCTGGGTCCCTATAGGGAGGTATGCAGGGAAACCTCAGGAGCAAGATGGTGCTCTAGGCATGGTGAGGGAGAGTAGCAATGTTTGCATCCCTGGGAACCTGTTGGAAATGCAAATCCACAGTTCCACCCCAGACCCACAGAATCAGAAACAGTGGAGCCCAGCAATTCTTAATGAGCCCCCCAGGTGATACTGTTGGATATAAGTTAAAGTTTGATCTACTGCTGCTGATTCTCTGCCCTGGCTGTGTTTAAGAATCACCTGGGCTGGGATCCCTGGGTGGCTCAGCAGTTAAGCATCTGCCTTTGGCCCAGGGCGTGATCCTGGAGTTCAGAGGATCAAGTCCCACATCGGACTCCCTGTATGCAGTCTACCTATGTCTCTGCCCCCCTCTCTCTGTCTCTCATAAATAAATAAAGTCTTTAAAAAAAAATCATCTGGGCCATTTCTGAAGCCTGTTAGTGCCTGGGTCTCACCTCAGACTTTCTGATGTAATTGGTCTGAAGCCCGGGTATTTATTCAAAGTTCCCATATGTTGCTACTATTCAGCCAGGGTTAAGAAACCCAGACTGAGGTTGGAGTCCCTCTAAGAAAACATGACCATAAAGGCCCTCAGAGCAATTCAGAAGAGCCTAGAATTCCCCTCCATGTCACAGAATTTAAGCAGTTTGAATGACCTCTCTGGCCTACAGCTGGCAGACAGGCGCTAGAGGCTACTCACCGCCAAAGAGAGAAGGACGGTTGGCTGCTGGGAAGAGTTCTCAGCCCTTGAATTTCTGTTGTTCCCCAGCCCTCCCTGAAAGAAGAATTCAACTGCTCACCTTTGTCCCAGTATTTTAACCAATTCCTGCCCATGCCTTGATAACCTGTCTTAGCCACCCCTACACTTGGGACTTCGCCTGGGGAAAAAACCCTTATTATGTCTTTCAGATTATTCCGATTATAACACAAAAATCTTGAGAAAGGAGAGCGGAAAAAGATGCTAGGACTGCTCCTCCAGATTGAAAGGTCAAAATACTATCTAGAGTTGATGGGCTGGAAATAAAGCTGGACATGGAGCCTCATAATGGAATCACCTGGAGAGCTTTGAACCTCTAAGTGCCCAACCTGACCCTGGTCAATCAGGTCAGCATCTCTGGGGGTGGGGACTGTCCACTGGTGCAACCACATTGGAAAGGTGGCTTTATCAAGTGAAACTGAGTTTGCATGCTCCCTGCAATGCAGCAATTGCACTCCTGTATCCATCCCCTGGGGAAACCCTTGCACACATGTTCTGGGAGACAAGGATTAAGACGTTTGTGATAGTAGAAAGCTGCAAACAGCCCAAATGTCTATCAACAGCTGACTGGATGAATAAATCGTGGTCTACTTGAAAAGTGAGTATATAGCAGTGAACATGGGTAAACCTCAGCTACACCTGTCGACTTAGATTAGCTCACCAGTGTTGAAGGAAAGATGCAAGGCACAGAGTAATATATATAGTGCAATTCTATTTACAGCAAATCTAAATACTGAGGAGTGCCTATAGAAGAGCTCTAAAGAAAGGCAAGAGAACAGGGGCACCTGGCTGCTCAGTCAGTAGAGTGTCAACTCTTGATCTCAGGGTTGTAAGTTCAAGCCCCATGTTGGGTGGAGAGATTACTTAAAAATAAAATCTTTAAAAAAAAAAAAAAGGAAGCAAACAATTAGCACAAAAGTCAGGGTAAGTGGCTTCACTGGGGAAAGAAGAGGTTGAAAGGTGTTGACAGTATTCTCCTTCCTTAACTGGAATGGTAGTTATATGTGAGTGTTTGCCTTGCTGTTTATTACTTTATAGTCAGTGTTCTATGAATATTTCCTCCACCTCAACTCCCCCCCCCAAATAAAACAGGTAAAAAGAAATAAATATGGTAGTATATTACTTGAAATTACAAAGTCAACTAATAAAGGAAAAGAAAAGAACAATTTTTTTTTTAAAGATTTTACTTATCTATTCATGACAGACACACACACACAGAGAGAGAGAGAGAGAGAGGCAGAGACACAGGCAGAGGAAGAAGCAGGCTCCATGCAGGGAGCCCGACTCCATCCTGGGTCTCCCAAGATTAGGCCGAAGGCGGCGCTAAACCGCTAGGCCACTGGGGCTGCCCTAGAAAAGAACAATTTAACTGTTTGGAGGAGGGTGGAGATGGGGTATGAACTAGTGAACTCGTCCTCATCTGTCGCAGCAAGAAATCAGTAGATAATGTCTAAAAGCATATCTAACGTATCTAAAATCTTAATTAACCAGAGAGAAACAGCCAAGAGTTCAAAGTGATTGCTATAGCAGAGGGTGACACAAAGGCGATGCTCAGCGTGTCCTTCTGTCCAGCCGGTACAGCAGATGGGGACACGTTCCAAGCCCCCCAGTAGATGCTCAAAACCATAGATAAGGCAGGGGAGGGGTACTGTGTTTTTAACCATGGGAATCACGTGCAGGGACTCCTTTGCTGTTTCTGTAAGACACAAATTCAAGTGTCCCCTTTGTGGGTTGCTTCCTGGTCTTGGCAGGACAGACTTGCACAGCTACGTCCACCAGGTAGGTCAAAGGGGGGCGATGGGGCGGAGGCAGGTAGCAATGGCTGATTAGAAGAACCTGGTTGCCATTTCAGTGTAGAGACCTCATCGTGGTTGGCCTCCAACACCAACAGACGGATTCTCCGTGCCCCTGCACCGTCCTTGTCCCCTCAGCAGGCTGGTGCACCGCCAGTTCCGGAAGGGCTGGAGGGTGGAAACTCCCAGAGACGTGAGCCAGCCCTTCAGCTTCAATTAAAGGCAGTGTGACAAGAAAGGCTCTGCATACTAATGAGACTTGCTTCCGCGGTTTCCTCCTCTTGGTCACCCTCCTCTCCTGTTCCAGTCAGTGACAAGCCTGAGAACTCCCGACAGTTGGGAGAAACTGCCTAAGGCTTGAGACACAGGACATTGGTGGACCACAGGGTCATCCAGCCTCTCCTTCGGGTTGCCCAGATGTGGCCTCAGCATAAAGGATCCCCTGGGGTGGATCCCTGGGCTGCTCCAGACTTTTAGAATCAGATCTCCAGCAGCAGATCCTGGGCATCAGGATCCCCCACCTCTGTGCTTTGAGTGATCCTTTTGATGTGACAAGTTTGGGAAGAGCCCTGTGTCACTCAGCCAGCACTCAGCACCTGTCTCCTGGGGGCCCAGGTGTGAGATGGTGCTGGGAGGAGCCAACAAGACCAGGCCTGCAAAGTGCTTGCCACTGAGTCTGATCCAGAGTCAGACACTCAGTAAATATTACCTACTATTATTTTTAGGGCATAGTCTCTGATCTCAAGGAGCTCGCATTCTAGAGGGGGAAGCAGAAAAATAAACAGGGAATTATAAGAACCAAGAAGTGTGCCCACACTGTTAGGAGAAGTTCCTGCAGTAAATGCCCACCCGTCAAACAGCTCTGTACACCTAACAGTACTGTGTCCTGTGTTACAAAGAGGAGCCTGGTTCACACTCTCAAGTCAGCAATATACTTAAACCTTAAAGTATAAATTTGTTATCCAATTAGCACCCAGTTTCTAGGATCCCAGGTAAGTAATACAAGCAAGCACTTCTGTGGCACTGACTGAGCCCTTTACACACATGAAGTGACAGTGAAGTAAGTGCTGTGATTTCCCCCAGTGTGACAGACCAGAAGACTGAGGCACACAGGTTATGCAGCTTGCCCATCACACAGTGGGCTATCTGCCTCCTGCATTCATGCCCTTAACCCCTGCGAGGTCATGGTCTCACAGTGTCTCTCACCCGGTAGATGAAGATTTCCGTACTCAAAGATACCATAAAAAGGCATGCAGACAAAGGTGTTTGGGGCTACATCATTTACCACAAAAACAGCTTGGGAACAACGATCAGGGAATGATTAGGTATCTGATAATTTATAAACTTGGTAAAACATGTGAAGCCATTAAAAATGGGATGCTTTGGGGGATCCCTGGGTGGCGCAGTGGTTTGGCGCCTGCCTTTGGCCCAGGGCGCGATCCTGGAGACCCGGGATCGAATCCCACGTCGGGCTCCTGGTGCATGGAGCCTGCTTCTCTCTCTGCCTGTATCTCTGCCTCTCTCTCTCTGTGTGTGATTATCATAAATAAATAAATAATTTTAAAAAATATTTTTAAAAAAAGGAAAAAAAATAAAAATGGGATGCTTTTGCAAAGTTTGAAGGAATAGGGAGAAATATCAAGCAGAATATAGTGAGGCACATTTCCTGTAAATTTTGACCATGCAAATTTAAAATTGCTCAACATCAAAAGTTAACAGCTGTCTCCAACAGGGACACCAAGGCTCTGTCTGTTGGTTTTGGAAGCCAACCATGATGATGTTTCTAAAGGTAAAGTGGAAACCAGTTTCTTTCATTCACTCAACTCTACCCCCTTCCCTCCTAACTTTAAAAAAAAAAACATTCTGGAGAATAAATGACTCCTGTTTTACACTTATTCCAGGTTGAGGCCTTCCATAGTACATCCTCAAAAAAAATTTTTTTAAAGATTTATTTATCTATTTGAGAAAGAGAGAGTATGCATGTGTGTATGCACAAGTGGGGGGAGGGGCAGAGGGAGAGAATCTTCAAGAAGACTCTGCTGAGCACAAAGCTCCATCCCATGAGATCATGACCTGAGCCAAAACCAAGAGTCAGAGACTCAACTGACTGAGCTACCCAGGGACCACCATAGTACATCCTTAAATGTGACTGCCTTTTACAAAATCACATTCATTTCCCTCAAAAATCATGTCTATTACCTCAACTAAGTGATGGTTCAGCATCTCAACTATGTTTAAAAAAAAAAAAAAAAAAAACCTAAACATACAAAAAAATGATTGAAAGGAAATGGGTGAATTTCCGCTTTCCAAAATGTCTACAACATATGTGTACTGCTATACAATTGGGAAAAACTTTCTTTCTAGAAGAATTATCAGAAAATATACCAGAGGGGAGAGAAAAAAATTACTGTCAAAAGAATGAATACCTATACAATAGTACTACAATCAGAGCTCAAAGATGGAGAAAGGCAGAAAGGATAAGAAATGGTGCCAAATGGCCAATAGTAAGCTGCAGGAGTCTGGGAGGAGGGGCCAGACCCAGCACTGGGAGACCCTGAGAGATCCACCCGAAGGTGAAGTCACCTTGGTAGAGGTGAGCATTGTCAAAATTTTAATGAAATGTACACTAGGAAGTTTCTGACTAGAAACTTGCTAAAAAAATAATGTTTTCCCAAAAAAAAAAAAAAAAAATAATGTTTTCCCTTCTGTTTACTTGGTCACAGTAGTGTAGACTTCAAAGTCAAGTAGACCCAGTCTTCAAATCTTGGCTCTGCCATTTCAGAGCTGGGTGACAACCATCTCCAGCCTAATTTCATTTGAACTTCAAGTATAATAATCTCAACCTCACAGAGTCTTTATACAGATTAAAGAGGATAATGTACTTATTTATTTTTATTTGAGAGAGAGCGAGAGCATGTGTGTGAGCATGGGAGGGGAGGGGCAGAAGGAGAGGGAGAGAGCGTCTCAAGCAGACTCCATGCTCAACGTAGAGCCCCACACAAGGCTCAATCTCATGCTTGTGAGATCACTGCCTGAACTGAAACCAAGAATCTGACACCTAACCAATTTTGCCACCCAGGTGCCCTGAGGGGATAATGTATGTATACATGTATTTATGTATGTATGTATGTATGTATGTATTTCTTATTTGAAAGAGAGAGAGAGGGGATCCCTGGGTGGCTCAGTGGTTTAGCACCTGCCTTTGGCCCGGGGCATGATCCTGGAGTCCCGGGATCAAGTCCCGCGTCGGGCTCCCAGCTTGGAGCCTGCTTCTCCCTCTGCCTGTGTCTCTGCCTCTCTCTCTCTCTCTCTCTCTCTATCATGAATAAATAAATAAATAAATAAATAAATAAATAAATAAATAAATAAATAAATCTTTAAAGAGAGAGAGAGAGAGAGAGATGGTAAGAGTGGGGTTAGGTGCAGAAAGAGGAGAGAGAAAAGAAGACTCCCTATTGAGCAAGGAGCCCAATGTTGGACTGATCCCAGGACCCTGAGATCATAACCTGAGCTTCTGAAGGCAGCCGCTTAACCGACTGAGCCAACCAGGCGCCCAGGGGACAATGTATTTAAAATGCCTGGTGCAGGACTGACACATAATGGATACTCAACTAATGTGACTTCTTTTCTCCCACATGGACTGTAGAAATATAAGTTGAAACACCGTTAGAGAGTTCACTTAGCATTTTTAAAAATTCATAGTATGTCACTCATCTGCAAGTTATTTCTCTTGCAAGCTTGCCATCAAACACAGTTAAGAACTTGAAAGTAAGCAGAAACCAGCCTAGATGCTCTGTGTGCCCCAAACTCTGCTATATTGGTCGTAGGAGAGCCTCTGCAGCCTCTCTCAGAACATGCATGCTCATTCTTTAAACCTCCTACTGACAAACTGAGCTATCAGACATCCCAAGAGTATAACTGTGTTTAGGAATGCAACGGGGTGTCCCAATGGCTGATGATCACATAAGACCGTGTGCAACATCGTTAGTCGTCATGGAAATTAAGGGCCTGATGAGACAGCTAGTACACACCCACCCACCCATCAGGATAGTTACAATGGAAGAGACTCACCAAACCAAGTGTTAGCAAGGATGCAGAGCACCTGGAAAGCTCAGGCACTGCTAGTGCGAACAGGAAATGGCGCAACCACTTTAGAAAATGACTTGGCAGTAATCATCTAAAATTAAATACTGTGTATACTCCCAGACCCATCAATTCCACTCCTGGGAGTCTGTGACTGAAGTATTTCAGGACAGAAAACATACAAGGATATACAAGGACATTCATAATAGCAGTGTATTTCATAATAGCCAAAAACTGGGTACAGCTCAAGTGTTCATCAGTAAAGTAAATGGACATACAAAATGTAATAATATTCACATGAAAGACTACTACACATCAGTGAACCAGAGCAAACTACTGTTATCCTCAACAATCTGGCTGAATCTTCCAGACATTATAGTCAGCAAAAGAAGCCAGGCACAAGGAAGTTCATCCTGTGTTTTCTACTTATTTGAGAATAACCAGAACTACACTATGGTTTTAGGAATCCATGTAGAGTTTGCCTTGGGGTTGGGGGCTACTGACTGGGTGGGGGCATGAGAGAACCAGCAGAGGTGCTGGACATGGTTTATCTTGATCCAGGTGGTGGTTATGCTGGGGTATACATACACAGAGGTTCACGTAGGACTAGTATATCTTACTGCCTGTAAGTTTTATTTCAACAACAAAGTAAAATAAAGTAAAAGTAAAATACAATAAAATAAATTGGGAAATGGGGAGGAAAAGAACAGATACAAAGATCTGAGGACCTTTGGGGCACCTGGATGGCTCAGTTGGTTAAGTGGCTGCCTTCACCTCAGGTCATGATCCCAGGTCCTGGGATCAAGCCACACATCAGGCTCCCTGCTTGATGGGCAGCCTGTTTCTCCCTTTCCACTGCTTGTACATGAGCTCTCTCTCTCTCTCTCTAAAATAAATAAATAAAACCTTTTAAAAAATCTGAGGACCTTTTAATTCAGATCTAGGGTCAAAGTCTTAGGTGGTTCAGCAGTTCCTACGGGCACCACACATCTGCAACAGAATATTACCAATATCACAAAATTAATCAAGAAACTTGCATTAACTGACTACTGGACATTATGTTAATTTATCATCTCATTCAATCCCCCCAGACACTCTGGGAGGTAGATGCTGTTATTATTTCCATTTTACTGATGAGAAAACTAAGACTCAGAGACGCTAAGCAACTTGCCCAAGGTCCCAGAGCTAAGTAAATGGCCATGCCAAGGGATCCCTGGGTGGCGCAGCGGAGATCCCTGGGTGGCGCAGTGGTTTAGCGCCTGCCTTTGGCCCAGGGCGCGATCCTGGAGACCCGGGATCGAATCCCACGCCAGGCTCCTGGTGCATGGAGTCTGCTTCTCCCTCTGCCTATGTCTCTGCCTCTCTCTCTCTCTGTGTGACTATCATAAATAAATTTTAAAAAAAATAAAAAAAAATAAACTTGGAATTAAAAAAAAAAAAAGGCCATGCCAAGATTCTAAGCCTGGTCTATCTGAATTCAAAATCCACGGTCTAAACCATCAAGTCATAGCACCACAAAGTAAAAATTGGGGTGTCTGATCGTGACCCAGAATCATCCAATGGAGCTTACAGTTATGTTCTATACTTTCCAATCAGGAAGGCAGGAGATATACAATATATATTACCAAGATTTTAGTTCTTTTCTGTTGTATTTGACTGAATTTTATTTATTTTATTATTTTTTAAAGATTTTATTTTATTTATTCATGAGAGAGAGAGAGGCAGAAACACAGGCAGAGGGAGAAGCAGGCTCCCTGTGGGGAGCCTGATGCGGGACTCAATCCCAGATCCTGAGATCACAACCTGAGCCAAAGGTAGATGCTCAACCACTGAGCCACTCAGGTGCCCCTATTGGACTCAGTTTTAAAAATCAGGTTATTTTTCCATTATAAAAACAAAACAGCCATTTTGGAAAATTGGAAGAACACAGAAAAAGTATAAAAAAGTCAACAAAAATAATTCCACATCCCCCCAGTGGAGGAAAAAGTGATGGAAGACTTTTTTTTTCTAAAAAGAAATATAAGGGTGCCTGGGTGGCTCAGAGGGTTAAGCATCTGCCTTCAGCTCAGGTCATGATCTACAGGTTCTGGAATCGAGCCATACATTGGGCTCCCGGCTCAGCGGGGAGCCTGCTTCTCCCTATCCCTCTGCCTCTGCCTCTATCCCTCTGCCTCTGCCTCTTCCCCTACTCATGCTCTCTCTCTGTGTCAAATAAATAAAATCTTAAAAAAAAAAGAAAAAGAAAAGAAATCAATGTTGACATTGGAAGAGTAATGTCTGAAAAGTTTACCTTCCTTTCTTGACAGTGTCAGATGTTGGGCTGCATTATTTTAAGGAACATTGAGCCTTGGAAGCCACAAGGCACTGGGGAGAATTTGACAGTCTTGAATGTGCAATAATTAAGACTTATTGCTGACTTCTAAACAGTGTTACTAAAGTAAACTCAGTGAAGTCTCCTGGAAGGCAGTATTTTAAATGGGGACATTTAGTGCTGAAGTAACAACGTTGGTTATATTGAGATAAAAACACGAGGATTCTCAAATTTTGACCCTGGAAAGGATCTGGATTCCTAGAGAGGAAGATATTTAATAAAAGATTGTTTTTTATAAGTGAGACCCCGATGCAGGAAGAGAGCCACCAAGGCAAAACCAGTGACAGGGCCATTGGAGCAGACCGTGGTTGCTCAGACTCCGCTTCTGGAACCAGAATCCTACCATCATTTACCAACTGGGTAACCTGAGCAAGTCTCTGAAGCCCTTGGAAGCCTCAGCTCCCTCATGGATTCTAAGACCTTCATCTCAGTGACATGAAGGATGACATGAGATGACCCATTGTCCAGCACACAATAGGTGTGCAATAAAATTCTTTTTTTTAAGATTTTAAGATTTTATTTTTAAGAAATCTCTACACCCAAGTTACAACCTTGAGTTCAAGAGACACATGCTTCACAGACTGAGCCAGCCAGGCACCCCTCAATGAAATTCTTTCTTTCTTTTTCAGTATTTTATCTATTTGAGAGAGAGAGAGAGAACAGGCACACACACACACACACACACACACACACACACACACAAGCAGGTTGTGGGGGTGGGATGGACAGGGCAGAGGGAGAGGAAGAAACAGCCTCCCGGCTGAGCAGGAAGCCTGACACAGGGCTCCATTGCAGGACCCCAGGATCATGACCCGAGCTGAAGGCAGATGCTTAGCTGACTGAGCCACCCAGGCACCCCTCAATGAAATTATTTCTTAATCATATAAGTAACACAACGTCTGTAGAAAAACTGGAAAATATGCTATTTCTAAAGAGATATTTAAATGAATTTTCTTTTCGTCATGTGGGTAAGCTTTATGTGCTATTCACTGTCTATATCTCTATAAGCATTTTCTCTCCACATCTCAATTTCCGAGGGTAAGTTCATTTCTCAGCTGAATTGCATCAAGGTTGGAACTTCAGCACAGCGGTTTACATTGCCACCATCCACTAGGTTGCCCTTCAAAATTCAGTGTCTTCAAAAGCCTTGTGAGTCATGGGTGTGAATGAACAGACGAACCCTGTCAGCCGCGTCTTGTGACTTTTTTATTTATCGCTGCATTCCCAGCTGCCGCTGCCAAGATGGAACCTTTAGAAATATCCCAAGCATTTTGAATTAGCCTGAGTATAAACAGTCTCATCCAGTTCAGACTGGCAGAAGCTTGGTATATTAAATGTTGCCTTTAAGCAAACAGGAAACAAATCCTCCAGTTTATTCTTAAGCAGTTCCTTTACAAGTGTAACAATTTAATAACTAATCGAGAAATCATTTCAGTCTGTACTGAGGAACTAGGGCAGTCAGTGTTCACTCATTATCTTAGTGCTTGGTCCAGAACCCAGGGCAGACAGGGCTCAAGTCAAGAAACTCCAAGGACGAAGAAACCAAACTTAACCGACATTAAGAAAGGGGTGGGAATTAACTAATTAATTAATGATTTAATACTGAAAAGAAAATGTGAATGTTTGTAACCATGGATATTGGTGAGAAATATATTTACCTCCAAACAAAATTATATTTTATTTATATTTTATTTTTTAGATTTATTCATGAGAGAGAAAGCACAAGCAGGGGGCTGTGGCAGAGGGCCAGGGTGCTCCAAAACACCAGAAAGGATCACTCAGGGGAACCTGGTGGCTCAGTTGGCTAAGCATCTGCCTTCAGCTCAGGTCATGATCTCAGGGCCCTGGGATCCAGCCCCATATTGGGCTTCCAGCTCAGGGAGGAGTCTGCTTTCTCTCTCCACCTCTCACCCATCTGTGTGTATGCTCCCTCTCAAACAAATAAAATCTTAAAAAAAAAAATAAAAAAAGAAAGGATCATTCAAATCAGCTATGTCATTCTTAACCCATAAATGTCTCCTAAATGTATCCACTTCGGTCCATTCCCACTGCCAACAGGTCACCTAATCTGCCCCAGCCTACAACCACATTCACCTCTCTGGATAGCCCATCTGATGGTGTCACTGCTTAGCTCAAACCCTCTAAAGGCTCCCTGCTGCCCTCAGGATCAAAACCACAGGCTTTAACAGGGTCCATGAGGCCATTGCTCTGCCCTGGCTGCTCTGTCACCCGGCATTCTGCTTTTGCCACTTGGGTCTTCTTTCAATCTCCCTTCCAGAATCAGGGTCTTGACTTAGGTCCTTTTCTCATCCTGGAAAGCCCTCCCTGCCACTCACATCAGTTAATTCCTAGCTCAATTCTGATCTCAGCGTAGGGGAACCTATTCAAATACCCCTGCTAGTCTCTGGTGGCACCCTGAACTTCTTTGAAGCACTCATCACAGTTTGTAATCAAGTACTTGTATGACTACTGGAATAGTGTCTGCTTCCCCACTGGACTTTGGGTTTCCAGTAGAGCAAGGTATTAGCTTATGGTCTCCATTGTCTCCCCAGCACCCCATCTGTCCAATGCCACCAGAGCAGGTGCTCAATCCTTGTTGACACAATTAATAAATTCTACTCTAGCTTCCTTTTGTAAGCCCCAACCACCCTCTCTCTCAGCTTCTAGGACACAAACGGACCCACATCTTTCCTGGTAAAAGAATATCCCAATTTTCATATCAGAGAGGTAAGTGTTTGCATTTGGGCTCAGCACTTACTACCAGCACACCATAGGCCCAGGCATTGACTCTCTTGAAGCTTCTGCTTCCTTGCCTATAACACTGGGTTCCAGTGTTCTTATCACACGGGCAATCTTGATATTTAAATACATTAACTGAGGTCACATACAGAAATCTACCTAAAGAATGACCAACACACAACAGGTGCAACAGGTGCATAATAAATAGTAGTTCTTATCGTGGTTCAAACTGCTATGTGCCTGCTTTTGTAGGCTAAGTCCCTTCAGCCACTGCTGCCTCTAAAAAGTAATCCAAAACAACAAAATATATGGGGGCCTGCTGTCTTCCTTTTTGCATTCCTTTGTCAGTATCTACTGTGTGCTTATTAATGCTAGACCTAAAATG